>NC_051182.1:6626261-6926261 GCF_013339695.2 Rhipicephalus sanguineus | reverse complement strand
TCCAATGCATGCAACAATAAATAACAAGAATAAAGCAACAAAGTACAATAAACAATAAGCACAAGCAAGAAAGTACAATAATAAAGCAAAATGACAGTCCTCAGATTCGCTAACGCGTGTAATATGGTTTGAGGCGCACGACATGGACGACTTCAGGTCGTGCACGGCGCCGCTGAGAGTTCGTAATGCCGTCAGGGACAACCTCGTAGTCGAGTGCGCCGAGGCGGCGAAGTACCCTGTACGGTCCGAAGTATCGTCGGAGAAGCTTCTCACTAAGTCCCCGTCGGCGTATTGGCGTCCATACCCAGACACGGTCGCCGGGCTGGTACTCCACGAAGCGTCGTCGAAGATTGTAGCGACGACTGTCGGTGCGCTGCTGGGTCTTGATGCGCAGGCGGGCCAGCTGTCGAGCTTCTTCGGCACGTTGTAAGTAAGCGGCGGCGTCGACATTTTCTTCGTCGGTGACGTTGGGTAGCATGGCGTCCAGCGTCGTCGCCGGGCTTCTTCCGTAGACCAACTTGTACGGCGTCATCTGCGTCGTTTCTTGGACGGCCGTGTTGTAAGCGAAGGTCACGTACGGAAGGACGGCGTCCCACGTCTTGTGCTCAACGTCGACGTACATGGCCAGCATGTCGGCGATGGTCTTATTTAGACGTTCGGTGAGGCCATTGGTCTGCGGGTGGTAGGCGGTGGTGCGGCGGTGGCTCGTCTCGCTGTATTTGAAGATCGCCTGAGTTAAGTCCGCAGTAAAGGCGGTACCTCTGTCTGTGATGAGGACCTCTGGGGCGCCATGACGCAAGACGATGTTCTCCACGAAGAACTTGGCTACCTCGGCGGCACTGCCTTTGGGCAAGGCCTTTGTCTCGGCGTAGCGGGTGAGGTAGTCAGTTGCTACGACGATCCACTTGTTGCCGGAAGTCGACGTGGGGAACGGCCCCAGTAGATCCATCCCGATTTGCTGGAACGGCCGGTGAGGTGGTTCGATTGGCTGCAGAAGTCCCGCTGGCCTAGTCGGCGGTTGTCTTCCGTCGCTGGCAATCTCGGCAAGTCTTAACGTAGTGGGCTACGTCGGCAGCAAGGCGTGGCCAGTAGTATTTTTCCTGTATTCTGGCGAGCGTGCGGGAAACACCGAGGTGTCCAGCCGTCGGGTCGTCGTGTAGGGCCTGGAAGACTTCTGGTCGCAATGATGAGGGCACGACGAGAAGGTAGTCAGTTCGAAGTGGCGAGAAGTTCTTCTTCAGGAGAACGCCGTTCCGTAAGATAAACGACGGCAGTCCTCGCTTGAATACCTTCGGAACAACGGCGGTCTTGCACTCGAGGTACTCAATAAGGCCCCCCAGTTCCGCGTCGGCCCGTTGCCTTTCGGCGAAGTCGTCGGCACTTATGGTTCCGAGGAAGCAGTCATCGTCGTCGTCTTGCGGCGGTGCGTCGACGGGGGCACGAGACAAGCAGTCGGCGTCAGAGTGTTTTCGTCCGGACTTGTACACGACGGTAATATCGAATTCTTGAAGCCTCAGACTCCATCGTGCGAGACGACCTGAAGGGTCCTTCAAGTTAGCTAGCCAGCATAAGGCGTGATGGTCACTGACAACTTTGAAGGGCCTGCCATAGAGGTAGGGGCGAAACTTTGACGTAGCCCAGAGGATGGCAAGGCATTCCTTTTCTGTTGTGGAATAGTTTGCTTCCGCCTTGGATAGTGACCGGCTAGCATAACTGATAACCCTTTCAAGCCCGTCAGTCTTTTGCACAAGGACGGCACCGAGTCCTACGCTGCTTGCGTCGGTGTGTATTTCCGTATCGGCGCAATCGTCGAAATGCGCGAGTATGGGTGGCGTCTGCAGGCGTCGTTTAAGTTCTTGAAAGGCTTGCACCTGCGCCGTTTCCCACCTGAATTCCACGTTATTCTTCGTGAGAAGCGTCAGTGGTTCGGCGATCCGTGAAAAGTTTTTGACGAAGCGTCTGTAATAGGCGCATAAGCCGAGAAATCGGCGCACGGCCTTCTTGTCAGTGGGTGGCGCGAAGTCGGCGATGGCAGCTGTTTTCCGCGGGTCTGGGCGCACTCCAGACTTGCTGATCACATGACCCAGAAACAAGAGCTCGTCGTACGCAAATCGGCACTTTTCTGGCTTCAGGGTCAGTCCAGAGGCCTTGATTGCTTGAAGTACTGCCTCAAGCCGCCGGAGATGCTCGTCGAAGGTTGAGGAAAACACGACGACGTCGTCCAAATACACAAGGCACGTCTGCCACTTCAATCCGGCCAGTACGGTGTCCATGACACGCTGGAACGTCGCAGGTGCCGAGCAAAGACCGAAAGGCATGACCTTGAACTCAAAGAGGCCGTCGGGTGTTATAAAGGCAGTCTTTTCTCGGTCTCTCTCGTCGACTTCGATTTGCCAGTAGCCGGTCTTGAGGTCCATCGACGAAAAGTACGTCGCGTTGTGAAGTCGATCCAGGGTGTCGTCTATTCGTGGGAGGGGGTACACGTCCTTCTTCGTGATTTTGTTCAGGCGCCGATAATCAACGCAGAAACGCAGTGTCCCGTCCTTCTTCTTCACTAACACCACGGGTGACGCCCACGGACTCTTGGACGGCTGGATGATGTTGTCGCGTAGCATTTCGTCGACTTGTTTCTTTATCGCGTCGCGCTCTCGAGTAGAAACTCTGTAGGGGCTCTGACGGAGTGGTCGAGAATGTTCTTCTGTTATAATGCGGTGCTTCGCAAGGGGCGTTTGTCGGACCCGCGATGACGACGAGAAACAGTCCCTGTATTGCAGGAGCAGGGTTTTCAGCTGGTCTTGCTTGGCCTTAGGAAGGCTCGGATTGACGTCAAAATCCGGTTCGGGACCTCTGTTCGTCGAAGCAGGTTCGGCAGCATCGAAGAGGGCGAAAGCATCGCTGGCGGCTACACATTCGTCGATGTAGGCAACCGTCGTACCCATGTTGAGGTGCCTATATTCGTGGCTGAAGTTTGTCAGCAGTACCTTTGCTTTACCGTCATGCAGCTCGGCGATACCTCTTGCGACGCAAATTTGACGATTCAGGAGTAGGTGCTGATCACCCTCGATGACGCCTTCAAGGTTCGCAGGTTTTTCGGTGCCGACGGAAATAATGACGCTGGAGCGCGGCGGAATGGTCACCTGCTCTTCTATCACATTCAATGCATGGTTGCCTGGCATCGCGTGGGGCGGGAGCGCTTTGTCTGAGGTCAGTGTTATCGACTCAGACCTCAGGTCGATGACGGCACCGTGGTCACTTAAGAAGTCCATTCCAAGTATCATATCCCTGGAGCAGTTTTGTAGGATTACAAAACTCGCAGGATAAGTCCGGTTATTGATGGTGACTCTCGCCGTGCAGACACCAATCGGTGTTATCAGGTGGCCTCCAGCTGTCCGGATTTCGGGTCCACTCCAAGCAGTCTTTACTTTCTTCAGCTTGGTGGCGAATGGCCCACTGACGACGGAATAGTCGGCTCCGGTGTCGACGAGAGCTGTGATGCTGTGGCCGTCGATAAGGACATCGAGGTCACTAGTTCGTCGTCTTGCGTTGCGGTTAGGTCGTGGCGTCGGATCACGGCTTCGTCGATTTGTCCCGCTGTCTCTACGTTGCGTCGTCAGGTTTTCTTCGGGCCGCGACGTTTCGTCGTGAGGGCTCCGTCCGGTTGGCGTCGTGTTCTGAAGGTCTCGTCGCGTTGTCGTCGTCGGCGGCCGCGGAGGATCTTCGGCATTTCGTCGTACAGCAAACCGCACCTCCATCGGTTGCTGCCCTTAGTTTCCCGGATACGGGCTAGGCGACCGGCCCCGGTTCGGGCCAGTGTACTGCCGGCGGTGCGGTGACATGTAGCGGCCGGGCGACGGCGAGCGGGAAGCTCGTCGTTCTTCCCACTGTGTTCCGGTGAGGTAGTCATCGATGTCGCGAGGCCGTTCGCCTGGCTGCGGGCGCGGCGCGTTAACGGCGAATCCGCGTAGCCCCATCTGTCGATACTGGCATCGGCGGTATGTGTGGCCGGCTTCCCCGCAGTGATAGCAGAGCGGCCGGTTGTCAGGGGCACGCCAAACGTCGGTCTTTCGGGGGGCGCAGCGTTGTCCTGTCGGCGGGCTGTATGGCGTCGATGGTGGTGGCGGCGGTGCCTGGCGGCGGAACTGCTGCGGCGACGCGGCGTCTTGACGTGGGCGAGGGGGTGGGGCGTTGCGTCGGGCTGCAGCAGCATAGCTCATTGCTTCCGGCTGAGCCTGCGGTGCTTCGGGAATTCCAAGCGATTGCCGGACTTCCTCGCGGACAACGTCGGCGATTGAATGCACTTGATGCTGCGGCGAAGGTAACAGTTTGCGCAGCTCTTCCCGCACAATCGCTCTGATGGTGTCACGCAGGTCATCAGACTGCAGCGCCTGAACCTCCCCGTAGGTCGTCGTAGGAATGCGGCGGTTGTACTGCCTAGTGCGGATTTCTAGTGCCTTTTCGATTGTGGTGGCCTCTGAAAGGAATTCCGAGACCGTCTTCGGCGGGTTGCGCACAAGTCCGGCGAAGAGTTCTTCCTTCACTCCCCGCATCAGGAAGCGAACTTTCTTTTCTTCGGACATGGCTGGATCGGCATGGCGGAATAGTCGAGTCATTTCTTCGGTGTACAGTCCGATGTTTTCATTGGGGAGCTGTACACGGGTCTCGAGAAGGGTTTCAGCCCTTTCTTTCCGGATGACGCTTGTGAAGGTGTTGAGAAATCCGGTGCGGAAGAGGTCCCATGATGTTAGCGTGGACTCTCGATTCTCGAACCAGGTCCTTGCGCCATCTTGAAGGGCGAAGTAGACATGGCGTAGCTTCTCGTCGCAGTCCCAGTTGTTGAACGTGGAGACTCGGTCGTATGCCTCCAGCCAGCTTTCTGGATCCTCGCATGGTGATCCGCGGAATGTCGGCGGCTCCCTCGGTTGATGCATGACGACCGTTGTAGGCGCCACAGCGGTTGTCATTGTGGCTGTTGTCTTCTTCGTTGTGATCCTGGTCTTGTCCGGTAGGGGTCCGTATTGTGGGGGTAGTCCTTCCAGTCTGCGGCTGGCTCGACTGCCGCTGATGGTGTCGGTGTCTTCTTCGCGACGTGGGCTGGGTTCAAGGCTTGTCGGGGGCGTCCGGAACATGAACGAGCAGCACCTCCACCAGATGTCACGTGGTCGTGACGTCGACGAAGAAAGCAGTCGGCGTTTGCAGAATGAAACTGTTTATTTGGCCGAACTTGTGGCCGGGAAAATGAGAACTAGAACTACAGCAATACACGCTGTACAATGATAGCGGCGAACAGGGCGTCGTCCGTCGATCAACTGACAAGCGGTGAAGCGCGTCGGTATTTAAACATGTGCCGTCGAATATTCCAGCATTATCGCTGGCAGTCGTGCAAATTCTAGAATAGGCTCGGGTGTGCGCGTCCTGCGCGCAATCTTAACAAAACGATCTACAATGATCGCGAAGCCTCTCGAACAATGAGGCGCGGTTTGCGCTGAGCGTTGCTGACACTCTTTGTGGGCGAGAAACGAATAAACCAAAAGTGATAATAAGAAACGCCCGTGGCAATATAATTGCTATCGCATTAAAAAAATTTTCGACAAAAATTTCTCTGTCTATTTCTTGCTCTGTCTCTCTTCTTTCTTTTCCTGAACTTGTTCTCTCGCCCATGCAGTTATTGCCAATTAGCTGAACAAATTGGTGCACGTCTTTTGGTAGCGAAGCAGAAGAGGAATGCCAAAAAAAAAAGAGGGCGAACATGGCGCGTGCCGGCGATCCATCTACGACACACGGCCAAAGTCGACCTCAGCAGATCTGCACCGGCACTAACATTATCAGTAACATGTCAATCAATCAATCAATCAATCAATTAATCAATCAATCAATCAATCAAATCAAATTTTATTCACTCATAACACAATGTACAGGATAAGGCTATACAGAAGGAGGTCCCGTAGTGTAAACTGAAATGGGACCTCCTATGCAATATTAACATAAATATTTGATTGGCAACGACAGTAGCAAAAAATAGTAATATTACAAAATTCAATAATAATGACATACAGATACAAGAAAAAGACGATGTTGTCATAAATTATGTGTCATCGGTAATAAAAAAATATAAGTGCAAATAACATAAAAAGAGAAAAAATAAAAGAACAGTTTGAGGAGAGATGACAAGTCGAAAAACCAGTTATACAGAACACTGAATGTCAGATAACAAGAATTTTTCAATTCATGGTGAAATTTGTGGGTTTTTTGGATTTTTATTAGAAATGGTAATCTATTCCACAATGATATGGCTGCAAAGTGAACTGTTTGTTTGCCATAATTAGTTCGCACTTTGGGCAGAATGAAGTTGTTATGCTGCGCGAAACGAGTTGGGTTAGTGTTAAGTATAGATGATGAAGGAATTAATGACAATGAGATTTCTTCATTAAGTAGTTGGAAAAGAAAAGTGGCGAGATTGTATTTTACAAGGGCGGCAACATCGAGAATGGTATTTTCTTGAAGTAACTGTTTATCATTGTATGTTGGTGGACTAGACGTGATAAATCTAATTGCCAGGTTCTGAATGATTTGTAGAAGTTTTAGGTGAGTATTGTACGTGTTACCCCAGGAGGTTATGCAGTAATTAATGTGGGAATGTACAAACGCGAAATAAAGTGAGAGTAGTACCGGTCGTGAAAAAAATGGACGTGCCCTAATGAGGATGCGTATTTCATGTGATAACTTTTTTGTTAAACGTGTTACATGGTTTTGAAATTTCAAGCTACGATCGGTATTTGCGCCTAGGTATAGCATTCTTCACTAGCTGATGATGGGTGGTTATCAACGAAAATGGGCGGAATGCACTCTGGTGATTTATTTTGCGATGAAAACACAAGAAATTGAGTTTTAGAGGGATTAATGGTAAGTCTATTAATTTTACACCATCCTAGCAAGTTATGAAGATCTACTAGTGATAGATCTTCGTCAGAAATAATGATTGTAGTGTCATCAGCATATAATATGCACTTAGAAAAAGTAAGGCATATAGGCAAGTCATTAATATACAGTAAAAATAGTAAGGGGCCCAAAATTGACCCCTGTGGTACACCTAAATTAGTCATTTTAAGTTTAGAATAAGCATTACATACACCAACAACCTGATACCTGTCACGTAAGTAGTCGCGTAGTAGTAGTAAAGGAGGACCGGTTATACCAATTGAGTCTAGTTTACTATTAAGAATGTCATGGTCAATGGTGTCCAATGCCCTGGAAAAGTCTACGAATATGGAACCTGCAAATTTACCGTCATCAATTGCTTTCCTTAATTGGTCAGTGAGAGATATAAGTGCTAGGTCAGTAGAGTAACCAGATCTAAATCCAAATTGGTCAGGTGAAAGTATATTAAATTTGTTCAAATATTTTATCAATCGCTTTTCAATTATTTTTTCGGTGACCTTGCTGAAAAAGGGCAAAACACAGATCGGTCTATAATTTGACAGTAGTGAGCAATCTCCTTTCTTAAAAAACTGGAGTTATTCTACCACGTTTGAGTTCACGAGGGAAGATTCCTTTTTTAAACATGAGGTTGATAATGTGACACAAGACAAATGATACTGGTTTACAAATTAATTTAACATGGCCAGGATGAATGTTATCCAGCCCAGAGCTGGTTATTTTTTAATTGTCAATTACTGATGCCACCTCATCCGGAGTAGTTGGAAACATAGAATGATTGTGGAAGGCGTTTTGAGGCGTATAAGTTTTGCTGCGCATGCGCATGAATATCAGGAAAGAAATAATCACCAAAGGCATCTGATATTGTAAGTGGTGTAAGATAAGCATTACCATCGTGGGATATTTCTGATATGGTATCGGCTGCTTGTTTCCTATTCAAAAATGAATTCACTATCTCCCATTTTTTCTTTATATCAGCGCCACATTTAAGTATCTTCTGCTCGTAATAGTTGGTTTTAGCTTCTTTAAGTCGAGCAGAAAGTGAGTTGGAAAATTTCTTATACCGCGCACGTAGGTTTATGTTGAATAGCTGTCTTTTTGTTTTTTTTTAAAGGTTTTCGCGTGTACGCATCGCTTTAAGGAGATTATCAGTGACCCAAGGGTTTTGAGGAGAGGAGACTTTCTTTTTTGCATTTGCGCACCTGGGAGCAGGAGTGATAATGTGAGGACAGTTCTGTTAAAAATCGCGAATAAGCTACCTGCGGATCATTAGTATCAAGAACGGGAGACCAGTGAGTATTGGAAACGGTTTCTAAGAATGTTTCTTTATCAAAAACCAGTTTAGTGTAACAGTTGGAATATGAATAGCGGGCAGATGTAGTGCGCAGAAGGACGGGAAAGTGGTCGGTAATGTCTGTTTCAAGTACTCCTACATCAGGTGGACACAAAAGGTTCGACAATACATGATCGATCAGAGTGCTGGAACCACCGGATACCGAACGAGTGGGGACGTTAATAAGGCATTCGTAACCAAAACTGTGAAAACAGGATGAGTAACTGACAGAGTTCACGGATGAATCCAATAAGTGTAAGTTTATATCACCCATAATTATAACATTTTTATTTTCTGTAGATAACTTTGTCATCATTTTTTCGAAGGAAACGCAAAAATCAGATCCAGAGGAAGAAGGTGACCGGTAAACGCAACCTAAAATGAAATTTCTGTTATCTATGTTCAGAAAGTTATAATCAAATTCCAACCAAACTGATTCACAATTCTGAATATTAAGTGTCAGGTCGTGTCTATGTTTATACGGGATACCAGACAAGATGTAGATAGCAGCTCCCTCATGATTACTTGACTGGCGGTGGGCATATTCAGATTTGTATGAAGGGAAACAGTACAAGTTCTTATCAGCGTCGCTAAGCCAGGTTTCTGAGGCAGCAATGATTGAAACAGTAAAGGAAAGGGTAGAAAGTAGGTTATGAAAGTCATCGTAATGTTTACGGAGGCTTCGCGCGTTGAAATGAATAAGAGAGCGATTGCTATTCTGAAAAAAGTCGTTTAGCTCACTTGTTCTGTAATATGAAGCCATGATGGATGGATGGGAATAAGGCAGGCACAAATTGAAAGTGCATTAGTTAATGACCGTTAGGTCCGATTCCTCGGCTATGCGGTACACCCTCGTTTTCTCAGCTTTCCTGGCCTTGATTTGGCAGTTGCTGATCCACAGAAACTGCCATTTGTGCTGTTTTTTCAAAGCCAGTGCCTTCGAGAAGAGCGCCTTCTTTCGCGGCGTCAAGTGCTCATTCACATAGACCGCGCTGTCAACAGAAGCTTTCACACCAATGTCACTTAGGTGAAGCTTAGCTTTGTGTGCCTTACTGACGAATTCATCCTTTTTTGTTCGCGAACAGAATCTAGCTACGATATTTTTCTTGTCTTGAACTTTAGTTGGGACCCGGTGAGCGACATCGAAATCAGCCACCGTTACCGGGCACCCAATTTTAGTGCCAATTGTTTGCATAACTGCGATGCAGTCCTCTCCCTGGGTGCAGGGAACACCCCTGACCTCAACATTGTTCATTCTAGAGTATTGTTCCAGCTCGGCGACCCTCCCCGACAGCGCTTTGTTCTCTGACATGAGCTTTTTGTTATCAGCTGTAAGCTTCAGCTTTTCATCGCGCAGTTTTTCAATGATGTCATTTAAGGCACTCATACTTGTTTCCAAGTTTTCCACTTGTTCCTTCAGCTCTACAGCATCAAGACCAGAGGACTGAAGCTTAAACAAAAATTTGCCGAGAATGTCGTCAGTGAGTTTGCTGCTTTCATTTTCTAATTTAGCTTCAATTTCATTTAACCGCTTGGCAAGCTCTGCGTTTGACGGCATGTTGCAGAAAACGGTAACCAAACAACCGCGTAAACAATAGTACAGGAGAAAAAAAGGTGGCAGCAACGACAGCGAGCAAGTAAAAAAGGTGCGCAAGGTTTTACAAGACTAACCTGCACATGCAGAAAAAATGCGTGAGGCGATATGCCGGATGCGTCGTCGCTGCCACCAGTCATAGGCACAACTGAGAGCAGAATATCGATAAACATATAATCGAGCGCGCAATATTTGTCATGATCCGAGAACCAAAAGAATATAGGTACCGAATATATCTGCATGCAAGTATAGGATCATGAAATGTAATCTGATACTCACTCATGACACTTATGTAATCTGATAATCTGAGCGCCCACAGCATCGAGCGGCCGCTGCGGCGGGTTTCTCAAACGGCTGATCGCAAGACAAAGCTTGCTGAACCATGATTCCTGGCTGCGCACTTGTTGGTGTGGAGCTGCTGATTTGTGATTATGTCACGTGTAAGTATTTTGAACAACTTATATCCGAGTTTCAGCACATAACCAACGACGCGACCGCTAGGCTGACTTGGTCACATTTGACGCATTATAACTTGTTAGCAACCAAAATAATGCAACGTTTTTTTATGCAGAATGATAGATGACGTCCTTGACTTCAATCAGAGGATTTGTTTAAATTAAAAATGGCCTTTCTGAGAAAACTATTTTCAAAGTTCGGCGTTTTTGATAAATTACTTACGTTTCAGTCCAATTATTGAGTAAAATGAAGCGTGATGAAACCGCAAAAATTATTTTTAAAGAGAGCGAAAGTATCAAAGTTAATATGTACCGACTTTGATTATCCTCACTTTAACTTGTTTGCAGCAATAAATTCCTCAATTGCACGCTTTTTGTGCGATTTGCCAAGCTTGTGATTTTTTTCTTCAAAAGTGCTTCGACAAGCAAGGAAGACAATCGACTCATAAGATTGTATTTCCCTGTTCTTTGAGGGACATAAATATTGTGACCAAGCAGCGCAACGCTTTTTCCCTAGGTGCGCTCAAAATTCAGAAATCGCGAAATTCGCGGAAAAGTGTTTTTTGCGGCCAAATTTTGTATAACATTTTCAGGCGAACAGATTTTTTTTTCGCGAAACTAACTTCGAAAACAATGTTCTGGGCGTAATGCCTAGACCTACACCAATTTTCATCAAAAACGGGAATGGTGACCGGGACCTCGTGTTCCAGTCTTATCTGGACACACCCAAGAGCATTTACGAAGCTAAAGGTGGAGAAAGGTACGGGGGAAACTGAAAGGTACGGCGCGAAACTGGCATCTCAGCGTTCGGCAACCAGTACAGCACCTGGGCCACGTAGAGTGCGCCCCTCAAGGACACATTTTGAACAATATTGTCCCTCATCGAGTGGCATGAGCAGGTCATCAAGGTCACTCATGCCCCATCCAGAAGCTTGCACCAATACGCCTTTGCCATGTAGAGGAGAAGTGAGCGTTGCCCCGTTAGCCTCTCGGATGCCCAAAAGATCGGCTACCTGCTGCATGATTTTCGCGGACAACATATCCTAGCCGCCGTTGCAGCCAACCCGCTGCCATTGGTAGATGATTTTATTGCCGCTTGGACTAGCGTCGACAAGAGTGCACAACATCGCCAAGTCAAAGCAAGCCCGTCTCCATTTGCCGGTTCTGTGAAGCCGCCGTCGCAACCCTTTCGTGATTTTGAGCCTACAAAGCATCAGCAGCCTCGACCAGAACCATCGGTACCACACTCCTCCCGAGCTGCAACATCAAGAACGCGCATTCAGAGTTGCCCGCCGATCAAGAAGAAGCTACTTATGTAGGTATTGAAATTTGAAATTGAAAGTCAAATTTTTATTCCGCAGCAGTAACACGTTACGAGGAGAACAGCTTAGTAGCCCTGACCCCCTAGTACACAGGAGGTCAGGGCTACTACACTGGGGGTAGTACACTGGGGGTCAGCACAGTGCGGCGCTCCAGCTCTCTGTAGCGGGCAAGACCTGTCTGAAGCTGTCTGCTACCAATACCTTGAAGCATCTGGCATCTAAATGCCCTACACGCACTAGCTGCTTACCATCGTCAGTATCGTCAGTGTCAGTGCCTGCAACCGCCGCCAAGACACAGCGGCCTCCCGCATTGCCCAGTGCGCCCGTTACGCTTGACGGCGCACAGAAGGAATGCCCCTTCAACGCAACCGTCAGCGGAGTCGCCGAGTGTGAAGCATTTCCTTACTCGGGATCCATGGTAACACTAATCTCCAAAGCCCTCGTGTCTGCAAGCATGATCATCCTATTGACCTAGCCCCCTCATGCTGTGGTCGGAGGAGGCACGGTACTGCCTGTTGGTGCTGCATTTTTAAAGATATCCACTGACCCAGTCTTAGGAGTTGTTGAAGCTGCTGATTTAGAGGATGATGTACTCCTACTCATTATTGGTGAAGATTCTTCTCGGCAGCACAAGCATGTCTTATCTTCGAGCCACCAAAGCCAATATCGTTGCAGCATACAGCCACGAACGTCACTCTGCAAGCTGCAGTTTTTCACCATTACTGCATTATTACTGCAAACTGTAGAGGCGACCGCTTCGCCTCTACAGAGCAGCAACAGCTTCAACGGCCACAGCGCAATCAATGGCTACGTAGCCACGACGATGTTGTGCTCGAGTGCAGTGTATTGTCGTACATTACAACGCGTGTTGCAGTGTTTCCACGCGTGTATGTGAGTGTGTTATCGCGCGTGTGACCATTGTGGACAGGTTTAGGAACTCATTGACCACAAGACTTGGTCAGTAAAACTGGGGTGGGATGTGAGCGCTCGCATGTGCCGTAGCTTAGCGGCCGAGCTAATCACTAGCACCACTTTCAGTGCCGTTAAGACAGCACAACGCCAAGCTTAAGCGAGGGCCCTGACGCAGTGTCTCTCTCTCGCTCCCGCCTCACGGTTACGTTTCAATGCGTTCCACGATGTTCCAATAAACACATTATTCCTCTGTTCGTATTCACAATGCCTCGCTAACGCCTCAGCTCTCATGCCCAGACCTCACACTGCCCAAGAACAACCGAGCGCCATGCCGGTGTACTCGTCTACTGTTTAGGAAAATTCGGTGGGCTTCCGGTTGGATGCGGACGCTCTATCATGTAGCATGATTGCGAAACCCGGTATCTACCGCATTGGATGGGGACGCTCTATCATGTAGCTGCCACTGCACTACCATTGACAGGGCGACCTACCATGAGCCACCGCAACGGTGGCCACATGGTAGAGCGTCCGCTTCCAATGCGGTAGGTAGCGGGTTCAATTCCCATTGCCGACCGGAAACCTACCAATATTTCCGCAAGTGTAGAGGAGTACACCGGCCGCGCGATGTGTTGTTCTTGTGTACTCATCTCGAAAGCTGGTACCGTATAGGCCCTGTACAGACCCCCGACCGTACCTCAACCCACCACAGCATTGGTGAAATAGTAAAGGATCCGCCGCTGCTGTGGGAGGCAGGGAATTGCTGCCGCCGGGTACCTACCAGTAAATAAGTACAACCGCACTTCCGGCCTGGTGCTTGGAAGAGCGAAGTACATAATCGCTCGGGAGGGCACCAACCCTGTGGAAATTGGCGGCACGGTATCGCCAGATCTAAAAATGTGGTCATCCTCCTTTTTTGCCGCAGTGGTGACTGCATGGTAGAGCGTTCGCTTCCAATGCAGTATGTAGCGGGTTCGATTCACAGTGCCGGCAGCAAACCCACCGATTTGTCCTAATGGGTAGAGGAGTACACCGACCTGGCGCTCGGTTGTTTCTTGGTACTCTTTCGAAAGGTGGCCCCACAAGATTTTGTAAAGGACCCTGGGCGCAGCTTAACCCATCACAGCCTTGGTGAAATAGCTGAGCATCCGCCGAAGCTGTCGGAGGGAGGCACAGCTTTGCTGCCACCGGGCACCTACTGGTAAAATAGGTAAGAGCGCACTTAAGGCTTGGTGTTCGGCAGAACGAAGTACATAGTCGGACGAATGCGGCGCGATTTAGACGAAGACAGGAGATACAAAAAGCCGCAGACACGCGCCGACGCTCGTCTGTGGTTTCCTGTGTCTCCTGTCTTCGTTGAAATCACGCTGCATTCTTCCGAGAATATACTAACCCGCCCAAGTCAAAGCATTGTTGGTGCATAGTTGCTTGGAAGGGCACCCATCCAGTGGGAAATTAGCGGCATGGGACCTCCAAACCTAAAAATAAGGTCATCCTCTTTTTTTAAGGCGCGAAAGTGCTTTAGGCTAGGATACGTCAGGACTTCACTGACGTATTTCTATTACGGATACAACGTTGATCAAATTGACGCTAACGGATGAGAAAGAAAAAAGCTGAGAAAAAGTTCCATCGCTGGGAATGGAACCTACGACCTCTCGGTCCGCAACTATAAGCGTCTCGCGCTCTGCCGACTAAACTAGCCAGGCTTTTTTTCTCTTTTTTTACATGAACAACACTTCACAAACGCGCCTGATATATTTCACATATTCTCTCTCTCTCTCTCGGTGCTCTCTGTTGGCTTGGTTGTGCAACACCCTCTACAAAAGCTCAAGGCCTTAGTTCCCTCCCGGTGACGTCACACGAGGTGGCGGATTCTTAAAATTACGGAGCGCTGTTCAAGAGAAGTTGTCTCTCAGTCTCACCGTTGCAAACATTTAGTTTTCTTGCATGAACGAGCATGATTGCATTTTGAAAGAAATTGGACCGAAAGAATAATATAGGAGCAAGACATTTATTTTGTAGTGAAGAGGAATGTCCACACAATCCAGTTTGGTTTGGTGCTGGCGCTATATCAGGAGCAACGTATCTATTTGTTGTGGAGAGTTGTGGCGTTCTTTTTTCTTATACCTATTGGCAGCGTCGAGGAGGTTGCCATTCGGCTTGGCACAAAAGTTCTTCAGCAATACGTTCGTGCTGCACTGCACGTTGTGTTTTAGCACAATTAGCTCGTGTGACCATTCTCACAGAATGGCTGTCAGTTGGGCTTGTTGGTTCATGACCTTAAGGTTTGAATCGCGCAAACGAGACAGAGACAAAAGAAGAGACGACAACATACAGAGCGCAACACACACTTGCGCTCTGTGTGCTGTCGTCTCTTCTTTTGTCCCTGTCTCGTTTGCGCGATTCAACCCTTAAGGTCATTGTCACAGGCGTCAAAGTCACATTGCTCTTCGTTGGCCAGGAACTGCAGGGTCGGTTTCGTGATGACCTGGCGTTGTGTGGGCATTATTAGCAGTTCTGGCTGAGCTCGTTTGCCGCCTCATGCGTCCGCCACATCTGCAGACATAGTGTGAGTGGAAAGGGCACAGAACTAAGGCCTTCTCGTTTTTCTAGAGGGTGGTGTCATGCCACTTTCTAGTACTGCATCATGACACTTAATGCGTCGCTCCTGACCGACTCATTGACGACCATGGTTTCCTTGTTGTGCTGCAGATGACGAGACAAGGATGGTAGGTCGATACAGGGACACAGGACAGGTGGTGCACCACCTGTCCTGTGTCCCTGTATCGACCTACCGTCCTCGTCTCGTCATCTGCAGCACAACAAGGAAACCATGAACGACCACCAACTAGCCCAATTCATCGCTCTTCAGTGACGACACAGTTAAAGTATGGCCTCCGAGAATGCGCGCCGGCAGAAATCCTGTCGGCGCGCAATCTCCGGGACCATGGTTACAGCGATTCCATACCAACGAGGAACACTGGCCGCGCTAGCATCGGAGAGTCGCCCTAGACGCAGTTACGTTATTTGCCTTTCGCTTCGCGTTAGCGTGTGACGGCTCGTTGTCGAAGTGGTGCAGCTTCCAAATGTACAAACGGCGCTTCTCCGCCGCCTCCTGCTTTGAGTGCGACAGCACCGACTAAACAATCACAGCATATCCACGGAGTGAATGATGATGAGTGGGCGAAGCTGCGGGGGTTCATCGTTAAACCGTGAATCTTCCGTGAATTCTGCCCAGTACATCATCACCGACGTGAGATCGGGCGCGTTTATACTAAAGGTTCGATGAGAGTTATGACGATTTGCAGCTCACTTTAATTTTACATGTACGCTGTGAATTTTCATTGTTTAATCACGCACAGAAGAAATAGCACACACGCACTACCTTGGAGGTCAAAATCCAGTGCCTATATAGACGGGGTGGTCAGTGCACGGTTGTGCAGCGCGAGCGGTCGGTTTTTTCAATGAAGACGCTGCCGCGACGCTGCCTCGCGACGCTGCCTGCGTCGGCGCCGCTGCGCCGCGAGGCAAGATAGGGGGGGGGGGACCGTAGGAGAGGAGAAAGAGGGGGAAGCGTAGAAGAGGAGAGGGCGATACATATCACGTACTGTCGCAGCGCATTGTCTTTAGGGAGCCTTCATGTGTGCACGCCCCCTCCGTTTTTAAGAATGGTTACACACTACTACGGGACGAACGGGTGCCGCTATAAGGAGCTTCGCCCCTAAAAACATCTGCAATAAGCGCCGCAGAAAGGCAGTGATGTCGACGGACGCATGTCGTGCCTTGGTGGAGCGAGATAGAGGCCAGCGGAACGTGGAACGCTTGCGCGCGTTCACGGCTCTGGTTACGAACCTCTGCCTCGCTTGTTCCTGAAGTGTAGTGTGGTAGTGTATGCATTGAAGTGCAGTGTGGTAGTGTAACCTGTTACTCTGGAGCGCACACCGTGGCGTTTCTTCCCTTAACTGACGGTGCTTTGAACTGCATATCGAGTACCAGTGCTTAATATCCGTTTGTTGATGTCATCTTCGCTAGGGATTCAGGATACGCCCTGTCCAGGTAATATGTCAACAACTTCAGCTACCACAACGGTTAAATCATGACTATGAGCGTTATTCGTAGCTACTGAGATGTGAAGCAACGCGTAGCAACCGAAGCTAGTTTTAAGAAACAAAGGAAAAACAGTACAGCTGTAAAAGGTGACAATCAGAATATAAACCCACCATCTACAGTTGCGACTCGAACCCGGGTTTTTTGAGTGGCACACCGCTTCAGTGGAGCCGCGCGCAACTCTTAAACGATGGCACATTGCAGGCTGCCGATCACAACGCCACTAGCGGACTGACCCTCTTTGGGCTTCACTTTTCCAAGCTGGTTCCGAGCACTCCCCTGTTCTTGTACACTCTAGCAGTTGGTATACATACGTGTAATGGAGCGGTTGCATAGAAATACAAAAATGAACGCGCATGGCAATGGGAAAGAGGAGACCCTGACATCAGCGAATACATAGCAAGGGCAGAAAGAGCACGACAGTTGGCAAGGCACCGTGCCATTCAGCAGCAGGACGTCGACGCAGTTCATTATAATCTAAGGCCAATAAGATGTATAGTACAACCAAGGAGTCAAAGTACGGGATGCAACCATTCGACCTTCAGGTCAGCAGCTGAGTATCATAACCCGGAGACTTTACGTGCACCTGACCTATCTGAACGGCTTATGCGGCGCTAAATTGGCCCTTTAAAGGCTTCTTCGCCGATTAGGTATCTTAAATTATGAGGTGATTCCTGAAAGCGAAGTGTGCTCAACACGACGCAGAAATCTCTCAGAAGTCGTACATGTAGTACGATGAAAACCTTACTACGAAAGGAACTGAACAACCGAACTTACAGCCCCGCCACGGTGGTCTAGTGGATATGGCGCTCGACCGCTGACCCGAAGGTCGCGGGATCGAATCCCGGCTGCGGCGGCTGCATTTTCGATGGAGGCGAAAACGTTTGAGGCCCGTGTGCTTAGATTTAGGTGCACGTTAAAGAACCCCGGGTGGTCGAAATTTCGGGAGCCCTCCACTACGGCGTCTCTCATAATCAAATCGTCCTTTTGGGACGTTAAACCCCAGATGTTATGTTAACCGAACTTACACTCGTCCTAAAACACCAAGATCAGCCCTATCATTTAACAGCAGTCGGAATTCTGTGAGCAGCAGGACGATGCCTGTTAGTTTTAACAAGGGTGTCCGATGGCCTTGTCGGTATTTACCTAAGGACATAATATAGCCGCGAAGTAAAAACACACACAGGGAGGAACACAACGAAAGGACGAGGGGCACTTCCAACTAAACTAATCGGGGCGCTAACAGAGGAATAAAGTGTCAACATGCATGCGCAGTCTCATCGAAACGGGCTTGGCGTGTGCGTGCCTCACGTTCTACTTTCCTTTCTTTCTGTCGCGTCGGGCAATGCTTGATCGCAACTTTCTTCCTTCCTACATGCCGAGAATTGGAGCTTCATCCACGTGCTTAGAGCGCAGCGCTTCAGTTTGTGCGCGCAACAGCGACGGTCATGCATTCATATCCGGGCAACAATAACATGTGGGAGCGCGAAATGACGTCATCTGATAAAAGGTCACATCTACATAGAAAAAGATTGGCGAAGCTTACACTATAAGCCGCGCAAGGCTTGAAACAGTTAAACTGGACGATTCTGAAGACTAATCTGGTTGCTTCTGGGTTGTTTCTAGGCTTTAGCTAGGTGATTCAGTTTCTAGGTTCCCTCTAGGTTGTTGCTAGGTTTTGGCTAGGTGATGCTAGGTTGTTTCTACGCTGATTAACAGTGCAGCGATGTTCGAGTTAAACCACAGTCAGTCACAGACACGGCACGATTGTCCAAACTCCAGAAAAAGAAACTTGCGCTGAAACCAAGCGTTTGAACCTCTCATAGATATACGGGCACGTCTTCATTGGCGTAGGCTTTCCATCGCTTCGGATTTTCCTCGCAGCCGCCGTTGCCTTCCCTTTTCCCTAGTATTCTCTCGTTAGTATTCACTCCGGGTCTTCGGCTCGCCGCCATCGCTTCGCAGCCATTTTTTAACCCAATTTCTGTGCCACATGCCCATTAAGATGAGGATTGTTTTCTGCGATCGACTCACAAGGCACTATTTGCTAGACAGCTTCGCGGTTAAAATAGCTGCTCGCCGACAAGCCCACGATCCTCAATGCTTACAAATGTGCATGTGGCCAGCACACCTTCTAGCGCCTATTTGTGTACGCTACTGCAATCTCCGAATTAGTTCTTTTTTTTTTTGGGGGGGGGGGGGGTTGGTCCCAAAACCAGGATAACATCGCCAGACACGCCCTAGTAGAGGGCTCTGGAAATTTCGATCACATGAGCTTCTTTAAAGTGCAGCTTAATCTAAGTACACGGTTAAAATGTACTTGTGGGCTAGTTGGTTGGTCATATTCAGGATAAACGGCTGCGCACACCGGGTTAAGACGCATACACGGAACACGAAAAAGGACGACACCAGCGCTGAACTTAAACTGATCTTTAGTGAGACCGCATTTGCTTAAAAAGCAACTTTTTGCGCATGCGTGTAGCATATGGCAGAGCAAGTTCAATAGGCAATCCCAAGAGCAACAAAACCCAGAAGCCGCAATCGAATCACAAAGCAAGATCGAAAGGATACAAGATAGGAAAACTCGAAAAACCAACACCAAAAAACCAAACCACATCACGTGTTAATACCTAAAAACTTCCTCTCTTTTGAAGATAGAGCAACCGATGGGCAGCTAATGCAGTCTTCCCTCCTTTCCAAAATTTCTGCCGCTTCTAAAATTTCACGTGAAATTTTGCCTTTTTCCTTACACACCACCCTCGTCTTGCCCAAAATGGGTGCGCAGCCGCAGTCCCTGCAGTGTATGGCGACGTGGCCTGCATCTTTCTTGGAGCAGTGATTATTGTCCTCTGTGAGCCTCGTGTTGAGGCATCTACCCGGTTGCCCAACGTACACCTTATTACACGTCAGCGGTATAGAATATACGACACAGTCGGTGCAGGTGACGTAAGGGTTCCTGTGCTTTATCGAGCATGCTTCCCTCTCTTTGCTCTGCGAATTGGCTTTTTTGCAAAGAGCTGACAGCCACACCGGCGCGGAGAACACCACATCCAAACCAACCTTTCGGCCAAATTTCCGTAGGTTGTGTGACACAGTGTGGACATGGAGAATTACAAGAACCTTCTTTGAGCAAAAGCCAGTGTCTTTGCCGCCAGAGGCTGCGGCGGAACCGCTCCTGGAGTCTTTAAGCAGTCCTTCCGCCAGTGACGCCAGAAGGGCCATCGGGTACCCTGACTCACGAAGGCGGTGGGTCTGGATAAGAAAACTCGTTTCACATCGGTGGATGCACAATTTTACTAGAGCATGATGAAAACATGACCGTGCAATTGCTTTTTTAGATGCGAAGCAGCTTTTGCACTGGGCTTTCTCCGTGGGTTCATTGGCGACCGCCCGCTTTCTAAAACCTACCATAGCCATCTGTAACATATTGAGCGTGCGCTCGCGTCAAGGACAAGTCTTCTTCGTCTTCTTCTTCGACCGCCTTGATGATGATACGGGCAGAGCGCGCGCTCGAGCCAAGGAGGAGTCTTCTTCGTCTTGTTCTTCGACCGCCTTGATGATGATACGTGCATAGCAATTTAGGGGCCCGGCCGTATGCTGTCCTAGCTTGGCGTAACGCAGACAAAACCACGTGCGCTGGCAGGCGCTAGCGCGCTCGGGCCTGTGTAAGGGGCTGGGTAAGACGCTGTGGCCTCTCCCCCTTAGTCTCTCTCAGCAATCATGTGATGGCGTCGTCGAACGAGATTCTGCAGACGCGCGATGAACCAACGGGTTGTATCCTAGTCAGAACGCGCTGCCACGCCTAGCGCGTTCGGGCCTATATAAGGGGCTGGGTAAGACGTTGTGGCGTCTCCCCCTAACACCCTCTCAGCAATCACGTGGTGGCGTCAGGGAACGAGATTCTGCAGACGCGCGATGAACCAGCGTGGCGTGCTCCAACAAGAGTTCGGGACGATTAACAGCAACTACAGTGAATTCATGGTGTGCTCCACATGCAAGGACGCGTTAACATCGGGCAAGGTGCCCGTGATGAACGGAACTTTAAGTCGACCCATGCGCTCCTTCGCATCACCACATGGTTCCCTTTACCGGGAGATCGTGAATTTTTTTTACTAGCTTCGAATGGGCCGAATGATATGGAAGAACTGGTTTGCTGCCTCTCGGTTCATGGCTCAAACACACATGATCGGTAGAGCAGTACAGACCAAGATCTAAAAACGTTATAAAATTATTCTTAGGGATCTCATGAGTGATCACCATGGCTTTCAGGCATTCTGTAAAAACTTCAGTAGTGCTGCACATGGCATTGTCAAAACCTTCTTTGTCATAACATAACATAACTAAAAAATCGTCGACGTACCTAAAAATACGGACAACATTTTGAATGCCAAGGCGCTCTTTAAGGTTCTTGTCACGTACAGCAAGGTACAGGTCACTCAGGATTGGGGCTATGCATGACCCAGTGGTTTCGACGGTTTTGACGGTTTTTTCAGCAGCGGTTTCGACGGCTTTTCAGCAGCGATTTTGACCGTTTTTTCCAAGTTCCCTAAGGTTGATTTGAAAAAGGTCAAATCAAGGGCGACTAAGTTATGCAGCCAGTTTAAACTGGAAGCCCTTAAAAAAGTATTAGCGAAGGGTCAAAGTAAGGCTTAGACCTATTCTTCTCTGCAGAAACTCACAAACCCGATTGTCCATTTAGGGTTATTGTTTCTGAGAGCATTAACTGGCAGAAACATTTAACAAGCTTCTTGCAAGAAAAAGTAAGGATTTTACCATTTTATGGCCCATTCAGTGTTAAGAACTTCGAAGAAGAGATTCATTTTTTAACTGAGCACTCGCATCAAGGTTACCTAGCATTCTCTGTTGACACAAGGCTTATATTACAGCATCCCGCATGATGATCAAATGACAAGTGTCAGCGAATGCTTAGACAAGCACGGCGCTGCGAAGTTTCAGAAAGAATGTGGGATCCATTGCAGTCAATTTTAGGGGCGAAGCTCCTTAAGGCGGCACCCGTTCGTCCCTCGTAGTCGTCGTCGTCGTAGTAGTAGTAGTAGTAGTAGTAGTCGTAGTCCGTAACAAGTCTTACGCTTTGACCTCCAAGGTGGTGCCGGTGGGAGATTTTTCCTGTGCGTTGTTGAACAATAAAAAATTCGCAGCGTGTGCGTTAACTAAAAGCCGAATTCTTCTGTCTCTCATTCCCCATTAGCAGCCATTGGCATGTTCCAGTAGGAAACGTTAGTAGAAGTAGAAGTGTAAGTGTTAGCTAAAAGCCGACTTCTTCTGTCTCTCATTCCCATTAGCAGCCATTGTTTACCTCCAAGGTAGTGCCTGGTGAGATTTCTCCTGTGCGTGATTAAACAATAAAAATTTTGTTCAAAACGCCGTTGATTGATGAAATAAACCAACGAAAGACGCCAGATGTTTTGTAAAAGCAGAACGAAAGAACACCAGATGTTTCTAAAGCAAAACGAAAAGACGCCAGCTGCTTAACGAAAGACGCCAGATTTTTCTAAAGCAATGGTTTTCTAAACAATGAAAATTCACAGCGTACATGTAAAATTAAAGTGAGCTTCAAGTCGTCATAACTCATCGAACCTTTAGTATAAACGCGCCGAATCTCACGTCGGTGATGATGTACTGGGGAGAATTCACGGAAGATCCACGGTTTACCGATGAACCTCCGCAGCTTCGCCCACTCATCATCATTCACTCCGTGGATATGCTGTGATTTTTTAGAATTAATTTCTATGTGGCTCAAATCCACTTTCGCAGAATGGAATGCTGATATACACCTAAAGAAAAAGGGAATTTGCAGAGGATCATGCATAGCCCCAATCCTGAGTGTCCTGTACCTTGCTGCACTCGACAAGGACCTTAAAGAGCGCCTTGACAATCAAAATGTTTTCCGTGTTTTTAGGTACGTGGACGATTTTTTAGTTGTGTTATGTCATGACGAAGAAGATTTTGACAATGCCATGTGCTGCACTACTGAAGTTTTTACAGAATGCCTTAAACCCTTGGTGATCACTCATGAGATCACTAAGAATAATTTTATAAGGTTTTTAGATCTTGGTCTGTACTGCTCTGTCGATTATGTGTGTTGGAGCTACGAACCGAGAGGCGGCAAACCATATCATTCGGCCCATTCTAAGCTAGTAAAAAGAGCAATTGCGCGGTCATGTTTTCATCATGCCCTAGTAAAATTGTGCATCCACCGTTGTGAGACGAGTTTTTTTATCCAGACTCACCGCCTTTGTGAGTCAGGGTACCCGATGGCCCTCCTGGCGTCAGTGGCGGAAGCACTGCCTAAAGCTCCAGGAGCGGTTCCGCCGCAGCCTCCGGCGGCAACGACGTGTGTCACACAACCTACGGAAACTTGGCCGAAAGGTTGATTTGGATGTGGTGTTCTCCGCGCCTGTGCGGCTGTCAGCTCTTTGCAAAAAAACCAATTCGCAAAGCAAAGAGAGGGAAGCATGCTCGATAAAGCACAGGAACCCTTACGTCACCTGCACCGACTGTGTCGTATATTCTATACCGCTGACGTGTAATAAGGTGTACGTTGGGCAACCGGGTAGATGCCTCAACACGAGGCTCACAGAGGACAATATCAGTGCTCCAAGAAAGATGCAGGCCACGTCGCCATACACTGCAGGGACTGCGGCTGCGCACCCATTTTGGGCAACACGAGGGTGGTGTGTAAAGAAAAAAGGCAAAATTGCACGTCAAATTTTAGAAACGGCAGAAATTTTAGAAAGGAGGGAAGACTGCATTAGCTGGCCATCGGTTGCTCTATCTTCAAAAGAGAGGAAGTTTTTAGGTATTAACACGTGATGTGGTTTGGTTTCTTGGTGTTGGTTTTTCGAGTTTTCCTGTCTTCTATCATTTCGCTCTTGATTTGTTATTTGATTGCGGCTTCTGGGTTTCACTGCTCTTGAAATTGTCTATTGAACTTGCTCTGCCATATGCTACACGCATGCGCAAAAAGTTTCTTTTTAAGCAAATGCGGTCACACTAAAGATCAGCTGAAGTTGAGCGCTAGTGTCGTCCTTTTTCGTATTCCGTGTATGTGTCTTAACCCGGTGTACACTGTCGTTTATCCCGAATAAGTACACGGGCCTAAGCATTTTCACCTCCACCGAAAATGCAGCCGCCACGGCCGGGATTTGACCCTTCGATCTTCGGAGCAGCAGCTAATTATCATAACCACTAGACCACCGTGGCGGTTGCAATTGGAATCTTTGATTTATAAAAGCTTCGCTTAAGAAGTTCACATAAGAATGGAAGCTTGAGAGACTTGGTAGGCGTACATATAGATAAACTATATAGTTCATCTATATGTTCTTGCCTTGCGGCTTTTTGTTAGAACGTACATCACCTACATATTTTTGCCTGTTTTTTTTTTTCAAATAAAATTAAGTTGCGAGTCGGCGCCTGTCCTGTGCTCCTATTTCTTCGTCCTCGTCCTGTGTGCGCTGTTTCAATGAATTATGAAGTTGACAAATAGCAACAAAGGTTGAAGTCTAGAAAAGTATGCAGACCTCGGTGAATTCTTAACAGGGAAGTCTGTTCACAGCGTGCGACTTAGCACAATGTTATAAGAGCCATATTAGAATATTGCAAGCGAGCTGAATGGGCCTGCGAATGACCAGGGGTAGCTAGTATCCGCAATGACATTATGCAAGACAAGTAGACTGGAGCTAGCCACGTAATGCGTAGTACAGACAATCGTTGAGAAGTGAGAGGAACGGATTGAATACCACGAGACTGCAAATGCAGTCGCGGACGGCAGCGCCTTGCGTGAAGCGAAGAAATTAAAAGTGCTTAAGAGTGCATACCAGCGCAACCAACCCTTGACGGTTGTGCTGAAGTTCACTCTTAGCCATGTATAAACACCCAATCCTACAGTCTTCGAAATTGAAATGTAGCAAGCATAAAGTGGCGCCACTAATGTGAACCTCAGCCTGCTATGCTTCCAGGATTCTGCTCGCGAGCGGTGCGCCGATATAAATCCGCTACATTCATTCACGTACACGTTATTGTGGAATTTCTTTCCCCTTTGCCACCCATTCTTTTCTTCCCAATTTTGTCTAGCCGCTATTCACGTGCTGCATTGTTCAGCCAACAGGTCTTTCGCAGCCTGACAGATTTCTTTGGTGCACCCAGGTCCTGGTATCCAGTGAACACTACCTGTTCGTACAAGTTCACTGCGCCCCCGGGAGAACTGGTGCACGTCGAGTTCCTGTGGTTTCGAGTGGAGCGCGTCACCCTTTGTGAGGAGGCGCTCCGAATATATGACTCGCTGCGCCCTGACCCCCGCTACATCATCACCAAGCTGTGCGACACTAACAAACCGCGCACTGAGCAGCCCAGGACCGTGTTTGAATCCACGGGGCCTGCTTTGCTGCTCCAGTTCACCAGCAGAACGGGCAGCATGGATGGCTCCTCCGTGAGCTTTGGCTTTGAGGTAAAAAAAAGGCAACTTGCCCCGTAGATGCAGGTCCGCAAAATTCGCTAGAATTGTTTTCGTTTATACCAAACCGGTGGTATAGAACTATGTGCCAATAGTAATCCTATTTTATATTGGTATAACTATCGGTACCCTATCTACCTGCTAACTGAGGTGGCGACTTTGGGCATCTAATTCTTTCCATTAAGGCAGCCTACTAACTGCACTCCCTTCTTCCGTCGCCGAGTCTACCGGCAGGTAACCAAAGCCCTGAGACACTGACAGAAATGGTGCCAGTAAACGGACACACGTGTGCGTAATAAAGACAGATTTATCCAATATATGCATGAAGGTCGGTCGCACTGATGTAAATATTTTTTCTGCCTTGCACAAGACAGTTCATGTTTCATTCACGAAACGCGGCGCTCTGTACTGGCTGTACAGAGTTGGCCGCCAGTAAAATGCGTCTCTTCTCTGGCGCTTTGAGTTCAGCTGCTGCTCAGATGCTGCAAGTGTCTGCGTGAAGACGCATACGTGACTGTAGCGGTAAAAACTTCTTTGCAGCAGCATGCTAGAGGTACCATCACGTGCGGCTGCACTGCGGAAGTCAAAGCAACCTGCATGATCTATAACGTCTGTAATCATCGTAACCGCTTCAATACCCAAGTGCCACAATTGGTGCAAGAACAATGTGTACTTTGGTCACTTTTCCTATCAGGCGAATAGGTTGATTTTTCAGAAAGTTCCACGCTGGGCCATTGGCGGCGATGCAACATAACATGGCTCTGTCTGTCTTGACATTGCTTTGTTTCTTTTTAACGCGATTTTTTTTCTTGCTCGTATACATTCTTGTTGCATTCGTTGAGTAACTTACAAAGTTTGTCCCTAAAGCAATGGAACTGGGCCTGGTAAAAAGAATTCATTGATACGGTCGGTACTTACTATTACGCCAGTGTTGCCAACCTATTTTTGGTAAATACCCTACGTCATGGTCAAAATTACCCTACTTTACCCTCCAAAATTTTTTTGCTCCCTCCTTTTTACTGTACGCTTAGAATAACGCTGTATAATAATAACGAGGCACAAACTCTACTTCACCGTAGTACTCTGGTGGCGCTGAAGTCCGTAACAAGTTCAGCGGCTTAAAAATTAGCTTCGAAGAGAGAATAAGGAGCATGAAAGATGGGAAAAGAAAGCGTTGAGTTACATTGGAGGAAAAGAGTCGGGAGACTCACCATCAAGTGTACGGCTGGCAGCGTCATATGATATGGCAGCAAAGGGCTTTAAGCGAAAAGTGTGAGAAGCAGAAGAGGTTTATTGAAAAACAGCGATGGAAAAAAAAACCTGCTGTCAGTAACCACCGACCGGGTGAAGACGAACTGAGCAAGGATACATTTTACGATAATTCAAGGGGAAGCGATTTGCTGTTTTAAGCGAGGTCGGGTTGTCTTATAACGCATAGTTATAAAGCGACATTCAGTGAAGAAGGAAAATGTACACGCTGTGTGGAAGCTAAGAAAATGACGGAGCATGTTCTGATTGAATAGCAAGATATCTTTGGGCATTATTCTACGGGAAACGTTGGTTTTTAGAGGACATCGTTCGAAGGGTGAATAGGTAGGCGATAGAAATAAGTACAAGACGACTGGAAGACTAGTTGCAAAAAAGTAAGCCCACTTGCGACGAAGCGAAGGTGTCATGTGATGACATCAATGTTTTGACATGCCCACAGCCGATAAAACCAACACGCATGTCAAGACAGAAGTGGATGACTGTGATTATTGCCATCAGTCTTTTTTACCATAACAAGGGAAAGGGAGTTAGCAGGGAGAAAAGAAAGGCATGTATAGTTCAAAGATACACTGGAGCTTTGCTCTTAGACCTGATACGACACATATTCTCCTTCAACGCCGTCGACTTATTTGCTGGAAGTTTTCATCCTATCCCAGGCGTTCCGGAAAACGGGTTTGGCGCCGAGATTTTCGCTGCGGCAGTACTGGCTGAACTGAGGGAACTGGCTGAAAACGTGGCTGTGGACAACGTGCCGTTGCCGAGGACGAGCCGGATGTGTCAGATTCTAGAGGCAGGAACCTGCTCGTCATCGTGATCCTCTTAGTCTGTAGTGTCCTCAAAAGGCTCGATCGTTGGCAAGAGGTGCTGCCGATTGCGGCGTAAGATAGCAAGGTCGACAGCTGGGCTAGTTGCAGGGGCGTAGCCACGTTAGGGCACACCCGGGCCCGTGCCCCCCCCGAAATTTTTTTTTGCCATAGCATACAGAGCAGAAAATGACACTCGACCACATCTGCCTGCTCGTCCCCACTACAGATCAAGGAGGTGCCCCCCCCGAAAAAAATTTCTGCCTACGCCCCTGGCTAGTTGGTAAGGTTCCCTGATATTTAAGAGCAGCGCAAAAGACGGGACAAAGGACAAGAAGTTCACAGACGAACGCTTACTTGCAACTGGCAGAGTTATTAGAAGAACCAAGGAAAAGAAAACATACAGAAGGTGACCCAAATGATCTGTGCAATCGCCGCCACGTAGAGATCATGCTAACATGCGCAAGGGCAAGAAAATCAAAAAGAACCAAGAAATAGTGATAGGTAAAACTCTACCGTCATAATACCAGATATGCAGCAACAAGGTAAGCCAACAAAGGAAACATTGGCAAGGCAACAAAACAGTGTAACATTGGACAGACGGGACGCTGCCTAAACAGCCGTCTTAGAGAGCATAATAATAATCTAAGTAACAATTGTGGGTCACATCTAGCTGCCCACTGTAAAGGTTGCAAATGCACGCCTCTTTTTCATAAAACTACTGTTATTTTCAGGCACAGGGATGATGCGGCGCGTGAGGTTATGGAAGCATTCTTCATTAAGAATGCTGGGGCGAGTTGCATCAGCTCTCCTTGAGTGGCGCTATCGCGAACCGAAATTAGTTTTTTGGAGGCGGGGTAGATGATGCTTTTTGGTTTTGTGTTTTTTGGTTTTGTTGGCTTACCTTGTTGCTGCATGTCTGGTATTATGACGGTAGAGTTTTACCTATCGCTATTTCTTGGTTCTTTTGGGTTTTCTTGCCCTTGCGCATGTTAGCATGATCCCCACGTGGCGGCGATTGCCCAGCTCATTTGGGTCACCTTCTGTATGTTTTCCTTGGTTCTTCTAATAAATCTGCCAGTTGCGAGTAAGCGTTCGTCTGTGAACTTCTTGTCCTTTGTCCCGTCTGTTGCGCTGCCCTTAAACATTACGGCGTAAGATGCTCCGGTCTTCTGTTTCCACATGGAAGGAACGTGTTCCTGCTGATCCAAGAACCTTGGGTTCTCTTGCCCATGTCTTTCTCCTTATGCGAACGGCGTCGTTGCTCTTGAGGCCGGGAAGTACTCGTCTGTTGTGCTTGCTTTGGCTGCGCTTCCTTCCTCACGTGGCAGCAAGGGGTACGAAGTCCGGTATGAGGGTCCGCAGACGGCTTCTTTTCAGCAGCTCCCCTGGTCACAGACCATCAACACAAGTGGTCTTGTTCTGTAATTTGAGGACGCCAAGGTAAAAGTTTTCTTTTGCTGCCTTTGTCTTTTTCAGGATGGGCTTAATTATCTGTACACATTTCTCGGCAAGGCCGTTTGACTGAGGGTACTCTGGACTAAATATCATGTGCTTGAAATCGAAGTGCTGAGCAAATAGCGCGAATTCACTACTGGCACACAGGGGTCCGTTGTCTGTGCAAACTTCGACTGGCATACCTAACGCTAAAATATGGCTCCTAATTTCTGTATTACGGAACTGGCTGTTTTATTGGGTAATAGAACATTCTAACAATGTAGGCAAACTGGCAATAAATGGGACATCTTGATGCACACTGCATACGCTGTGGTTGTAAGCCCATTTTTAATATAACGAAAGTAATCTCAAAAGAGTCAGAACAGATGAGCACAGAAATTGTTAAGGCGTTTGAAATAACAAAAGCAGAGGTTGTGTGAGCAGCCCACTAGTTTCGTTCTCTGAAAAAGAGAGTGTTCTTGTCGCGATAGCGGTGGTTCTGCCGTTAAAAAGCAATATCTGGTGCGATGGTGATTTCAACACCCTTTCCTCTCTTCTTGTACATCGGTATTTATGCTGTTGCCATTTGCAACACACCTGACTTAGTGGCGCTCCTGTCGTTCTTTGCGTCCTCGTGTTTCTTTACGTTAAAACATAAGAACAGCAGTACCAACGAGCACACCAGTCCATGTTATTCACAATAATAATGACAAGTAACAGACAATAATGCCAAGGAAAATATACGGGATGTTATTTGTAGCAGTTAGGATATAAATCTGAAGAATATAAAGTGGACGAAAAGATAACCTGCCGCCGGCAGGGACCGAACCTGCGACTTTCGGATAACGCCTCCAATGCTCTAACACTAGGCTACGGTGGCGGTCATCTTTCCGTCCCCTTTTATTTATTTATTTATTTATTTATTTATTTATTTATTTATTTATTTATTTAAAGTACCTTACAGGCCCCTGGAGGCCTTGCGTAAGGGGGGTAATGCAAGAAAATGTTACATTTGAACAGTGTACAAAATGAATGGGTATAACTACATAAGAAAATGATAACAGCAAAAAAAAATGTTACAGTAACATATGCGGGAAAGTACCGATCATTACGTTACACAATAATGAGAGGCAAGGAAAAATACACTTTCAATCACGACCAGCGTATTTACACAACAAAATGTGGCACACTAAAATACGAGAAATATAATAAAGAACATAGGGTATATATGTGCATTTAAACCTAGGAGTTTTAGCGCCGATCGCAGCCTTGGCGGCCAGTGTGGAGCACTGTTTTTCTTCCCGTTAGCGTCACGCAGCACGTGATCTATTTACGAGCTGGAAACTGACCAATAATCCCTCGCATACTACCTGAAGGCATCAAGTCTGCCAGACCGAGACCCTCGGTATGAATGAAGAAAAGAAGATGACCTTTAAGGGCTCGTTTTAACACAAATTTTTTTATGCCGGGGTCCACCGAGACTTCACTTACGTATTAAGTATTTCCGTCACGGATATGACATTGCTAAAATGAACACTAGCGGACGAGAAGAAAAGAAACAGAAGAAAAAGACCACACCATATCCACGAAGTGAATGATGATGAGTGGCCGAAGCTCCGGGGGATCATTCGAGTAACTGTGAATCACCCGTACATTGCCCACAAGATCATGCAAATGCGTGAGATATGTGTGCAGTATATACAAAGTTGTTTATTATTCACAATTCGTATATGGTGTTGAGATGTGGGCGGCGTTTTCCTTTCATTATGACATCCTTTTCATCGGTGATATATAAAACGAAATGTTCTTGTATGGGATCCAACCTGAAATTTTAGAAGACGAGGTCAATGCAAGTCCCTCTGATCGTTGCCAGTTGTTTATGATCATACGATATGCATTTTAGAGCATATCGCAATGTCTCATGTTCGCAATGACTGGGACATATCGCAATGTCCCAGTCATCTTCCATGGCGCGTTGCCGGCGCTGCCGTTTCGCTGCAGCTGCGCGAGCCCTCGCTGCCTCTGGATTAGCTTGCCGACGTTCCCCTGCCGCTGCAGCTTCGCGAGCCCTCAGCTCCGGGTCGGCTTGCCAGTGCTGCCGTTTCCCTGCAGCTTCGCGAGACAGCAAATCTGGATTCGCTTGTCTGCGTTGCCGTGCTGCAGCCGCTGTCCGAGCCCGAAACTCTGGACTGTGTTTGTGCGCAGCCGCGCTGCGAGCCGTCATGTCTTCATTCATAGCGAAATGCACTCCATGACCCTCGCTCTTCGTCTTCGTCCGGCGCGTACAAACCAGAGCACAGGCCGTGAGTGAGCGCTGGCACCGCAATGCTCTCTAGCGGGCGCTTCCAGAACTAGCGTGTCAGTTTGTCTTCGTCCGGCGCGTGCAAACCAAAGCACGCGCCGGGAGCGAGCGCTGTAACCGCCGCGCCTCTTGCGGGCGCTTCTAGTACTAGTATGGGCGGCGGAGTGAGGGAGGGAGGTAATGTCGACCATAAGCTGCTTCGCATCTAAATTCTCTGCCGCCGCGAATCGAACCCACATATTCGCGGTCCGCGACGATCGGCGCCCGGTGGACTAGCGACTACGTCATCGGCGTACATGCATGAGGCCCCACAAAAGCGCCTCATATCTCTGGCACATTCTCTCTCGCAAGGTGCTCTGTTGGCGGTACGGTGGGGTGCTGCCGTCTGTGAGCGGTGGAGTGAAGTACTACGTCATTACACTAAGGAGCGCGGATAGAGAGCGGTTTGGCGACGATGCAGTTAGAGCACGACCTCCGAGATTGCGCTCCGGCAGATAAACTTGCCGGCGCGCAAACGCGTAGGCCATGGTTCGAGCGCCTGATGACAACATGGAGCGCTGTCCGCGCTAGCATCGAGGAGTCGCCCTAGACGCAGTTACGTTCCTTACCTTTCGCTTCGTGTGACTGTGTGACGGCTCGTTCTCGTAGTAGTGCAGCTTTCACGTGCACCAACGCAGTTTCTCCGCCGCCTACTCCTCAGAGCATGATAGCATCATCTATTAAAACTGCTGCAATAGGGAACCCAAGCTCATGTTGACGCCGCGACGACAGCGCCGCGCTGCGGGCCTGTAGAGAAGCTCTGGCGAAATTGAGCGTAGACTCTGGCGAAACCTAGCGCAGCCGACTCAACCTGTTTGTCGGCAGCGGGAGCACGCGCGCGCGCGCGTTGCTCAGTCGGTGCAGGGAACTGGGGCGCCGTGCCGACAGCTTGGCACGCTGAACCGAGAGCCTTACTGTGAGAAGCTGCATTTCCGCGTTGGCAGAAGCGACTCCGCGAAAGCGGGAGCGAGGTCCATAGTACTGCTGTGTAGTGGCCTGCCACAACGGTGCAGACAACACCAAGGCACGCGATTCAAGTGTGAAACTGTATCGGTTCCCGAGCATGTCGCACGAGAAATATATGCGACAAACGTGGATCACCGCAGTAAAGAGAATCAAGTATGCCCTAGCTGACAGCGCTGTCTCGCCTTCTGTTTTGGCTGCCTGAGTTCATCGCTTTCGTTCGTTTCGACTACCTGAGTCGGTATGTAACGCGGCGCATGCGCGCAACGACTACAGCAATGATTACCCGCTGGCTTCTCGCATTGTGAAACTCCAGCTACGGCTGTAGGTGAAACAACTTTGCCTTTTGATTCCCCGTGTTCGTGAGACTTACCCATCGTTGTTGAACGTTCACGCTCGTGTTATACCGTTAGCGTGGCGCGGCTGGTTGAACTCAACTGGCACATTGTCAAGAGTTCGGCGCCTGCAATTTACGCGTCGGAAAGACTGCTTTATCTCGCCGGAACGGACGTATGTGCATTTTGAGCAAGCATTGACATCACTCTGCTGGTTTCCTTTGTTTTTGTCACTTTATTAGGGTGATATATATTCAATCCGCTAAACATAACTGGCACATAAAACATGCTTTGCAATTGCCACCTTGCAGTAGCCACCTTCTGACTTTTCTAGCCGCGTCGGCGCAGCAAGTTTTATACGCTTGTAAAGTCGATATCCTCATAAAAAGAGAGTGCAAGCATGATGCGAGTGCCGAAAAAACGAGGGGAGCAGTTCAACTTGATTCACAGTGATTAAAACTCAACTAGCTGCCTTGCGTCTTAACAGGCGGGTAATGCTCCAGCGGCACGGATGCAGTGGAGTGAGATATTATTTTCCTTTCATACAAAGGAGGAAGCCGGGGCTATAGGCTGAATGCCTGACAAAGGCCTCGGCTCCCTTGTACAGTTTGACTTCAGTTAAAACAAAAACATAGCTAAAGATATAACACAATAAATGCATAAATCAGCTGCATTTGGAAGTGTGAAAAAAAAGCAGTTATTAAGCAAAGAAGAATGAAAATGATATTATACAAGACAGACAGAATTCGAGTAAATATTTCATTGTTTCCTTTTTAAACATTTTAAATGAAACATCAAAATTAACATTTGTCGACATAAATAATGGCCACAGTTATCTGATAAGTCATCTTTTGTTGGCCGTAATTAGTACGCGTTTTAGGGCCCCGGTGGATTTGTTTCCGAAAACGGTATGCATCAATAGACAGTGTTCTTTTGAATGTGTTATTGATTGGCCTTAATATGCTGCACTCACGAAAAATGTAGACTTGGTTCACTTGAAGGAAATCGTAATGATGAAACAATGGCAAAGTGGAAAAATCCTGGGGTCTGCCGCAGTAACCATGAATGCACCGCAAAGCTCTCTTTCGAAGTACCGGTATTTTCTGGTAGCTAAGGGTCGTAGTTGTCCCCCATACCAGAATGCAATAGGTTAGTTTAGAATATACAAACGCACAATACATGTGCAGTCTCAACCACGCCGCGGGTACCAGACTAGGTACCTCGTAGAGACAGCCTACACTTTTGCTAATTTCAGATGCTTACCTCGACACATGTTTAATTTTTAGGGGTGAAGCTCCTTAAGGCGGCACCCGTTCGTCCCTCGTAGTCGTCGTCGTAGTAGTAGTAGTAGTAGTCGTAGTCCGTAACAAGTCTTACGCTTTGACCTCCAAGGTGGTGCCGGTGGGAGATTTTTCCTGTGCGTTGTTGAACAATAAAAAATTCGCAGCTTGTGCGTTAACTAAAAGCCGAATTCTTCTGTCTCTCATTCCCCATTAGCAGCCATTGGCATGTTCCAGTAGGAAACGTTAGTAGAAGTAGAAGTGTGAGTGTTAGCTAAAAGCCGACTTCTTCTGTCTCTCATTCCCATTAGCAGCCATTGTTTACCTCCAAGGTAGTGCCTGGTGAGATTTCTCCTGTGCGTGATTAAACAATAAAAATTTTGTTCAAAACGCCGTTGATTGATGAAATAAACCAACGAAAGACGCCAGATATTTTGTAAAAGCAGAACGAAAGAACGCCAGATGTTTCTAAAGCAAAACGAAAAGACGCCAGCTGCTTAAAGGGCCCCTCACCAGGTTTGACAATTTTGAGCTAACGAGCGCAATGCATACACTGGGCGTTCACGATCTCGTCTGCCAAAATTTGCAACGCTACGCGCCGCGGAAATGGGTCAAATTTCAAGGTGAACGCTGCTTGCCCTTCCACTCGCGGGCGCGCGCTTTAGAGAATGAGGGGATGACGTACATGAGAAAATGGCCCTACGTAGATGGTAGTACTGTGACGTCGCTCCTCTACGTAGACGACTGTGCTCTGACGTCGCCAACAGTAGCACGTGACACTGCGATAATTATTTGACACGACGTGTGTAGTTTGTGTAATTTGTTGCTTGAATAGATTAATAAAACTTTTGAGAAATAATGAGACACACAAAGGGAATGTGTGCGTCTTTTTCAATTTTTTTCGTGAATTGCAGCGAGATGCGGGGCTAATGTGCCTCCCTTTCCCATGCGTTCGTGTTCCCGCGGTTAGCGCATCGAGCAGACGCCAGCCCTGGAAACGAAAGTAATCTTCTGGCGCGTTCGAGCACTAATTATGCTCATTTATTCTACCGCGTCCAAGTAAACGGTAACTCTCGTGCCCGTACAAATGTCTCAACTTTCATGCCCGTCCCGCAGAGACAGGCAGTAGGTACACCACAGAGAACGCCGACAAAACGCCCACGGCCGCTACATAAAAAAAAGGTAGCGGCCGTGCAACGCCGCTCGCGTGCTCGGGCACGTCATGCGCACGTGAGCATGACGTGTTTGTGCGTATGTGTCAAGTGAAGAGGGCAGGGAAGAGATTTGGCTTGCGAAGGCTACACTGGGCGAGTGGCAAGGGATTGAAACTCGCCTCCTCGCATCATGGTTTCGCGCCGCTACAAATTATTGTTTTTCTCAGCTCGTAATGAACTGATTTGAAAAATTCTTGCGGCATACTGCTCTTCATTCGGCACACAACAACTTCCAGCGTCTAACTAAAATGTGTTATGTGGCCTGGTGAGGGGCCCTTTAACGAACGACGCCAGATTTTTCTAAAGCAATGGTTTTCTAAACAATGAAAATTCACAGCGTACATGTAAAATTAAAGTGAGCTGCAAGTCGTCATAACTCATCGAACCTTTAGTATAAACGCGCCCGATCTCACGTCGGTGATGATGTACTGGCGGAATTCACGGAAGATTCACGGTTTACCGATGAACCTCCGCAGCTTCGCCCACTCACCATCATTCACTCCGTGGATATGCTGTGATTTTTTTTTCATTTACTTCATTTTATAATGCCTCACAGGCCCTGTAAGAGGCATAAGGTGAGGGGGGCATACATTACAATTCAATACATTGTATACGAATATTTCCACAGAGTCAAATTACGGGGCAGTAGAATAGAATAACAGAATTAGATAAAATGTAGGAAAGAGATAAACAGATTAACAGATCTTAAAAAATTAACGATAAGTGGAAACGAGGAAAAAATTGTGCGCGACATAGTAAGTATTGCGTAGAAATAATATAATACGAGTTACAACCACAATACACAATATAACTTAGTCACCACACAATTGGGACATTATATATTATGTAATCAAAAACAAAAAAATTGCGACAGTGGTGTGAAAAGACAGACGCCATCAGTTTGAAGAGCACCCTTGCAATAGCTTATCAAAAAAAGGTTATACAAACACAAAATAATTAACGCTACTAAGCGCAGTGTGCAGAAAATTGTTTGTTCAACTGAAGACAAAAAGCGTCATGGTCTCTAAGTGAAGCAATGTTGTCTGGTAAGCTGTTACAGAGACGGATAGCGTGAGGTAGTGGAGAAGAATTAAATGATTTCGTCGCACCTACCATATAGACGTGCGTAACTGAGAGTGTTGTGCAATCTTGGCGATGTATAGACTTGATGATTCAAACGGGGTAGTGATAATTCGTCAGAGTGAATGTATGATCTCCTTTTGATGTGGACAACTTTGGGTTTCGGTTTCTGGGCGCCGAGGTTGGGCAGTGACGTAGAAGTGTAGGAGGCTAGGTCACGTGACCACACAAGGCTTTGACGCACTTAATCACCCTGTGGAACAGTGACAGCAATGCAATATTACGGCGGGCACTTAACGACGGCAATTATAGTTTGCTTTTGATCTGCGTGATACTAGACAGAGCACCATAGTTGTGAGCAATGAAACGCGTTGCCTTATTCTGAATGATTTCTCATGCTTCCAGGAAAGGTTCTGGTAGAACCACACACGGAAAAATTTTATGCAATCAACCTCGTGTATTATTACGCGTCCTAATTGGATGTTGACCTTATAAAAATCTGAAGTATTAATTGGCCTAAAAATAATATAGGCAGTTTTTGATAAATTTGAAGAAAACACGTTGGATTGTACATTCTAAAAAGACATGGCGTGCAAACACGGACACAAGAAAGAAGTCAGGACACCACAGACGCCGACTAACAACTGAAGAGACGCACAACGGCTGAAAAGAAAGAAGGCACGAAAACTTATGTGCGCATGCCCATGCAACAGGCGAACCTATCAATCCGGCACGCGTGGCGGTCTACGTGGAAGATAACTGTTAAGGCATTTGATTTCATCTTTATGCAAGTTAATCGACGGTTGGCTCACACATGCGCTACCACTATTCTCGATATGCCATGCTTCAATCATCAGGCGCGTTTCATCATTTCTATGCCTGTACAACACTGCGCATTCATCAAATTTTGGCGTGCACTTACAATCTCGACAATGTAAAGATAGATGTTCCAATAATCTCTGGTTTATGCAGCGGCCCGTGTGTCCTACGTAGAAGCGGCCGCAGCTGAATGGGACCTTATACACCAGAGTAAAGTTGAAAGTTGGGCGAGTTTTGTGATAGTTCCTGTTTACGTGGGAAGCAGCGAGATTGTTGTTGAAAGCCGCTGTTCTTTGAATCGGAAATACATTCCAGTCACTAGGATCAGCTGACCAGGGAAGTGACCGAGGCCTTCCATGTGACAAAAAGAACAGATGATTGCATCACCCAAGCATCCGTAGTTCTAAGCGATTGCGAAGTGTTTTTTTTGGAAAATCACCGAAAACCGTTGTAACTTGAAAGTCATGTTCACACGTGGTACGCCTGCATCTATGTATATTGACTATGTTTTCTTCCAAATAAACCAGTTGCGAGTGCAGTGGTCGTCCTGTCTTACTTCGTTCCTTGTCGTGTCTTGTCTAAGTGCGCTGCTTCCCACGTAAACATGAACTTATACACCACACTTGCACGGCTATCAGTGAACATGTTGGTGTGTTTTACGAAACAAATATCGCTTCGCTTCTTGTCTTTTACTCGCTCATTCTGCCTCTCAAAGCGCAACAAATCGTACCTAGCTTATTGGGAGCCGTGAAAACAATATTACCGCCGTATCTACTTCCTACTTTCTTTAGCCTATGAGATACGCAAGGAATGTATGATATACCTACGACAGGTTTCTTCCTATCGCTTTCTGCAACCATGCTCGGATTTAACATAATGCACTTCTTTTAACGCCCAGCGACAGTGGCCACTGCATCACGGGAATAACCTACACCTAAAAGAGGCGTAAGCTTTGTGTTAAAGCTATCACTCATTTTGTGTTCACACAACTTGGTGAGGGCAGATTTAAGGCAAGACATGGCGATACCGTTTTTTACAACCTTCGAGTGCTTCGACGAAAAATTTAGCAGCGGTTTTGAAGATCTAGGTTTCTGCAACCATGCTCGGACTTAACATAATGGCTTCTTTAAACGTTCAGCGACGGTGGCCAGTGCATCACGAGGATACCCTAATTCTCAAAGACGCATGTCACGGGGTCGTGACGTCGACGAAGACAACAGCTGGCGTGGTCAAGATGAAACTCTTTATTTGGCCGAACTTGTGGATGGATATTCAAGACCTTTATTACTCTTTGCTGCATGAGGACTTGTTATAATGTGTTAGTAAATGTGTTAGCGAACAAGGACACGAGAAGGTTTTCACCGATAAATGTGGTGTTTCTACCAGGGCTTTTCTAGAAATTTTTTCCATATATTTAGAGTCGACGCTGGTAGGTTGGAAGGAAGGCGTTTATGTGCAGAAATCAGGGATATGTATTGGTTCTAAGGTTGCTCCGGTTCTTAGTAGGTTATACCTCAGCAAGATTGACAGACTTTTGTGAGGCCCTTAGGTAATTCGGTTATTAAGGTTTTTCGCTATGTGGACGATTACTTGAATTTTGTAGTGGTGAGGACTTTGAAAAGGTGGTAACTTCAGTGAGTGAAAAATTTGAATTAAATGGAGGAGCTTAGAATAAGAGAGAGCTGAGCTAGTTGGTAAGTATTCATTCTAAAATATTGGCCGCGGACCTGCGGGCTTCGCTGCAAATGTCGTGGAAAGACGATAGTCTTCTGCCGGCCGTACTACATCAGTGCTCCTCTACGTTCAATCGCCGCATCTGGCTCATAGCGTCGCATTTGCAGCGCAGCCCAAAAAACACTAGCAATTTCAGCGCAGCCTATGAAACACTAGGGTATTTATCATTACGTATCTATGAATTTTCTAGTAAAGGAACACACTATCTAATACTTATGTATTGCTGCTGCGCATCAGATATGCGTAACATTTGCTTTTTGATCGACAATGTTCAGAAGTATGAACGGCGCTACCAGTTGAAAATGGCTGGGCGTTCCCCAAGTGCTTAAACATTGGCTGGGTGGCTGAATCGGGTGACAGACAAACAGAAAGTCAAACAGACCAAAATTTTTCTGTTTAGGTTCCCCAAGAAAGACTATCGTCTTTAAAAGACAGGGCGTGCAAACACGGATGCAAGAAAGAAGTCAGGACACCACAAACGCCGACTAACAACTGAAGAGACGCACAAAGATGGAAAAGAAGGCACGAGAACGTATCTGCGCATGCCCATGCAATAGGCGAACATATCAATCCGGCACGCGTGGGGGTCTACGTGGAAGTTAAGGCATTTGATTTCATCTTTATGCAAGTTAATCGAGGGTTGGCTCACGCATGCGCTACCACTATTCTCGATATGCCATGCTTCAATTATCACGCTCATTTCTTCATTTCCATGCCGGTACAACACTGCGCATTCATAGAATTTAGGCGTGCACTTACAATCTCGACAGTGTAAACATAGATTAGAAGGTGAGCCTCCGGTTAGCGATCCCTTGTGTTCCAGTATTCTCTGGTTAATGCAGCAGCCCGTCTTTGATAGAAGCGGCCGCAGCCGGAAGGGCCCTTGTACACCACACTTGTAGGGCAATCAGTGAATTTGTTGGTGTGTTTTACGAAACATATTGGTCCGCTTCTTGTCTTTTACGCGCTCATTCTTTCTCTGCACAGCGGCACAAATCTTACCTAGCTTATTGGCAGCCGTGAAAACAACATTAACGCCGTATCTACTTCCTACTTTCTTTAGCCTGTGAGATACGCAGTGAATGTACGGTATACCTACGACACGTTTCTTCCTAACGCTTTCTGCAACGATGATCAAACTTAACACAATGGACTTTTTTAAACGTTCAGCGACAGTGGCCACTGCATCACGAGGATACCCTACATCTAAAAGACGCGTAATCTGCGCGTTAAAGCTATCGCTCATTTTGTGCTCACACGACTTCGTTAGGGCTGACTTAAGACAAGACATGGCGATGCCGTTTTTTACAACCTTCGAGTGCTTCGACGAAAAATTTAACAGCGGTTTCGAAGAGCTAGGAGAATACTACCAGCACACGTGGTTCTTCAAAACGTTAAGGAAATGTCTAGAAATTGTATTCCATTATTTTGAGGCACCTCTTTAGCGAAGCTCAGCCCTCCTCCATTTGATTGAAATTTTTCGCTCACTGAGGTTACCACCGTTTCAAAGTCCTCACTACTACAAAAAAAAAACAAGTAATCGTCCACATAACGAAAACCCTTAATAACCATCTACCTAAGGCGCCTTGCAAAAGGTTGTCAATCATGCTAAGGTATAAATCACTAAGAACCGAAGCAACCATACAACCAAAACATATCCTGATTTCTGCACATAAACGCATTCTTCCAACCTACCAACCTCGACTTTAAATACATGGAAAGCATTTCTAGAAAAGCTTCGGAAGAAACACCACATTGATCGGTGACAACCGTATCGTGCCCTTGTTCGTTGATACATTCATTAACGCATTTTAACAAGTCCTCGTGCGGCAAGGAGTAATAAAGGCCTTGAATATTCATACTAAAACCTTTACAACAGCCCGGGTTCTTCTCTGCGAGGAACTGAACTAGCGCCTGACAATTGCGCATACGAAAAGGGTCTGAAAACTCAAAGAGGTTAAGCAGTTCTGCAAATAACTAGATACAGCGACTTGCCAGGTGCTTTGCACTGAAACGAATGCTCGAAACGGAATCTCGTTCTTATGTGTTTTCGCTGAAAAAAAAAGTGACAGTTTCGCCACATCGGCGAAGCAATGAATGCGATAGCAACAAATTGCAATGTAACGCAAAGAACGGAAAGCAGCTCGAAATTTCCAGCGCGTCGCTCAAGCGCAAAGGACGCACGAAAAGAACACACACAGGGCGAGCGCGAACTATCATGCGTCACAGCTCGACACATGAAGTGCACTGCTCAAACATAAAGCAGGACACACGAAACGAACAGGTACACACAGGACGAGCGCGAACTCACAATTGTTGCCTATTTCTGTTTGAACAGCGCGTTCCTTTTGCAAACGCGGCCGCTGCACGAGCTAAGTGACCCTCGTACGCTCTGTGATTTCAGCGCGGACATCGCGGGGAAAGCACAACACATGCACTCCCCGCTCCACCCCTCCCCACCCGGCCTCTTTTTGTAGCGTTAGCTACACTTGCCTAGCCGGAGCCGATTTCGCAATGGAGCGTCATGAGGCGTACTGCGCATGCGCGAGGATCAGTGATGTCACACAGCTGGGTCACCGGAGCTGGCATCTCACTCGCTCTCTGACACCGCCGCCAAGGTCGATTCCAATAGGTCGCGAAGCTTCGGGCGATAAACGGTTCAGAACCTATTGTCAACGACACCAGCAACGGGAGTTATGGGTGCTGAGATTGAAGCGAGACTGTTTGGAGGGAACAAATACTAATAGCGAAAAACCAAGTTTTATTCAAACGTAGCAATCTTTATGTTTTACAAATTACATTTATTTCCCGAACAATGTTATGTAGGTGCAATGTTACAAGAATGTACGACAGTGTTTAATTTTTACGCAAAACCTTTTTCTTAGCGCCCCCTGAAGAGAGGCGCACGTCATTGTTATTCAGTGCAGCCCTTGCGCTGCATGGAAAGGCGCGCTCGTAAGTTCGTCTGCGGCGACACGCCCCCTCAGGTGTTCTGGTGTTTCGCACTTGCATGCGTTCTGTGAATTATTGTGGTGAGAATTTGATTTTGGCGTGCGCGAAGTTGCGAGGTGCGTTTCATCGTTGGTGAACGTGTTGGCTACGGTGTTCAACGGACAACGGCACGTGGCGGCTAACATTTCACGCCAAACGCTTTCCTCGGTACTCGCGGAAACGATGTGGTGTTCCAAGGATGCAATAGCAATACGCGTACGCCTGGCGAGCCCTCTCTTCTAGATAAGACACCGGGGCAACGGTTCGGAGTAGTGTGCTTGCTGGATTTTCATGGATCAGTATTCCTGCTGCCCGGTTTCCTTCGTGAACACGCAGTGCCTACTATATTTCATGTTATCGGTGAGCAGATCGCTAAGTTATCTGTCACGCTACAGTCACTACAATTCGCATGTCTTGATACGTTACACGTAAGGTTAATTTATCGGAACCTAAGGCAAAACGTAGTGCACGTAGTGTACGCACTTTTTGTACTTATGACATTTGTTGCTCATTGTGTAGGGTGTGTGAAACTGCGTTATTGTGATCATTGAATAAAACTGCAATATCATTATTTTGGCGTGACCAGGCGTCATTTCTTCTCGTTAGAACTGAAGCACACACGCAATGCGCTCTTTACGTCCCCTGCACATGTGCAAAGCAAATAAGCAACGCTGCAAACATGAGAGGTACGCTGTTGCCTACTTTATTCACGCTGTGGAAGATGACACGAACGCAGAATAAAAGCTCAGACAATAAAGTTTCCTGGTAAAACCAAGGCGAATTGCACGACGGTACGCTTAAACACCGCTGTTTAGTCACGGGTCGATATTAGTTTAGCTAGCGTTGGCTTCGAGCACATTCGCCAAGGGCTTGCCGGCTCGCCGTAGCGCGAGTCCTTAGCAATCAGGGGCCTAAGAAAAATATTTTGAGTTCAAATTTCGCGCTAGTGCCAACAAAATGACGTCACTTTTTTTACTGGATACTGCGTCACATCCGCTTTATTTTTTGTTGCGCCGGAAGTGTTCCCTCCTCACACAGATGGCGCTAAGCCCCATGAGCAGCTGATGAGCAGCCATTTTCTGAATGTATGGGATTCTATGGAAGCTTCGCTACCATTTACATTTACCGTGCCGCCGCGCGCGGCTCGCCGCTGCTGGTCTGTGCGTTCGGGAGGAGTGGCGTCGTAGGCGCGGCAGAAACGCTGGCGCCGGCGCGCGCGCAGACTCCGCCACCGCCGCGCGCGGCTCGGCGCTGCTGGTTTGCGCCACATTCGAGAGGAGTGGCGTCGTAGCCATAGACACAGTGGCGCAGGCGCGCGCGCAGCTATTCGCCTTCGCTGTGCAGTCGCCGTCTGACACTGCGCTGGGGCTGCTTGATAGCGCCTCTGACTGGCGTTTGCAGGTGGGTAGCGCTAGAGTTACTGTATATGCTACCTTTAGGTAGCAGAGTTGCGCATCCGTCTTCCGAACGCCGCTAGCCACCAAGCGTTGCGGAGAAGCTGACGATCGGGTCAATTCTTGTATTTCTCGATCGCGCCGCTGCAGCGAACCGGATTGACACTAGTCATTCACAGTAAAGTTAATCACTGGTCTTCGACACGCCAGACTTGCCGATCGGTGACCCAGTAGGCATGTCGCCAGCAAAAACGGAGCGCCTCTTCGCCGCATAGCTGTGGTTTCTAGCCAGACCTATGCGCAACTCTGCTACCTAAAGGTAGCATATACATTAACTCTAGGTAGCGCCATGGAGAAGGAGAGCGCAAATGCTGCTCGACGGCGCAGAAGAGCCGAGAATATTATCTCATCGGATCCCGAAGGAGTTGCCTGGCAATTAGCGGTTCAGCGAACGAAGAATGAGCAGAAGAAGGATAATAATCCTAGACAATCTGGAAAGCTAAGAATATTCAGCTGAACCTTTGCTAACGCTACGTATATCCTGGCATAGCCGAGCTAAGCCACTGCAATTTTTTTCCCTCGAGATAAGCGCTCGATGGCGACCACGCCCTGTAGGGCGAACAGCAGCGGCGTCACCCAGCACTACAGCGCGGGCAGACAGCGGAAGCGCAAGGTTCTCCCTGCGCAAATCTTTAAGTGCGCCCGTCGCGCTCCTCACGTCATCTCGCTGGTAATGAAGAAACGCTTATAAGCGCCTTCCATCTCTGAGTACTGCGGTAAAGGGTGTGTATATAACGCTCGCCGTTAGCTACTGAAGCATCTGCCTTTGGTGGCGTAGGTGTTAGCGCCACGCGCTGCGGACTGGGAGGTCGCTGGTTCGATTCCGCGCTTCGGAAGGTTTTTTTCGGAATTATTATTCCTTGGTACTTTTATGCATATACATATATACATATTTATTTATACATATATACATACTTATACATATACGCAGCATGCCGACGGCGACGGCAAAAACCAGCCGAGACTGCCCTTATAATTGATATCGCAATAACAAAAATTACAGCGGCTTAGTTCGGCTATGCCAGGATATACGTAGCCTTAGCAAAGGTTAAGCTGATTATTCTTAGCTTTTCAGATTGTCCTGGATTAGCTTGATTGTCTTGTTTGCTGCTGCTCCAATGACACACACATGGTATACGTATTATTTCTTGCAAATAAACAAACACTCGCCAAAGTTGCAACGAAAAATAAGAATTTATGACGTTTCAAGACCACTACGGGTCTCTTGTTCACAGATGTGAACAAGAGACCCGTAGTGGTCTTGAAACGTCATAAATTCTTATTTTTCGTTGCAACTTTGGCGAGTGTCTGTTTATTTGCAAGAAATGTATGCCCCTCGCCAGACGGTGTTCCGTCGAACCCTGGACTGTATACGTATATATGCACATGCATATTTATTTTTGCTCAACGTCAGGTTGCTTCTCTATTGCCACAAAGACGGCTTCGTGGTCAGTGAAATAACACGCTGCCGTCGCTCAGCATCCTGGCCTTCTTTACATTATAAGCTATTCTCTCGAGGTTATGTCTTAACAAAAGGTCGACAGTACGTTGCCTAACTACCGATGGTTTAAGTTTTACCATCCTAAAATTCTTTTTCATTGCTGTTAATGCTTTTTTAGGAACGTCGATTAACTTGCATAAAGATGAAATCAAATGTCTTAACAGTTATCTTCCACGTAAATCTCCATGCATGCCGGATTGATAGGTTCGCCTATTGCATGGGCATGCGCATATAAGTTTTCGTGCCTTCTTTCTTCTTCCGCCGCTGTGCGTCTCTTCAGTTGTTAGTCGGCGTTTGTTGTGTCCTGACTTCTTTCTTGTGCCCGTGTTTGCACGCCCTATCTTTTTAGACAGGAGACTTACCAACTAGCTCAGCTATCTGTTATTCTTGCGTAAGAGAATTGGCTCTAAAAATATGTTTGTATCATCAGCGTACAAGATCATGTCATGAGAACCTGGTAGTTTGGTAATGTCATTGATATATATTAAAAAACAATGGCGATACTAATATAGAGCCTTGAGGGACTCCGCAAGAGACAGTTAGCCGGTTAGATGTGACGTCATTCACCCGCACGTACTGCGTGCTATGGTGTAAATAATTCTGCACTCAGTTAAGTGTAATACCACGTACACCATAGTGATTTTTAAATGCGAAGCATTTCTTAGCGAACCTCTGGCACTTTGAGTGTTTCTATCTACGTATCTATCTATCTATCTATCTATCTATCTATCTATCTAGCCGCCTACGTCTGGGTGCTCTCATGATCGCCACCTCAACTTAGTTTCGACCAAAATTGGCATGGGAGGGTAAGGGGATTTGCCGAATATGACTGTCGGGTCATAACGTGAATAACATGAAAATCTTGTCGCGTACGTCGTCAAAACCTTTCCTCCAGACACGTGTGGCACATACCCGTTTACCACGGGCAACAGTAAGCGGGTATGCGCCACAGGTGATTGACAGTTTATATCTACCCTGGAACGGCGAGAACAGATATTGGTAACCTAAGTGCGGATAGAATGAAAATTAGGATCCCAGCAGGAATCGAACCCAAGCATTCTGCGTGGCAATCACGTATTCTACCACAGAGCCACGCCAGGCTTATAAACTGGTTTGAAAAAACAAATCGGCAGATCCCACGTACAGTGGGAATCGATGTTATGCGAAGCATGCGGCCGGAAGGTGACTGTGGCGTAACTTTTTTCTGAGCTAAACGTTACAAAATGACGCTAAAGATCTGTATAAATTTTATACCCACACATATATGTTGAAGAGCCGCATATGTGTTATATAATCAGCTGTTTACAGTTGGGTAACGCTGCCAACGGCAACGTTGGTATTACCAGCACCAGAAGTTGTAAGGTGATATGTAGTGCTTATACTTGCCCCTAAAGATGGAGAACGCACGCACGTTTCACGAACCCGTTTGCATGTGTGCAAGAGGTTCTTGACAGTTCTTGAATGAGGTCAGCATCACTATGGTCAGTGAGCACCAGCAGTTGGTCATGACGTGTTATTGGATCCGGTCGTGATCGCGGTGACGAGGGTCCATGGGAAGTATGAGGTATAGTACAGCTGTTGGAAATCGTGGATGCCTCGTTCATTTCGTCGACAGATTGTAGGTCTATAGAGCCGGCAAGATGTTGGAACCTGAAGTCAGCCTTCGCGTTGGTGAGGTATAGGCCGTCGAGACCCGTAGGCCTGGATAGTGCTACGTCGACCAACATCCGTGGATGGCGCTTGTCGTATTCGCAGACTAGTTGGGCCTATGTGGCCTACGTAGCCTCGTCTACAAAGCAACTGTCAGTCAATCTGGCATCATCCTCGGTCAGCGTGAGGCCATCGCCCAGCCTCGTAAGAAATGAAGATACGGCGTCGTTCTGGCGGACTAAGTGCACTTTACGGTGCGATGATGTGAATACCATACGTTTAACTTTCGTTAAGGCATCCCTCCGGGGTCGAGCAATGCTTCAATATAGCTTGCTGAATCATATGGATACACACGTAATGTTTATTAGACTTCTGTAAAAGCAGAGCGAACACTGGAACCACAGACGTTAATCTGATATGACGCCTGTATCGTAGGAGTACACATCGTAGGAGTGTCATGTGTGTTTATTGCTTTCTTGCAATATTAGATAGCCAGTACTGTAACCACAACTGACGTTGCACCGCCATTACGCCTGCATAGGCTGTTTTTTCAAACCAGTTTATAAGCCTGGCGTGGCTCTGTGGTAGAATGCGTGATTGCCACGCAGAATTCTTGGGTACGATTCCTGCTGGGATCCTGATTTTCATTCTTTCCGCACTTAGGTTACCAATATCTGTTCTCGCCGTTCCAGGGTAGATATAAACTGTCAATCACCTGTGGCGCATACCCGCTTACTGTTGCCCGTGGTAAACGGGTATGTGCCACACGTGTCTGGAGGAAAGGGTTTGACGACGTACGCGACAAGATTTTCATGTTATTCACGTTATGACCCGACAGTCATATTCGGCAAATCCCCTTACCCTCCCATGCCAATTTTGGTCGAAACTAAGTTGACGTGGCGATCATGAGAGCACCCAGACGTAGGCGGCTGGATAGATAGATAGATAGATAGATAGATAGATAGATAGATAGATAGATAGATAGATAGATAGATAGATAGATAGATAGATAGATAGATAGATAGATAGATAGATAGATAGATAGATAGATAGAAACACTCAAAGTGCCAGAGGTTCGCTAAGAAATGCTTCGCATTTAAAACAGCCTATGCAGGCGTAATGGCGGTGCAACGTCAGTTGTGGTTACAGTACTGGCTATCTAATATTGCAAGAAAGCAATAAACACTACATGACACTCCTACGATGTGTACTCCTACGATACAGGCGTCATATCAGATTAACGTCTGTGGTTCCAGTGTTCGCTCCGCTTTTACAGAAGTCTAATAAACATTACGTTTGTATCCATATGATTCAGCAAGTTATATTGAAGCGTTGCTGGACCCCGGAGGGATGCCTTAACGAAAGTTAAACGTATGGTATTCACATCATCGCACCGTAAAGTGCACTTAGTCCGCCAGAACGACGCCGTATCTTCATTTCTTACGAGGCTGGGCGATGGCCTCACGCTGACCGAGGATGATGCCAGATTGATTGGCAGTTGCTTTGTAGACGAGGCTACGTAGGCCACATAGGCCCAAGTAGTCTACGAATACGACAAGCGCCATCCACGGATGTTGGTCTACGTAGCACTATCCAGGCCTACGGCTCTTGACGGCCTATACCTCACCAACGCGAAGGCTGACTTCAGGTTCCAACATCTTGCCGGCTCTATAGACCTACAATCTGTCGACGAAATGAACGAGGCATCCACGATTTCCAACAGCTGTACTATACCTCATACTTCTCATGGACCCTCGTCACCGTGATCACGACCGGATCCAATAACACGTCATGACCAACTGCTGGTGCTCACTGACCATAGTGATGCTGACCTCATTCAAGAACTGTCAAGAACCTCTTGCACACATGCAAACGGGTTCGTGAAACGTGCGTGCGTTCTCCATCTTGAGGGGCAAGTATAAGCACTACATATCAACTTACAGCTTCTGGTGCTGGTAATACCAACGTTGCCGTTCGCAGCGTTACCCAACTGTAAACAACTGATTATATAACACATATGCGGCTCTTCAACATATATGTGTGGGTATAAAATTTATACAGATCTTTAGCGTCATTTTGTAACGTTTAGCTCAGTAAAAAAGTTACGCCACAGTCATCTTCCAGCCGCATGCTTCGCATAACATCGATTCCCACTGTACGTGGGATCTGCCGATATTTTTTTCAAGATGATATTGTGCTGTACGCAATCAAACGCCTATCGAAAATCCAAGAAGAGACCAAGAGAGTAGTGCTTCTGCTCTATATTTTCGAGTATTTTATCTTAATAGCGAGTAGCGCTTGCTCTGTCGAGTTTTTCTTCAGAAAACCATACTGGCAGACAGATATCAGGTTGTGCTTAGTCAAAAACATCCAAGCCTGCAATTTGTGACTGCTTCAAATGATTTGGAAAATACTGGCAACACAGAAATTGGTCGGTAGTTTGACATTTCCATTCGGTTACCACCTTTGTATATTGGACAGACCTTGGCGATTTTCAGATCACCGGGAAGCACACCAGTAGTAAGCATTGGGTTTGCAAGATAAATCAATACGTCAGATATAAAAGGCGCAACGTGCTTAATGGGAACAGATCTTATATCGTCATGACCTGGGGATACATAATTTTTTTACTTCATGATCAAAGTCACTCTATCCTGAGAGGATGTGGGCGAAACAAACAGACTTTGATAAAGAAGTAGCAGTGTTATTAAATGCCTTGTCAAGTTCATGTGCATCACCGAACGGCTTGCCAACATTGACAAAGTACTCAATAAAAGCACAAGCTAAATCGAAACCAGACAAGTTTCAACTCGGTGTACTAATCTCGTTCTTCATACTATTATCTTTCACTCTCGTTATATTAGTTACCTCTGTCCATACTTTACCACTGTCGTTTCAGATTCTCGAAAATCGCTGAATAAAATAATTTGTTTTTGCTGTTTTTAATTTTTTACTCAGGTGATTTCGATATTTTTTATAATGTTTTAAAAGGTTACGCTCCCAGTTTCGAATGAAAGAGTGGTACATTTTGTTCAGAATAACAGAGAGCTGAGCTAGTTCGTAAGTATTCTTCTTTCTTTTAGGACATTCTTTCTTTCTTTTAGGACATTCTGGTAAGACTTCTTTCTTGTGTCTGTGTTTGCACGCCCTGTCTTTTTAGAATGGACATGTTGGTCTTAGTACAAATTTTTTCGTGTAAATCAATATTTGTCCACCGCTTTCTGAACTTTTCCGGTTTAATCTTCTTTTAATTAGCCGGAAAGCGTTGTTATAAGCTTCTGAAAACTTAGCAATAAACATTGAGTACGCCAATATTGCGTCACCAATATTGCATACGTTCTTTCAATTTATATTCCGTACAAGGAATTGAAAGTTTTGTAAATTTCCATAATTTACTTCGCGCGTTATATAACTATCAACTGTAACTTTGCGTTCGGGCACTCTGTTGATAAAGCAAATACTGGAATATGATCACTTATGTCCGAACTCAGTAATCCAGATTCGATATTACGTGGTTCAGTGCCTCTAACACAAACATCTAAAAGGGTGGCTGTGTCAAGAGTAATTCTAGTTGGCTAAGTAATGTGATTGTAGCATGCTAAAGATGAAATAACACTGTCGAAATCGTGAGTGCTCGGATCATCATGTTACAGATTTAGGTTAACGTCGCCCATGAGTACAAATGGAAGAGTAGTAGAATTCAATTTTTCAAGCAATTTTTCAAGAAAATCTAGAAACTGTCGCTTATTTCGAGTCGGTGGCCTATAAATTGCCACAACAATTACATTGGACAGTGATACAGTCAAACATTCAACACTGGGACTCATTATTGAGCAGTGCTCAAGAACCGTGTGTGAGTAGCAACTGTGTGAGTGTAACTTGAGTGTAACTTTCTCAGGAAGAAGAACAATGGCCCTATATAATTTCTTTGCTTCGCACGGCGCAAACGTTTCTCCACGAAAGTGCATAGCTGCTGCTGCAAGCATGCCATATCAAAACAACAATCATATGATTCATAGTCCACAACGCAGAACATACATAGCGTGCACGGCTTCATTTCGGAGTGCGTATGGACCATTACGTATCTTTAACATGCGAGAATGAGACTTACCTCGAGGAATACGTCCTACACGGTGTATTCGCTACTTGGGAAAGTCACTTTCGCTTTTACTCGGGCGTCGTTGTCGTCTAGTCGTCTGCTCTCCACCGTAAATGTCATTGCCCAGCATTTCTCCTTTTATCAAGTTCGCTTTTTGGAAGTGCCTGTCCAGCTCGGATATCTTTTTGAAGCCGCACTGCAGGCGGTCATAGTGAGGCGACGCGAGTGTATCGCGAAAGCTCTGCACGTGCACGGAAGCGAGCGGCGGCGCGGTGAAGAGAAGGGAAAACGCGCGTTGTTTGCCCCTAAGTTTCTATTTTTATGCCAGAGATGGCGCTGCCTGTCAAGAACAGCAGCGCCTCTAAGCTATGCTTGGGGAGCCTATAAGCGCCGCAGCAAGCCTATGTCGACTGGCGAATTGGGTCAATGTCGTGCCTTCGTGGAGTGAGACAGAGGCAAGCGGGTCGTGGGACAGAGACAGTGAGACAGAAATCAGCGACCCGGGTTGTCGAAGCGCAGTGTCGTAGTGTGCACGAACACAGGCGTAGGTTATCATATTACTCGGGGGACACATCGTGCCATGTCTTACCTCAATTAACGACGCTTTGAAGAAGTGTATATCGAGTACCAGTGTTTATTACGTGCTTGATGATGCCATCATTGCGCGGGATTCACGATATGCTGTGTCCAGACATATCTTAACTTCAGCTTCCGCAACGTTTAAATCATGATCATGGGCATTAGTCCTCGCGATTGAGATGTGCCCCTAGGCGTCAACGTGGATACATCTACGTCATACTACCAAACACCAATAGACATTGTACAAGCTCTTGTAGATTGCTTGATTGGGCTGGTTGGTGCTGCATGGTAGACGAAGAATAAAAACAGCGCTAAACACGGGACGAGAAGAGGACACATACACGGCGCTGAACTAACAACCAATGTTTATTGCAAAAACAGTGCAATATATAGGACACAGGTGTCTGCGCAGAAACGCGGAACATAAGCCAAAGTGCACAGAAACGTTATGAAGAATCTGCCAAATCAGTGGACACCATTTATTTATTTATTTATTTATTTATTTATTTATTTATTTATTTATTTATTCAGTACCTGCATCGCCTTTTTAGGCATTACAGCAGGGGGGTATATGCATCACTACATCAACTGTCATTCATTTCTACACACAAAGCGTGGTAAAAGTCATCATTACATTGAATTTCTGAAATATTTGACGGAAGAGCATTCCACTCACTCGTAGTCCTACAAAAGAATGAATAACGTAAAGTGTCACCTTTAAAAGGAAATTCCAGAACTTTCAATGCATGGTCCCTTCTACGCGAAATATATGATGGTACTGCAATATAGTTGTTTCTGTCTATGCCTGTTCTTGAATGATAAATGCTGTGAAAAAATTTGAGTCTCAGTGATTTTCGTCTGTCCTTTAAGTCCTGCCAATGGTGCACGCTTGCTCTCTGAAACGCTGAGGTTTTTGTCATAATTCCCCAAAACAAATCGAACAGCCCTATTCTGAATTTTTTCTAATAAGTCGACTAACTGACGAGTATGAGGATCCCAGCTGACGCAGGCGTACTCAAGTATCGAACGTACGTGAGTGAAATACAGCCTTTCTTTTAAATTACTAGGTAATTGTCCAAAATTTCGACGTAGGAAGCCCAATTTGCGTGCTGCCTTTCTTCGTATTTCCTGTACATGCCTATTCCACCTTAAATCTTAACTAAGTAAAACTCCTAAGTATTTATATTCCGTAGCCCTGCGTAAAGTTATGTTATTTAATTTGTACTCATATGCCTTATGTGAGCGTTTCCTTGTAAAGGTGATGACTGAACATTTTGAAACGTTTAAAGACATTTCCCATTTCGTACACCACGTTGAAACTTTATCTAAATCACTCTGAAGGTCATAAACATCAGATTCACTATTAGTAGCTACTATACACCACACAATCGTCTGCAAACATCCTGAAAGATGACGTAATGCCTCTAGTGATATCAATAATGTACAATAAAAATAATAGAGGCCCCAAGACAGAGCCTTGGGGTACTCCAGAGGTGACCGCAGCGACTTCAGAGGAGATACCGTTGAGAACTACAGACTGCTGCCTATGTGACAGGTATTCGCATATCCATGAAATTACATTTTTGTTCAGCTTGTAGGCGTGTAATTTGCTAATAAGTAGGTCATGAGCCACAACGTCAAAAGCTTTGCGAAAATCCAGAAAGATGCAATCAATTGCCTGCCTTTTGTCTATTGCTAGGGCCAAATCGTGAGTGAATTCTACAAGCTGCGTACTACAAGAAAAGCCTTGCCTAAATCCATGTTGGTTTGTATTTAATAAGTTATATTTAACAAGATGCGACATAATACAACTATATATAACGTGCTCCATTACTTTGCATGTAATACTAGTTAAAGACACTGGCCTGTAGTTCTCAACGCAGTTTTTAGGTCCACTTTTGTAAACAGGCACAACATTAGCTAGTTTCCAGTCTCTGGGAACGGCACTTGTCTCTAAACACTTTTGGAAAAGACGGCAAAAATACAGGCATAACGAGTCAGAACAACTACTAATCATTACTGCTGCTATATCATCTGGCGCAGTTGCCTTTCCAGGAGAAATATTTGCTAAGAGCTTACGTACACCATCCAAGGCAAACTCAACTTGGGGCATTCCTTCATTACACAGCGAAAAATCCACACTTACAACCCGAGATTGGCGATTACTAAATACGGAAGAAAAGTAAGTACTAAATACTTCAACTTTGCGCTTGTCGTCATCGATAACGGTGCCTAGGTATTCAAGAGGTGGGACAGAATGATCGTTCTGAGCGTTACGCCGGATGTACTTCCAAAATTCTTTCGCGTCTTTTACCAAACGTTCCCCAAGCTGAGCGAAATACGTTTTCTGAGCCGATTTGGTCAAATTCTCGAAATCAGCCTTCAGCCTTTTTAGTTCCTATAGGTTTTCCGTGGTCCTGTGCTTTTTATACTTTAAGTACACCCTCCGCACCCTGCGCAGCATGATATGCAGTTGTTGATTAAACCACGGCTTATCCTTATAACGTTTGGATGAAAGCATCCGCGTCGGAAAGAACTTATCTCGAAGATGTAAAAGGTTTTCTTTAAGGTTTTCCCACAACTGCTCAACGCTCAGATCATCCGCTAATGTATCAAATGTGGGGAAGTACGAATCTAACGACCGATTTAGTGGACAGTAATCAGTTTTGCAATACAAGAATACTTTTCTCGGCGGTTTCTTCACCATAGATGCATTTTAACACAAACATCAGCTACGACAATGTTGTGGTCGCTCAAACCAGGTAAAGCATGAACGTCAGATACAATACCAGACACATTACACAATAGCAAGTCCAAGACATGGCCAGTACCATCATCACGCGATGCACTACGGACGCATTGATCTAATGCATGAGTGTCCATTAGGTCAAAAAAAAGAGGAGTACAAACAACCAGTAACGGTGTTCCTGGGAATATCGCATGACCAGTCGATTTCCGGTAGGTTAAAATCACCCCCAACCAAGACACGGTCGTTCTTTAAATACTCCATAAAGTCTGACAGCTTGATAAATTGCTCATAAGACGCGCTTGGTGGGCGATAGTAGGAGCCAATCACCATGCTTTTCCCGTTGTCCAGTCGCATTCTACAAAACACTGCCTCGACATCAAGAAGTGTGCACTGCAAGTGAACGCAAGGTATACTATTCTTTACAAGAACAAAGACACCTCCACCATGAGAATTTCTATCGCGTCGAAAGCAGTGGTAGGTTGCCGGGAAAATTTCGGAATCAAGAACAGAAGAATCTAACCATGATTCTGTGCCTAGCACAATCGCGGGCTGAAGAGTACGCAGTTAGGCATTGAAATTTATCTGTCTTATTCTTTATACTCCTGCAATTTATTAATAGAACCCTTAAAGGCAGCCCTGTTGTACGCTTACAGGAAGGTCACAGCTGAACTACCTCTCCCGTTGAATTATCGAGCTGAAAGCGCTTACCCCGTAATGAAGCGTATCGTGCTTCAAAACCGCCTTCTCGCCTTCCTGCTTGTTCAATTTCGCATAGTCCCATAGCTTCTTTCTTTTTTCCCTGACTGAGTGTGAAAAATCTTCAGATATGTTATAACTAGTGCCTTTGAGTTTGTAGGTGTTCGTGATCACAGATTGGCGGTATTTATAGGAAGTGAATTTCACTATGACTGGACGTGGTTTTCCTGCCGTGTATGTTCCTATGCGATGCGCACGCTCAATACTCAGGCCTGTGACACCAAGCCTACTTTTGCACAGTTCTACTATAAGTTCTTCAGATTTGGCGGCAGTCTCGTTCGCGGATGTATCGTCTAAGCCACGAAAGACCAGATTATTTCTTCTTTGCCTCTTCTCGATATCATCAATCTTTTGCGTAAGAGCCGTCAATGCCGCATGATCATCCTGCTGCTGGTCTGCCATTTTTGCAACGGTCTCGCGTACGTCATCGACATTCCCAATTTTAGCTTCCAGTGAAAGAATACGATCCTTCAAGTCTGTGACATCTAGGGTGAGTTGGTTCTGTTTTTCTTCGATAGAATTTAACTTCGTCATCATTTTACTTTGTCCATCGAGGAGCTTAGAAAATTGCGCATCAGTTGGCCCTGGGTTAACTTCAATATCCCCGCCACACAGTAACAAAAGTAACAAATAAAGCGCTGAACTGCGAAAAATGACGAACTGCCGTTTTGGTTGCGTTCTTTCTGAGTGGGACCGAGAAAGTAGCATAAAAAACAGCAGTTGGGGTGGAACCGGCAAGGCAAAATATGGTATATTAGAAAAGATTTCAAGCGCACCAACCTGCGTAAGCAGTAAAAAACCGGTGAGCGCTTCCGTCATGTTGCCGGTTCCACGCCCCACCGTCAGAATGACCTTGCGGACTATTTGTACCAACAGGTGACAGCCAGAGTCGCTGGATGCACATTGTTGTCTACTTGAGGTGCAGAAAACGTCAAATTCCGTCTCGAGGAAGCATTCTTCAAGAGTTGCCGGACAGAAGTCAGGCAGTGTATTGACCGAAGGCGGCACCAGGCACACTTCGTCGGAAATGGATCCAAGAGGCACCGCTGAACAATAATCCGACAAGGACCCCGGTGGCGCACAGTTACCGCAAGCAGATGCCGCAATATCCGCTGCCAAGAAACCATGCATCCAGACAGCCTGCGTAAGCAGTAAAAAAATTGGCCGCGTATCTGCGCGCTTCGCTGCAAATGTCGTGTAAAGACGATAGAAGAGGCGCTGTGTGAGATATGGACGCCATCTGGCAATACGTCGGGAAACATGAGTGCTGTGTTGCGTGCTGGTAGTCCCGGCGCAGCAGCAGGCGAAGACCTTTGCAGAGAAACGTCCGCACTCAACGAGTGCTCTGCACACACTCTTTTATTTACACGTCGCCTGGGTAAAACAGGAACGCCAGAGCGGCGCCCACAACCGGCAGCCTGAAGGCCGCCCACAACGCTGCTTTTTCATTTTTTAAATATTTTTTTTCACCTTCTTGGCCTTCTCAAAACTAAAGTTTTTCAACACCAACCCATGGCATTCGTACAGTGCAATACAGAACCGAAACCGAAACACAACAATGAGCTCGTGCGAAGGGCACGGAGGAAGGCAAATTCAGCGCAGTCGCATTTTCAGCTTTGTTGAAACAGCGCTCACTAGACGACGACGAAGTAAAAGAAGGCACAGGACAGGCAGCGCCTGTCCTGTGCCTTGGTCAAGTGGTTCAACTTCGGCCGAGTGGCTGAATCGAGGGACGTGCCGACAAACAGAAAGACAGACAGACAGACAGACAGAAAGACAGACCAAAATTTCTGCGTTTAAGTTTCCCAAGAAAGACTATCGTCTTTAAAAAACCGGTGAGCGCTTCCGTCATGTTGCCGGTTCCACGCCCCACCGTCAGAATGACCTTGCGGACTATTTGTACCAACAGGTGACAGCCAGAGTCGCTGGATGCACATTGTTGTCTACTTGAGGTGCAGAAAACGTCAAATTCCGTCTCGAGGAAGCATTCTTCAAGAGTTGCCGGACAGAAGTCAGGCAGTGTATTGACCGAAGACGGCACCAGGCACACTTCGTCGGAAATGGATCCAAGAGGCACCGCTGAACAATAATCCGACAAGGACCCCGGTGGCGCACAGTTACCGCAAGCAGATGCTGCAATATCCGCTGCCAAGAAACCATGCATCCAGACAGCCTGCGTAAGCAGTAAAAAAACCGTTGAGCGCTTCCGTCATGTTTCCGGTTCCACGCCCCACCGTCAGAATGACCTTGCGGACTATTTGTACCAACAGGTGACAGCCAGAGTCGCTGGATGCACATTGTTGTCTACTTGAGGTGCAGAAAACGTCAAATTCCGTCTCGAGGAAGCATTCTTGAAGAGTTGCCGGACAGAAGTCAGGCAGTGTATTGACCGAAGGCGGCACCAGGCACACTTCGTCGGAAATGGATCCAAGAGGCACCGCTGAACAATAATCCGACAAGGACCCCGGTGGCGCACAGTTACCGCAAGCAGATGCCGCAATATCCGCTGCCAAGAAACCATGCATCCAGACAGCCTGCGTAAGCAGTAAAAAACCGGTGAGCGCTTCCGTCATGTTGCCTGTGCCACGCCCCCAATTCTAATATCTAATTTCACAGCCATGAAGCGAAATTGAGGGTACGCTAACACAAGAAACATCATGCTGTTGAACGTAAAAGGCTTCGCTAATCTCGCGTTCGCGCTGCTTACTATAGCGCCCCATGACCACACACACCGTGTATGTGTCCTCTTCTCGTCCCGTGCTTAGCGCTGTTTTCATTCTTCGTCTCGTAGATGAATGCACAATAAACAATCAACTACTTCTGTGAAGGCCCGTTTCACTTTCGTGTTATACCAATTCCTATGACGGAGGGATTCGCCATGTTTTTTCTTTGTTAGACAATAATAATGACAACTAACAGACAATAATGCCACGGAAAGTATAGGGGATGGTATTGGTAGTAATTAGGTTATAAACTGACTTAGAATAGAGAATTGAGCGAGTTGGTATTGATTCATACTTAGGAGTGTACAGCGCTCACAAAAAGGGACAAGGAACAGAACCAAAGTGCACCAAGGTGTCCTGTGTACTTCTTCTGTTCCTTGTCCCTTTTTGTGAGCGCTGCACAGTCCTAAATATGAATTAGCTTATAAATGTGAAGAAAGTAAAGTGGAAGAAAAGATTTCTCGCCGCCGGCAAGGACCGAACCTGCGACCTTAGATTACCGCGTCCGATGCTCTACCATAGAGCTACGGAAGCGGTGATCCTCCAGTCCACGTTTATGGGGCATATACGTGCATTTAAAGCTAGGAGTGTTAGCGCCGATCGCAGCCGTAGTGGTGAGTATGGAACACTCTTTTTCTGCCCGTTCGCGTCACGCAGTACGTGATTTTTACGACCTGGAAGCTGACCATAATCCCTCACATACTACCTGAAGGCATCAAGTCTGCCACAAAAAGGTAGTATGCGAGGGATTATTCGTCATCTGCCTGCTTGTGAAAAGATGACGTGCTGCGCGATGCAAACGGGCCGAAAAAGAATGGTCCATTCTCGCCGCCATGGCTGCGATCGGCGCTGACTAACACTCCTAGGTTTAAATGCACATATATACCCCATAAAAGTGGACGGGAGGATTACTGGCGCCGTAGCTAAGTGGTAGAACATCCGACGCGTTATTCGAAGGTCGCAGCTTCGGTTCTCGCCAGCGGCAAGTTATCTTTTCGTCCAATTTACTGTCTTCACATTTATATCCTAATTACTACAATTAACATCCCATGTACTTTCCTTGGCATCATTGTCCGTTAGTTCGCATTATTATTGTTTCTAAAAAAGAAAATCACAGCATATCCACGGGGTGAATGACGATGAGTGGGGCGAAGCTCCGGAGGGACTCATCGGTAAACCGTGAAACTCTTCCTTGAAATTCGCCCAGTACATCATACAAAGAGTGCTAAACACCATGTATATATTAAACATCAAACTTTTATTGTACTGTTGGTTTACGTGGTCCCTTCATTATCACCGCTTTGTGATCAGTTAAATGCAGAGAAAGTGTCCGCTCCCGAGCGAAAGAGAAAGCGCGCAAGAGCGAGCGCCTTTTACGATCGCAAGCATCCAATGACATGCACGATTGGCATTATACAAGCGCCATCTGTAATCTCTGCACAGCAACTCTAAGAAATGCATGAAACGCCATCTAGTTAGCAATTCATTAAACTAGAGCTCTAAGAAATACATGAAACACCATCTAGTGAGCAATTCATTAAATTAGAGCTGGCTACATACATACATACTACAGAGGAGGGAACGACCCACACCCTAAGGAGCTTCGCCCCTAAAAAACGAGCCCTTAAAAGTGAACATATTTCCTTCATTCAGTACGTTTTACTGTCCTTCAAGACTTTGCTTCACCGAGCGACTACACGTCTTGGACACTGCCGACTTAACCCTTTGATTCATTATGACGACTAAAACTGCGCTAAAAACACAAAGACAAAGACGAGGAAAACAGGACTCGCGCAGACTCACAACTGAACGTTTAATGTTTGAAGGATGACATATATACACAGTTAACACTTGATGAAATAAGATCATTGGACACAGATATGTCTACGTCACAAAGTGGCACCTAAATATTTCAGCTCACAATCGGCAAGAGATACGGAAGGTTCACCTATACACCCCCGTGTAATGTTAATCTTGAAAGCCTCGAACATCTCGCGTGTACACCGGTCCTTGTGGCGACACAAAATCTTCGTTTTATTGAGAAGCGGTTGGCACAAGTCGTTGCTGCCTACTTTACACTCCCTACAGTGTTTGGACACGTGCGAATAGCCAAGATTTTGTTTCGTCACAAGGACCGGTGCACACGCGAGATGTTCGAGGCTTTCAAGATTAACATTACACGTGGGTGCATAAGTGAACCTTCCGTATCTCTTGCCGATTGTGAGCTGAAATATTTAGGTGCCACTTTGTGACGTAGACATATCTGCGTCCAATGATCTTATTTCATCAAGTGTTAACTGTGTATATATGTCATCCTTCAAACATTAAACGTTCAGTTGTGATTCTGCGCGAGTCCTGTTTTCCTCGTCTTTGTCTTTGTGGTTTTAGCGCAGTTTTAGTCGTCATAATGAATCTTAACCAACTAGCCCGACTTGGTGCTCTACTTAACCCTTTGACACGCTATGTACACAATTGTGTGCACCATTTGTTTTTGTTAGTTGTATCGACTAGGGGGTAAGAAAGAGCCAGATACATTGATCTTTGCATAAATTGAACCTCCTGCATAATAAATTTGTCTTCATTTAACTTTATTTTGCATTGTGCTGCTACGAATACTTTTCTGAAGGCACTACCATGTTCGACAAGTCGTTCGGCGTGCCGCTTCCTGCGACCCACGTCTAAAGCATAATTTTTCTTTGCTCAAAAGTGACATAACCGAAAACGAATTCGCACTATATTTCCAGCCTGGGAATCGCTTCTATGTATGCATGAACAAGGCATGAATGACTTCAGAATAAATAAAGAAAAGATTACTTTTAAGGGCTCGTTCTTCTTTGTTAGACACAATAATAATGAGAACTAACATACAATAATGCCAAGGAAAGCATAGGTGGTGTAAGTTGTAGCAATGAGGTCCCTGCCGGCGGCAAGTTATCTTTTCGTCCACTTTACTTTCTTCACATTTATATCCTAATTGCTACAAATAACACCCCCTATACTTTCCTTGGCATTTTTGTCTGTTAGTTCTCATTCAGAATAAATAGCTATTTGATTACTATTTAATTGGGAATCATTACTATAACACAGATAAATTACCGTATTATGGCACTATTTTTGTTCCTATAGAATATAGAGTGCCTTGAAATAACGTTATATCGATTGGACGCATTTACAAACAGTTCTTCATAGCTGGCGTCTCAAAGGGTTAAAATAGGAAAAAGCAATGCTACTCTTAACTAGCTTTTACTGTGAAGATATGAAAAATAAAATAGGTCTTTCAGGTCTTTGTGCATACATGTAACACGCGTGGTTGCATAAAAAAAAATAAAGTCGCGTAAAAACAGCAGTTAATTCTGCTCGTCTAAAAACAGCTAGTAATTTAAAAATGATTTGATAAGCAACCCAGAATGATTTCCAAAGGCAACCTCATAATTGCCTTGAGTAATAGTTTCTTCAACATACTACAACAACTATGCTCATTTATCTTGCCTTTGTTCGTGTCCCGTCTCCGCGCAGTTCGACCAGAATGAGCAGTTTTTTGCCCGTAGGCACTTCGCATGTAAAATTTTAACCGACTAAATGCTTCCTAGAACAAGGTAGAACTGTATCTCGCTAGGCGTCCATCTGCAAACACCTTCCAAGAACCATATAATCGTCAACGAATCGAAATATTTCTTTTAGCTTACTAGGTAACTTCTCCTCAACTTGTGGTCCAATTTAGCTAAGAAAGTGGAAATTATTACCGCAGCAACGTTTGAACCAAAAGGAGCTCCTTACTTCTGAATAAACATAAAACGTTCAAGCCTGCAAATGCGCCGCGAAGGTAAAAAACGAGTAATTTAAAAATGATTCGATGAGCAACCCAGAACGATTTCCGAAGGCAACCTAATAATTGCCTTGAGTAATAGTTTCTTCAACATACAATATCAACTGCGCTCATTTGTCTTGTCTTTCTTCGTGTCCCGTCTCTACGCAATTCGATCAGAATTAGCAGTTTCCTGCCCATAGGCACTTCGCATGTAAAATTTTAACCGACTCAATGCTTCCTAGAACAAGATAGAACTATCTCTCAAGGTGTCCATCTGCAAACACCTTCCAAGAACGAAATCATCGTCAACGAATCGGAATATTTCCTTTAGGCTACCAGGTAACTTCCCTTCAACTTGTGATCCAATTTAGCTATGAAAGTGGAAATTATTACCGCAGCAACGTGTGAACCAAAAGGAGCTCCTTACTTCTGAATAAACATCTGACCGTTAAAGCCCGCAAATGTGCCGCGAAGGTAAAAAACAAGTAATTTAAAAATGATTCGATAAGCAACCCAGAACGATTTCCGAAGGCAACCTCATAATTGCCTTGAGTAATAGTTTGTTCAACATACTACATCAACTGCGCTCATTTGTCTTGCCTTTCTTCGTGTCCTGTCTCTACGCAGTTCGATCAGAATGAGCAGTTTCTTGTCCTTAGACACTTCGCATGTAAAATTTTAACCGACTCAATGCTTCCTAGAACAAGATAGAACTGTATCTCTCAAGGTGTCCATCTGCAAACACCTTCCAAGAACGAAATCATCGTCAACGAATCGGAATATTTCCTTTAGGCTACCAGGTAACTTGCCTTCAACTTGTGGTCCAATTTAGCTATGAAAGTGGAAATTATTACCGCAGCAACGTTTGAACCAAAAGGAGCTCCTTACTTCTGAATAAACATCTGACCGTTAAAGCCCGCAAATGTGCCGCGAAGGTAAAAAACAAGTAATTTAAAAATGTCTCGATGAGCAACCCAGAACGATTTCCGATGGCGACCTAATAATTGCCTTGAGTAATAGTTTCTTCAACATACTGTATCAATTGCGCTCATTTGTCTTGCCTTTCTTCGTGTCCCGTCTCTACGCAGTTCGACCAGAATGAGCAGTTTCTTGCCCGTAGGCACTTCGCATGTAAAATTTTAACCGACTCAATGCTTCCTAGTACAAGATAGAACTGTATCTCTCAAACATCTTAATCGTCATCGTAATAAAAAGAAGCGTCTGTACAGAAAAGCTAAGCTTGCACCTACATCATTGGCTTGGAAAAAATATCGCGAATGCTTAAAAATGTACTGTTGCGCCGTTCGAACTTCAAAAAAGAAATACTTTTCCCACGACCTTCCTTCTCTCTTGAAATCTAATGCAAAGAAGTTTTGGCGTGTTGTGTCTCCTAATAGCATTAGTAATCACATTTCTTTGTCTGACAATAAACAAAAGCCACTTGCTGATAGCGAATTCCCGCATGCCTTAAACAGATATTTTGCTTCTGTATTTACGAGGAAAGATCATTCCATCATACCCATCCTTCCTGATCATGATTATCAGTACATGAGTGCGATTGATGTCTCCGCTGAAGGTGTAGCTAATCTCATAGGAAACCTCAACACCTCAACTTAACCTCCCTGCCTTTCTCTCGAATTTATTATCTCTCTCTCTCTTTCTCAACACCTCAACCAGTGCTGGAGTTGACAACATTAACTCTAAAATATTTTTAAAAAATAGTCCTAATAACAAGTAAAATTCTTTGCTACATCTTTTTGCAATCATTATTATCAGGCTCATTACCCACGGACTGGAAGATCGCCAAGGTCATCCCTGTTTTCAAAAGCGGTAATAAAAATTCCCCGCAAAAGTACCGACCCACATCGCTAACATGCATTTGCTGTAGGTTACTTGAACACATTGTCGCCTCCCATATTTACGCTCATCTTGAACATAATTCCTTCTTTTTTCCTCGGCAACACGGTTTCAGAAAATTACTGTCATGTGACACGCAGCTGTTAGAATTCACAACTGACTTGCACTCTAACATGGACGCTAATCTTCAAACGGACTGTACTTTTTTTAATTTTGCTAAAGCTTTTGACTGTGTGGCGCACTCACGTTTATTCTCGAAATTATCAGCTCTCTGTCTGGATTCTTTGACATTATCATGGCTTCGTAACTTTCTTTCTTTCCGTCAGCAGTTTACATCAGCTAACAGTTTTACCTCTTCTCTCAGTGATGTAACATCAGGTGTGCCTCAGTGCAGTGTCCTTGGTCCTTTACTGTTCCTAATATACATTAACGATTTACCCATAGGCATACCTTCTAACCTACGTCTTTTCGCTGACGATTGCATCATTTACCACTCAATTAAATCCACTGAAGATCACTTCGCCCTTCAAAATGACCTCATATTAATTACAAAGTGGTGTGACAGATGGCAGATGAGTCTTAACTCTACTAAATGGAAGGTTATCACTTTCAGCCGCAAGCGCATCAGTTCCGATTTTTCATACCTCATAGATAACACATTAGTATCCCAGGCATCATCGTACAAATATTTAGGCGTCCATCTTAAGCATAATCTTTCATGGGACACGAATATTAGCACCATTACTGCCAAGGTTTCCAGGTCACTTGGATACCTGCGCCGGAACTTGCGGAAATCACCAAGCAGTCTAAGACAACTCACCTATGAAACCATCGTTCGTCTGCAATTAGAATATGCTTCACCACTGTGGTCTCCTCATCAAATCTACCTGACTAACAAGCTTGAGTCTGTGAAAAACAGAGCCCCTCGTTTCATTACTTCCTACTACAAGCCACATTCCAGTATAACGCATATAAAACATGACATAGCACTTGTGCCATTAAATGTACGTAGTTCCATTGCTCTTTTATCTTTATTCCATAAATATCGCTACAGCATCAGGCCATCTCCCTTACCATTGGAAGCGCCTTCACGCATATCACGCCGCTTGCGTAATCAATATAGCATTAAACGCATAAGTGGGCGAACTAACGCTTTCAATTCTTCAGCACTTCCCCAAGCCATTGTTCTTGGAAAGATCTCCCCGACAATATTGCATCTATCAGTTACGATCAAGCATTTCTTGATCAATTGCATAAGCATTTATTGAAATAGTGCCATGTCGTCACCATTACTTTTTCTTTTTTAATTATTCGCGAAGTTTTACTGCATCCTTTCTTTTGCGAGTGTGTGTGATTGACGATAATATATTTGTTTGTTGGTTCATGGAATAAGAAATGCTGTTCCTTTGTGTGGAAATGCTTTGCACTGTGTGCATACATATATATATATATATATATATATATATATATATATATATATATCTTTGCTTTTTTCCCCTGCTGTTGTTTGCTGTTTTTTGCCGTGTGTAAAAACAAAAGTAAAGTGAGGGTCAAAAAAAGTTCTCTAACTGCACCGTACCCTTTTTTCTTCGAATTTTTTTCCTTGTTATTTGTTTCCCTGTATTTATTGATGTATTTTTCTCTGATATTTTGCTTTGTACTCGCTCCGCTTACTCAATGCCCTGTTGAGCACTGTAAAGAATCATGAATAAAATAAATAAAAAGGTGTCCATCTGCAAACACCTTCCAAGAACCAAATAATCATCAACGAATCGAAATATTTTTTAGGTTACCAGGTAACTTCCCTTCAATTTGTGGTCCAATTTAGCTAAGAAAGTGGACATTATTACCGCAGCAACGTTTGAGCCAAAAGGAGCTCCTTACTTCTGAATAAACATCTGACCGTTAAAGCCCGCAAACGTGCCGCGAAGGTAAAAAACAAGTAATTTAAAAATCATTTGGTAAGCAACCCAAAAGCATTTCCGAAGGCAACCTCATAATTGCCTTGTATAATAGTTTCTTCAACATACTACATCAACTGCGCTCATTTGTCTTGCCTTTCTTCGTGTCTCGTCTCTACGCAATTCGACCAGAATGAGCAGTTTCTTACCCGTAGGCACTTGGCATGTAAAGTTTTAACCGACTGAATGCTTCCTAGAACAAGATAGAACTGTATCTCTCAAGGTGTCCATCTGCAAACACCTTCCAGAACCAAATAATCGTCAGCGAACCGGAATAATTCTTTTAGTCTACCAGGTAACCTCCCTTCAACTTGTGGTCCAATTTAGCTATGAAAGTGGAAATTATTACTGCAGCAACGTTCGAACCAAAAGGAGCTCCTTACTTCTGAATAAACATCTGACCGTTAAAGCCCGCAAATGTGCCGCGAAGGTAAAAAACAAGTAATTTAAAGATGTCTCGATGAGCAACCCAGAACGATTTCTGAAGGCGACCTAATAATTGCCTTGAGTAATAGTTTCTTCAACATACTGTATCAATTGCGCTCATTTGTCTTGCCTTTCTTCGTGTCCCGTCTCTACGCAGTTCGGCCAGAATGAGCAGTTTCTTTCCCGTAGGCACTTGGCATGTAAAGTTTTACCCGACTCAAAATTATTCGATAAGCAACCCAGAACGATTTCCGAAGGCAACCTCATAATTGCCTTCATTAATAGTTTCTTCAACATACTACATCCACTAGTCCTGCGGCAACGAAATTCAATCCTTGGATTTTCTCTCATGACAAAAAAGTCACTGCCGATTACGATACTGCCTAACAGTGTTGCGGATTGGGCGCCTCCATTCCATTCCAATTCCTTACCGGAGAATTAGAAGTTGCCGCAATTCCATTCCTTTCAATTCCTCGCTATGAAAAAACGTAGCCCATTCCCACTCTGGGAATTGCATTCCTGTTATTCCTCAAAGTAGGAAAGACACCTGAATAGTCTTGTCGAGTTAAGAATGAACGCCCCATAAAGCTGATGTCATCACATGCATTAAGAACTGCAAAAGTACGCAAAACACGCTACCAAGGCCGAGGGATAGTAGTAGCTTGGTGACATATCTCGTGCAGTACAACCACTCTACTAATTCTCATAGGGGCAGTTCTCCCGCTACCTATATTATGTTCATGGTAAGCATGTTTCAACGAATGGTGATGTTTTACTATTGTTTAAGCTTCAATGCGGTAATGCTAAAATGGCGACATAGTGTATTTTTATGCTGACAAAAGTCACGTTCAAGAAGACTAAGCAACGTTGCTTGTTAGGCGAGTTGGAACGAGTCAATCATAATGTAGTTCAGCGCAAAAAACAGGCAACAGACGAGCGAGAGGACAAGGATACAGCGGATATGCGCTGTCTCGTTGTCCTCTCGCTCGCCTGTTGCCTTTTTTTGCGCTGAACTACATTATGAACAAGACCAAGCAGTTTTGGCACGCGTCTGGAGTGGTCGTGAATATGCAGAAAACAACCTAGATCTGCTGGTATTAGATGGAACAGTGCACCGCTCGGGCACCTTGTGCCTTTTCATCGAATACGGAACACTGGGCCGCAGTGCTCGTCAGCACTCACGCTTGTCAAACGCGCCTCCCAAGCATGGATGGGTGGAGGAGAACGTTCTGTGTTCGCCTGCGTGCAGGTATGCAATGTCTCCCTTGTCGCAAAGCTAATTTACGTGTGTCAGGTAGGGTGTCGGAACGAAATGTTTTTCGTTTCGGTTTTAGTTTCGTTCCACCGCAACAAATTGCCTTCCGTTTCTGTTCTGCAACAAAAAAAAATTTTCCGTAATGGTTCATAACGGTTTTTTTATGCGCAAATTTGAAGTTAAGATAATCATAAAAAATGTTGGACTTGTGATATAGTTACTTGCCCTCCTCTTAAGAAAGTCGGACAGGGGTATAACACGTTTTATCCCACGTTCTTCAGAGGAGCGGAAGTAACTGTACCACAAATTCCTTCTAACTAGCACAAACCACTTCAAAGCCATAGTATTTATTTTCTCAAAAGTCAGTTATGACTTTTTATTGCGATAGCAATTATATGGACAGTCTCGGCTGGTTTTTACCGTCGCCGTCGTCATGCTGCGTATATGTATAAGTATGTATATATACATCAATATCCCAAAGAAAAATAAATCAGAAAAATGCTTCCGAAGCGCGGAATCGAACCAGCGACCTCTCACTGCTAAGCACTACTCCACAAAGCGCAGATCGCTAAGGTAGCTAACGGCGAGCGTTATATACACACAATTTACCGTTTGCAGTCCTCCGAGACGGCAGGCGCTTATAAGCGTTTCTTCATTACCAGCGAGATGGCGCTAGGAGCGCGACGGGCGCACTTAAAGGCGTCGGCCAGCTCTCTCGCTTCTTCTATTTGCGCAGGGAGATCCTTGCCCTTCCGCTGTCTGCACGCGCGGGCGCTCGAACAAGCTACCGCAGTGTTCATGATTCCCAGCAGATGGAGCTACGTGGTAGCTCTCACCGCGCGTCGCGTACGTGTAGCTAAAAGCGTTTCAGATGTCGGGCACGTAACGTTAGTGTACTTTTCACGTTTGCGTACGTGAAGTCCCTACGTCCGTGAAATTAAAACTGTCTAGTAGCTGCCGGGTAGTGATGGACGCGCGGTAGTTGCAGCGCGTCCATCACGCGCTGCTTTTCTTGCCATCGCATTCATTGCTTCGCCCTTGCGGCGAAACTGTGACTTTTTTTAGCGAGCCCAATGCTTTGTGTCAAGGGAGTGAGCATGATCTCGGAAGCAGCACGTCATTGAGTGTAGAGCACTGCACGGGCCGGATTTTACGGCCCGGGCCCGGCCCGGGCCCGCTTTATGAAGCCCGAGCCCAGCCCGGGCCCGTGGTTCCAAGCCCGAGCCCGGCCCGGGCCCGGGCGTACTTGACCGTATCCAGCCCGAGCCCGGCCCGGGCCCGTCGTTCCAAGCCCGGGCCCGGCCCGGGCCCGGGCGTCCATTACTAAACTAATCCAGGGCGCGCTTGTTCATGACCAGGCCCGACCCGGGCCCGCTTGAGGATATTAGTTGTTGATGATGATTATTAATGATGCCGTGCGCTTTGTAGCGGGCGATCGGACGGAAAATCCGGTGTGTACATGCATCGAAATGTTGCTTTGCCCACGGTGGTAGCTCAGCGGTTAAACTGTTTCGCTGTTAAGTCCTAGGACGCGGGTGCGATTCCCGCGGCCACGGCGGCCACAATTTGGTGGGGCGAAATGGAAGAACACCCGTGTATATACTTATCTTTAGGTGCACGTTAGAGAACTCGAGGTGGTCGAAATTGATCCGGTGCCACTACGGCGTGCCTCGTAATCATGTCGTGGTTTTGGCACGGAATACTAAGGAATATAAATGAAATGTATCATATGTGTCAACCTCGAATAAAAGACCGAAATCTTTATGCCTCCCATGGGAACAACCGTGATCTGGCCCATTGTTACTGCTGTTTATATACGTGTCACTTCAGCTTGGCACAGTATACCTTAGACCATGCAATGCATAACGTTCGCGTGTGCTCGAAGGCCCGACTTACGCCTTTTAATGAGCAGGCCCGAGTCCGGCCCGGCCCGCAGCCTCAAGCCCGGGCCCGGCCCAGGCGCGCGGCATCAAGCCCAGGCCCGGCCCGGGCCCGCACATTGAAGCCCGAGCCCAGCCCGGGCCCGGGCTTTCGGGCCGGCCCGGGCCCGTGCAGTGCTCTAATTGAGTGTACTCTCTTATGTGCCAGACAGCTCTTCTGCTAAAAAAACTGTGAGGCCTGCGCGGAACACGCAGCACAGTCACAGCGAAACCTGGAAGAGCGGCCTTTCTAGAGCCCGTTGTACACTCCATTGGGGCAACTAATACAAGTACACGTGCAAGGTACCCACTACGCGATAAATCATCGAGATTTGTCTGAAGTAGCGAAGCACCCACTATACCATTTTTCGTCATTCTCCGGGAATCGTGGTACCAGCTACACACCTGTAAGGCATTATGTGCACTTTGTGCTGTGGCTGATGACGATGAATAATTATGGCTGAGCCCTTTGCAACAGGTTGGAAGCATTCAATGACCGACTCGTTGCGCAGTTAGCATTGTGTGACGCCAGGTTGTTATTTCACTCTTCTAGCACGCTATATTACATATGTTGACGCGATTCTTTTCCCGAGATGACGCATGTAAAGCGTATTTTTGCGAAGGAGTCACAAGCACCAGCGTGCCACTGGGGTGAAATACTCCTCTGCCACGCAGAGGGCGCAGGTTAAAATCGCATCCGATCCCATATAAATTTGTTTCTCGATTCAGTTTTTCTTATTTCACGCGATAGTGGTTAGGGACACCGGCGGGGGCGGGCAACTATGGCGCCGAAATGGACTGTTGTGATCACATAACAGCTTTCGCTGTAACAAACTTTAGCGCCGACAATGCCACGCTGGCCTGTGTGACAGGTGCGCAAAAGTCCAGTTGCGTTAATATAAACATAAACATATAAACAAACCTGCTATACCCTTCAGGTAAATCATTTCCGAACGAGGTTCGTGGCAACTAGGAGCCTCGTCGTTCCTTTAGAAGATGCTACAGTCCGTTCTAGTAAGAGTCATTTTCTTATTCCCAGTTATGAAGGTCTTGTTTCATCTTAGAGCGCAGCTTTTATGTGCCCGTTCCTGCGTTGAGCGGCGTCGCCGTTGGCTGGCGTCAGCGTCGTAACCGATAGAGCGAACGCGGAATCTGACGATATCACGACCCACTGGCCTCTAACCTCGCTTTCTTCCTGCGTCACCACTGCGTCCCCTTTTCCCAACGTACATGCAGGAGTCTTGGGAAAAGGGGACGCAGTGGTGACGCAGGAAGAAAGCGAGGCTAGAGGCCAGTGGGTCGTGATATCGTCAGATTCCGCGTTCGCTCTATCGGTTACGACGCTGACGCCAGCCAACGGCGACGCCGCTCAACGCAGGAACGGGCACATAAAAGCTGCGCTCTAAGATGAAACAAGACCTTCATAACTGGGAATAAGAAAATGACTCTTACTAGAACGGACTGTAGCATCTTCTAAAGGAACGACGAGGCTCCTAGTTGCCACGAACCTCGTTCGGAAATGATTTACCTGAAGGGTATAGCAGGTTTGTGGGCTTTTATCTTGAAAAAAAAAAAAACACTCAAGGCACAAACCCTTTTTTCCGAACAGCGCATGCGAGTTTATCTTGAATACACCATTCTTGAAACGCAACTGCACGTTTTATCGGCTTCTGGACTCTTCTCGGTTTCTTCTAAATTCTTTTTCACAGCTTCGCTAGTCGCTTCCGAAATCATATATCTCGGCAACGCTACCAAAAATTCCTTCTTTGTCCGATTCCAATAATATTTGCAGGGACGCCGTAATGGAGGGTTCCCCAAGTTTCAACCGCCAGAGTTTCTTTAACGTGCACGTAAATCTAAGCACACGGGCATCAAGCATTGCCGCCTCCACCGAAAAGGCAGCCTCCCCGGCAGGGATTCGATCACGCGAACGTCCGATTCTAGTATACGAAGGTTCTTGGAAACAAGGTGGCGAGTGCAGAGATCATACTTACAAAATTGGTTGTTGGGGCACTCCCCCCAATAACAGCATCTACACAATCATCAGCACACCTTCCTTGGTCACTTTCAGGAGCACAACGAGTGATGTTTCTTGCCAATAAGACCAGTCTAACCACGTTGCGCATGTCCCTGCATGTGTGTGCTTTTTTTTGCGCTATTCCACAACGCCTTCGTACCAACAAGCTCGGCTTCCCACTTGTAGTGGTCAGTGGCGACGTACATTGAGAGCATGTCGCCGAGCGTACAGTTAAAGCATTGTGTGAAGCCATTCGTCTGCTGGTTTTATGCAGTAGTTTTGCAGTGAACAACGTAGCACTCTTTTATAATGGCTTCGAGGACTTCTGACAAGCAGACAGGACCTCGATCACTGAGCTGCTGCTGGGGTGGACCGTGACCCGGTATAAAGTGGTGGAGCAGAAAGGAGGCAACATCGTGCGCTGCAGCCGCTGGGAGGGCGGCAGTTTCGGCGTATCGCGTTAGATGGTCAACAGCGACGATGACCCAGCGGTTACCAGCCGAAGTCAGAAGAAGGGGCCTATACAAATCGATGCTCACGCGCCCAAACGGCCGGTTAGGGCAATGTAAACGTTACAGACCTGCTGTCGACACGTGCAGTGACGATTGCAGGCGCTGGCAAACGAGGCAGGAGCGACCGAACCTCTGCACGTAACAGTACATCCCTCGATAAATGTGCCGTTGTCGAATGCGGTGGTAAGTTTTGTATACTCCAGAGTGTGCACACCGCAGATTATAGTGGAACGACTCGCTGATTTCAGAACGCACACTGCGAAGCATTACTAGTAACCACAGGCGGCCGTCGGTGCTGTAGTTGCGTCGGTGAAGTATGTGGCCGCGATGGCGAAATGTTGGACTTAACGGCGCAACGCGGGAGTGGTTGGTGTTGCCGACGGATCAGTGAGCAAGTCTATCAGCGCGGCGATTCATTGATCATTGCGCTGTTTGGTAGTGATGGTGTGCAGGTTGATGGAAGAAATGGTGAGGGGAGATATACTGAGCGGTGGGCATTGTAGCCGAGCAAGGGGGAGCGCGAGAGGGCGTCCGCGACAGCATGTTGGTGTCCATGGTGCTACAGCACATGGATATCCTAGTCCTGCAGGCAAAGTGCCCAGCGGGCGAGACGGCCCGGGAGATCCTTTAATGACGACAGCCAGCACGGTGCATGATGGTCAGTAATGACATCAAAAGGGCGACCATACAAATAAGCTAGGAACTTCGTAAGGGCCCAGATTGTCGCCATGCATTGTTTTTCCGCGACGGCGTAAATGGTCCCAGTTTAGTAAGCGTACGACTTGCATAGGCCACGACCTACCAGGGACACTTTGTTTGCGGTGTGCTATGACGGCACCGAGGCTAACATCGCTGGTGTCCGTGTGTACTTCTGTAGGGGCCGTAGAGTCGTAGTGGCGTTGTACGGGAGAAGGCTTCAGCAAACGACGGAGCTTTGCGAAGGCGTCGTAGCACCCTGACGACCACGAATTAAGGGACCCGCTACTTCCAGGAGCTTCGTGAGCGGCGATATGATAGTGGCGAGGTTTAGAATGAAGCGTCGGAAGTCGGAACACAGTCCTACGAAACTCCGCAGTTTTAGATGCGAAGTATCTTATAGCGGAGTTCAATCCGGTGGTGGTGGTGGTGGTGGTGGTGGTGGTGGTGTGCGGCGTGACCGCCCTTACTGCGCATGCGCATCCCCTCTCCCCTCCCCCTCTCCACTTTCTCTCTGTCATCCCCCTCTCCCCTTTCCCCCTCTCCCCTTTTTCCCTCTCCCTTCCCCCTCTCCACTTCCCCTCTCCCCTCCCCCTTTCCACTGTTCCTCTGAAACGCGCGGGCTAGACATGCCGAAATTCTCTCCTGCGCAACGCCGCGATGAGCACCAGCGCATGCGCGTCCCCTCCCCCTCTCACTCCTCTCTTACGCTGCCCCCCTCTCGCACGCCTGCCGACTGCGTTCCCCGCTCGCCCTGTGAGAATTAACGGCCACGCTAAGGGAAGACAAGACGCACGTAGCGTTCCTCTTCGCGTTCCACGACGCGAGGTCGGTAGCATGCCCAAAGAACGCCAACGGAACGCGATCGTGCAAGTGCTCCGGCTTCGCATCGCCTCATGGTCCCCTTTAGCGGGAAATGGTGTAATTTTTATTGTATTTCTACGAACGTGTTGCGCCGTAATAAGCGCAAAATTTTAAAAAAGAGAACTCATTATCGCAAAAGACTGCTCTTGTTACATAACTCAAAGGTGATATTTGAATTCCGTGTAGTGCGTAGTACTCATGAGCACTAAATTTGTTGTTTAGCGATTGCGATACAAAAATATTCAGCAGAGGTTCACACGTTCGACGGCATAGACCTACCACGTGACTTCAACCCTGGATTCTCTAACCAGTGACGAAGCAGAAAAGCTGTGCCACTGCTATTTGGCAGCCGCAGCTTACGCGTAGACACGCAGTTAGTTTTCATCCGATGGTTGGCCTGGCCAGCTGCTTTCCGTTTTCTTGCCAGCATTCTTTTTTAGGGGCGAAGCTCCTTAGGGTGTGGGTCGTTCCCTCCTCTGTAGTAGTAGTAGTAGTAATAGTATGTATGCAGCCAGCTCTATAGTTTAATGAATTGCTCACTAGATGGCGTTTCAGAACGGGTAGTTATAAAGGGAGATTCAGTAAAGAAGAATAACGATGCACGTGCTGCAGGGAAGATAAGGAAACGGCGGAACATGTTCTGATTGAATGCGGAGATATCCACCCAGCTGTACGTTTGGCCACGAGCCTACATGACGCCTTGGGTTTTAGAGACAAAGGAAAGCTGAACACACCCGCGATTGAAATAAGCAAGAGACGGTTACAGTTTTGGTGGCAGAAAATTAGAGAGAAAGCACAGTAATAAATATTGAAAAAAATAAATAAAGACATTCTGCCATAAAGGGCAGAGAACGGAGCTGAAAACTTAAGTTCTTTTTTCGGAGTAAGATAGTTTTAATTGAAGTAAAGACACTAGACCAACGCAAAGAAAAAGAAGAGTAAAGGGTTTTTTTTTGTCGAGCCTGGTGGCACACCTGTCACCGCCCCGTTATAATGGGGACGCTCATAGCATCCATCCATCCATCCATCAAGAGTTGCTGTTTAAAGATGATAGATGACGCTTGTATAACGCGAATGGTCAGGCGAGGAGGGGCTATCAAAGGTCGTCAAAGGGAACAAAGAAGACACAGGTGACGGTGGAACCATTAGGGTGACGAACGCCGTGCGGGAGAGGGGAAGGGAACATCAGGCATGACAAATGCAGGTGCAGTGGTCACAGGGCCCAGCTTCCGAGAAGTAGTTTTCAGGAAGGGAGGGGACAAAGCCGCAGCCGTGACTCACGCTAGTCACCCAGACAGCAGCCAGATGCAGGTTACAGAAAGAATGTCTGAGCGGGTCATTATTGCCGGTTACTGAAATTTAGTCCGACGCGCCGAGGCAATCAAAGAAAGGGTGAAAGGAGATAAGAAAGTATCGATAGGGACATTCCCAGGAGATACCCTGGGGACAGTCATGAGGCAAGCGAGTGAAAAACTCGCAGCTAAAGCTCACAGACGTAACCTCGTGGTAATTGCAACAGGGCTAAATGACTTGTTGAATGAAGAATCGTCAGGACTAGCGATGACCTTGGTGAAAGGGGTCGATGACATGCGCACCGTGTCCCCCCAGGTGCAAATTTTAGTATGCACAATACCGGAAGTACCAGTGCGCTATATCAACTTGCAAAGAGCGGTTGTCGATGCAAACAAAGAGATATGGCGAATTAGTCGAGAGAAGGGTTTCGAGGTAGTGGATATACACAGGGAGGAGCACAGGTGGGGCGGTTTCCAAAGAGACAGAATTCACTTCGATGAGAGGCTTGGTCATGAGGTAGGATGGCGACCGGCAGCACGCGCAGTGGCTTTTTTGTTGAGCACGCGGGCCCTTCGGAGTCCGGAGTAGCTAGTAACAGGAAAAACAACCAGGACTCTTTAACAGGTACTATTGCGAAAAACCAAAAAAGAAGCTAAAGAAATAGCGATAAGGCACGTGTTGCAATTAGTTACATAAACATACAGGGCGGCAGAAAAATGCAAAATGGTTAGAGATTGAGGAGCAGTTAAACAAAGAACAGATAGGCGTTTATGCGGTTACAGAAACACGCCTTAGAGACTTGGAAGAGCCACTACATATTGAAAATTATATTTGGGAAGGGTGCAACAGGATCATATATCAGAAAGGAAAGGTGGGGGTGTAGGAATGCTAATTCACCGCGGCGCCAAATGGGTTAGAGTGAAACAGACGTGTTCAGAGCACCTCTGGGTTTTGGGCACAGTAGGTGGAAAGAAAACGTGGCAAGGGGTTGCCTTCTTGTGGACGGGAAATAACCGCAGAGGAAAGAATCAGGCTATAGTGGATTGCATGTGTGAGGATATTAAGGAATTTGGTAATGGGGCCGAAATCATCCTTATAGGGGACATGAATGCCCACATACACGGCCTTGACGAATATTCAGACACCAATGGGAAGTTATTACTAGATCTCTGCGAGCAACATAGTCTGGAGATAATTAACACGGGGCCTAAATGTGACAGCCAGATCACGTGGGAAGTCAGAAACAAACAGTCAAGTATTGATTATTGTCTCTTGTCTGAAGGAATTTATCACAAAAAAACTGAGAGAAACGAGAATAGACTAGGAAGGGATTAAAAGCTTGGGTAGTTATCATAAGCGAATAACATTACAAATGGGATATAAAACTGGAAATGAGACCATAGAATCAAAGTCTGGCACCTCGTATTTAAATGACAAACAAATAATAAATATAGCCACAAGAGTCGAGGAAGAAGCAGGCAAAATACCAGGCAAGGACTGGGAGCACAGTGAGCTATTAGATCTAATGACGAAAGAGATAGGGAGAGAGAAGAAAACTATTTGCTGGAAAGGAAAGAGGAAGCCGAAAAGTTGGTGGAACAGTGAAATCCGGGAAGCGATCGAAAAGCGGCGTGAAGCATCACAGAATCATAGAAGGGCAAAAAAGCACAAGCGACTACAGGACGAAGTCAACGAAATATGGGAAATATATCTAGACAAAAAATCCATTGTGCAGAAATCGGTCGAGGCAATAATTAAAGGTGAAAGTGAACGCTGGGTGACAGAAATTTACGAAAAAAAGGAGGCCGCAGCTAGGATATTTTGGAGCCACATAAACGCGCTAGGTAGGAAGTCCGTCACAACGCAACAACATATTGTTGATGAAGGAGGAAATCAATTGGAAGGGTACGAAGCGCTAGGTTACATCCGAAAGGTAACAGCCGATTCGTTTAAAAAGAGCGTTCAGGGCATTTCCCCGGTGAGTAAAAGGGTGGCGGAGAGAGCAACCGACGAAGAGCTAGTACTGGAGAATCTCAACTGGAAAAAGGCTGAAGGAAAAATTCCAAAGCGCACTGCCGCGGGTTTAGATGGGATTCCCGTTAGCCTTATTAACGAACTAGGAAATAGCACTAAAGAAGCACTGCTGAAAGCTGTAGAAAAATGCTTAAAGGACAGGCAAATACCGGATATTTGGCGAAAAAGTAGAATGAACTTAATCTCTAAACGCAAGGGAGAAAAGGATAACATTCGCTCGTATAGACCACTAACCATTACATGTTGGCGATGCAAGGTAGTAAAAATGAAAATAGAAAAGTGGGCAGAACAAAACGATAATTTGGGAGAACTCCAGAATGGATTTCGAGTCGACAGGTGGCCAGACGATAACCATTTTGTTTTCACTCAGTGTATAGAAATATCTAAAATAGAAAATAGGCGCTTGTACATGGTTTTTCTAGACATCACTGGGGCGTACGACAACGTTAATCAGAGAATTTTGTGGGATACATTGAAAGGAATGGGCATAGGCGACGACTGTATACAGCTTTTGACGGAGATATACCGAGAAAATACAGTTTGCATGGAATGGGAAGGAATAAGTATCAAAAAGAACGTTGAGATTAGCAAGGTGCTGAGACAGGGATGTCCTTTGTCCATGCTGTTATTCATGCTGTACATGGTGAATATGGAAAAACGCTAGAAGGTAGCAACTTTGGTTTTAATCTGTCACACAAACAGGGCGGCATGATGATTGAGCAGAAGCTTCCATTATTATTTGATGCTGACAATATTGACTTATTTGCTGACAGTCGAGAGGATATACAGCAGCTGGCTGATATATGCGGAAGGGAAGGGTAAGCTCTAGGACTTGGATTTGGTGTAACAAAATGTGAAGTGATGGTATTCAATGATCCTTGTGATCAGGCGGTGACAATACAGGGCCAAGAAATACCGAGGGTGAGCGAATACCTCGGAGTATAGATAAATGAGGGTGACAGGTACATAGAGGTACAGGAAAAAGCCTCGGCAGCAAAACGAAAGAGGAATGCTGCAATAATGAAGCACATAGCGTTGTGGGGATACAATAGGTACGAGGTGCTTCGAGGTCTGTGGAAAGGTGTAATGGTTGCGGGGCTTACTTTTGGGATCTCAGTGGTGTGCATGAGGGGAGAGGTGCAATCGGGAATGTATGTAAATCAAAGGACTGTGGGATGTCTCGCGTTGGGTGCTCACGGGAAGGCGACAAATGAGGCTGTAAAGGGCGATATGGAAGGGGCAAGTTTTGAGGCGAGGGAGGCTCAGAGCAAAATAAGGTTCGAAGAAAGGCTAGGGAATATGAAGCAGAGTAGATGGGCAGAGAAGGTGTTCCGTTATTTGTGTAGGAAGAGCGTGGACACACAGTGGAGAAATATAACTAGGACGCTCACTAGTAAATATACGGCTGGTAGTGTAAGCAGTATGTCAACAAAGAGCGTTAAGCGAAAAGTCAGAGAGGCGGAGAGGATTTACTGGAAGGAATCAATGGAGAAAAAAACCGGCTTTGAGTAACTACCGAAAGGGCAAAAATGAAATAACGAGGGAGGCATTTTACTATAATTCAATGCAAAGCGTTTTACTGTTTGAAGCGAGATCGGGTTGCCTTAGAACGGGTAGTTATAAAGCGAGATTCAGTAAAGAAGAAGAACAATGCACGGGCTGCGGGGAAGATAAGGAAACGGCGGAGCATGTTCTGATTGAATGTGGAGATATCCACGCAGGTGTACGCTTGGGCACGAGCCTACATGACGCCTTGCGGTTTAGAGACAATGGAAAGCTGAACACACCCGCGATTGAAATAAGTGAGAGACGGTTAGAGTATTGGTGGCGGAAAGTTAGAGAGAAAGGACAAAAATAAATATTGGAAAAAATAAGGACATTCTTCTGTAAAGGGCAGAGAGCGGGGCTGCAAATTTAAGTTTTTTTTTTCTGGAGTAAGATAGTTTTAATTGATGTAAAAACACTAGGCCATCACTAAGACAAAGAAAAGTAAAGAGGTTTTTTTTGTCGAGCCTGGTGGCACACTTGTCACCGCCCCGTTATCAAGGGGACGCTCATTGCATCCCTCCATGGCGCATGTCATTGGATGCCTGCGATCCTAAAAGGCGCTCGCTCTTGGCGCGCTTTCTCTTTTGCTCGGAGTCGCCGGATGGAGGCAGACAAGGCGCTCGCTCTTGGCACGCTTTCTCTTTCGCTCGTCGCCGAATGGACGCAGACAAGGCGCTCGCTCTTGGCGCGCGTTCTCTTTCGCTAGGGAGCGGACACTTTCCCTGCATTTCACCGATCACAAAGCGGTGATAATGAAGGGACCACGTAAACCAACAGTACAATAAAAGTTTGATGTTTAATATATACACGGTGTTTCACACTCTTTATATGATGTACTGGGCGAATTTCACGGAAGAGTTTCACGGTTTACCGATGATTTCCTCCGGAGCATCGCCCCACTCATCATTCACCCCGTGGATATGCTGTGATGTTTTTGTAACAGGTGGAAAGCAAACTGTCATCTTCCGGTTCGATGCCTAGCTCTTCGCTGTTTCAAGGTGTGTGCCGTTTTGTGTAATCGGGGAGAAAACACGTACTTTCTGCGATGCGGTTTTTACCATTTATCTTGCCTCCTCCCCGATTACACTAGCCGGACACAACTTGAAGCAGCGAAGAGGTGATCCTTGAGCGTTCCGTGAACAGCAAGTGCTGTAACGGACGACGCGCCGTTTTGCTATCCACCTATTCACTCATGCAGCCACATTGTAGTTATGGCAGGTAGTAGCTGTGCTACTGTATCGTGCCGCAGGAGCTCTGATACTGGCGGAGGCATCGTTTCTGCAGGTTCCCCGGCGATGACAGGTAGATTCGTTTCGCTGATAACAAATGTGCGCGCATTTTTTTTTATTTTGGTCGATGATCGCATGTTGATGCTTTGTTCCAACTGTCACTGTTGTGTATTTATGTACGTACATTTGTATTGTTCCTACGCGTGTTCGAATGGTTACGCTTCTCTTGAGTTCCACTCCAACGTGATTTCTTTGCTTAAACCCCCACTTGCTTGGTGTCCTCAGCTTGACCGCAGTATCTTCTTATACATAAAAACCTTGGGGTGTTAAGCCGCGATCGTCAGAGGCAAGGGCTTAAATTCGAATCTGTTCATGTCACTGTAGCAGCTAATGCTGATGTTTTACGACTGTTTTGTAATACAAGTTAGTTATTGTGAGCGCTAACTGGCGGTGTTAACACGCGAGACACGCTTTCCTCTATTTTGTCCCTGAGGACAATGGCGAGCTGTTTACGAGCTGCCGATAGTGGTTTCGACAGCACAATTTTATTTCTTGCACTGAAAGAGCATTGCTGGCGTGTTGTCAATAAAGAATATTGTTCTCTGTGCTCACTCGTGAATTGTTTGTGCTTGTGCCAGTACATGTCATCCAGTTTGGTGTACACGTAGTACAGACCAATACAGTGTTCTGAAGGGTGCTAAGGCATGCTTCTGGGCGTGTAAACGCGCTTCAAACAAGCGGGCGAAATAGTACGAGGCACATGTTGCCGTACGCCTCTCCCGCCCTCTTTCGCAGCGTCAGCGCATGTGGACAGAACACGTAAAAAAAAAGACCCCTAAAAGCAGCCATCTTTTTCACATACAAAAAAACAATACAAAACAGTTTTCGTTTCCTGTGGATGGATGGATGCTATGAGCGTCCCCTCTATAACGGGGCGGTGACAAGTGTGCCACCTGGCTCTGCAAAAAAAAATCTCTTTCCTGTTTTCTCTTTTCTTTATGTTGGCTATATTGCCTCTACTTCGATAAAATCTATCTTACTACAGCAAAAAAGTAACGTGAGTTCTCAGCCCAGTTTTCTGCCCTTTACGGCAGACTTTCCCTATTCTTCTCCCAATATTTATTTTTGTCCTTTCTCTCTAATTTTGTGCCACCAATACTCTAACCGTCTCTTACTTATTTCAATCACTGGTGTGTTCAGCTTTCCGTTGTTTTCCCTAAAACCCAAGGCTTCATTTAGGCTCGTGCCGAAATATCTCCACATTCAAACAAAACATGCTACGCCGTTTCCTTATCTTCCCCGCAGCCCGTGCATTGTTCTTCTTCTTTAATGAATCTCGCTTTATAACTACGCGTTCTAAGGCAACCCGATCTCGCTTCAAACAGTAAAGCGCTTCCCCTTGAATTATTGTAAAATGACGCCCTACTTCTTTCATTTTTACCCTTTCGGTAGTTACTCAAAGCCGGTTTTTTCTCCATAGCTGCCGTCCAGTAAATCCTCTCCGCCTCTCTGACTTTTCGCTTGACGATCTTTGTTGACATACTGCTTACACTACCAGCCGTATATTGTCACGTGGTCGTGACGTCGACGAAGGCCGCAGTCAGCACGTCAGAGATGAAACTCTGTACTTTGCCGAACTTGTGGCCGGGAAACTGAAAGTCAAACTACAGCAATACACTGATAGCGGCGGACAAAGCGTCGACCGTCGATCAACTGGCAAGCGGTCAAGCGCGTCGGCTTTTATACAGGCGCTATCGAACTTTCCAACGATATCGCTGGTGGCGGCGTTATCTCTCGACAAGGCTACAACATTCGCGTGCGGCGCCCAAACTTCACGGGACGCCCTAAAACAATCGCGAAGCTTCTTACACATCGCGGCGCGGCCTGCGCAGCGCGTTGCCCACGGGCTTTGTGGGTGAAGCTTCAACTCATGAAAAATAAGACGCGCGGCAATGCCCCCCTCTGAAAAAGCATCGTCCCGATGCTTAAAAACAAAACATGAATACATGCAATACTAATGAAAACTAATAAAACGAGCAAACGTTAGAGTCATCGGTTGCGTTAACGAGCATAGTACGGTTTAAGGCGCATCAGATGCACGACCTCGGGTCGAGCTCGGCGCCTCTGAGAGTTCGTGGTGCCGTCAAGGACAACCTCGTAGTCGAGTGAGTCGAGACGTCGGAGTACCCTGCACGGTCCGAAGTATCGTCGAAGAAGCTTCTCGCTCAGTCCGCTTCGTCGCATTGGCGTCCAGACCCAGACACGGTCGGCGGGCTGGTACTCCACGAAGCGTCGTCGAAGATTGTAGCGATGGCTGTCGGTGGGCTGTTGGGTCTTGATGCGTAGGCGGGCGAGCTGTCGAGCTTCTTCGGCACGTTGTAAGTAAGGGGCGGCGTCGAGATTTTCTTCGTCGGAGATGGTGGCTAGCATGGTGTCGAGCGTCGTCGCCGGGTTCTTCCCGTAGACCAATTTGTACGGCGTCATCTGCGCCGTTTTAAATGCGAAGCATTTCTTAGCGAACCTCTGGCACTTTGAGCGTTTCTATCTACGTATCTATCTATCTATCTATCTATCTATCTAGCCGCCTACGTCTGGGTGCTCTCATGATCGTTTCCTTAACTTGGTGTAGATCAAATGTTGCATGGGAGGGTAAGAGGACTTGACGAATATGATTACCGGGTCATTACCTGAACAACGTTAAAATCCTGTCGCGTACGTCGTCAAACCCTTTCCGCTTGACACGTGTGGCACATACCCGTTTACCACGGGCCGTGGTGTACGGGTGTGCGCCAAAGGAGATTGACAGTTTATATCTATCCAGGAACGGCGAGAAGAGACATTGGTAACTTAAATGCTAGAGCGTTAAGGAAAACCAATATGGGCAGCGTTGACTCAACGAATTGAAAGAATGAAAATTACGATCCCAGCAGGAATCGAACCCAAGCATTCTGCGTGGCTATCAGGTATTCTACCACTGAGCCACGCCAGGGCTATAAACTGGTTTTGGAAAACAGTCTACGCAGGCGTAATATCGGTGCAACGTCAATTGTGGTTGTGGTGCTGGCTATCTACTTTTACAAGAAAGCAATAAACACTACATTATACTCCTACGATGTGTACGCCTACGATACAGGCGTCATATAAGATTAACGTCTGTAGTTCCAGTGTTGGCTCCGCTTTATAGCAGTCTAATAAACAATGTGTTTGTATTGTTATGTTTCAGCGAGCTATATTGAAGCATTGCTCGACCCCGGAGGAATACATTAACGAAAGTTACATATGAAAGCTACATCATCGCATCGTAAGGTGCACTTCGTCCGCCAGAACGACGCAGTGTCCTCTTCATTTCTTACGAAGCTGGGCGATGGCCTTTTGCTGACCGAGGAAGATGTCAGATTGATTGACAGCCGCTTTGTAGACTAGGCTACGTAGGCCACATACGCCCAGATAGTCTACGAATACGACAAACACCATCCACTGATGTTGGTCTACGTAGCACTATCCAGGCCTGCCAGCCTCGACGGCCAATACCTCACCAACGCGAACGGTGGCTTCAGGTTCCGACAGGTCGCCGGCTCTGTCGACAGACAATTTGTCGACGAAATGACCGAGGCATCCACGAATTCCCACAGCTCTACTATACCGCATACTTCACTACACATGGACCCCTCCTCACCACGATCACGACCGGATCCTATAACAAGTCATGACCAGCTGCTGGTGCTCACTGATCACGGTGATGATGCCCTTGTTCAAGAACTGTCAAGAACTTCTTGCACACTTGCGCACGGGTTCGTCAAACGTGCATGCGCTCTGGGGATACGTATAAGCACTACATATCAGCTTACCGCTTCTGGTGTTGGCAATACCCACATTGCCATTGGCAGCGTTACCCAACCGTAAACAATTGGTTATAAAACACATATGCGGCTCTTCAACATATATATATATATATATATATATATATATATATATATATATATATATATATATATATATATATATATATATATGTATATATATATATATATATACGTATAAAATTTATACAAATATATAGCGTCATTTTGTAACGTGTCGCAATAAAAAAGTTACGTCAGTCACCTACCCGCCGCATGCTTCGCATAACATCGACTCCCACGTTACGTGGGATCTGCCGAATTTTTTTGGACGGCCGTGTTGTAAACGAAGGTCACGTACGGAAGGACGGCGTTCCACGTCTTGTGCTCAACGTCGACGTACATGGCGAGCATGTCGGCGATGGTCTTATTTAGACGCTCGGTGAGGCCATTGGTCTGCGGGTGGTAGGCGGTGGTGTGGCGGTGGCTCGTCTCGCTGTACTTCAAGATCGCCTGAGTTAGGTCCGCAGTAAAGGCGGTACCTCTGTCTGTGATAAGGACCTCTGGGGCGCCATGACGCAAGACGATGTTCTCCACGAAGAACTTGGCTACCTCGGCGGCACTGCCTTTGGGCAAGGCCTTTGTCTCGGCGTAGCGGGTGAGGTAGTTAGTCGCTACGACGATCCACTTGTTGCCGGAAGTCGACGTCGGGAACGGCCCCAGTAGGTCCATCCCGATTTGCTGGAACGGCCGGTGCGGTGGTTCGATTGGCTGCAGAAGTCCCGCTGGCTTAGTCGGCGGTGTCTTCCGTCGCTGGCAATCTCGGCAAGTCTTCACGTAGTGGGCGACGTCGGCAGCAAGGCGTGGCCAGTAGTATTTTTCCTGTATTCTGGCGAGCGTGCGGGAAACACCGAGGTGTCCAGCCGTCGGGTCGTCGTGTAGGGCCTGGACGACTTCTGGTCGCAATGATGAGGGCACGACAAGATGGTAGTCCGTTCGCAGTGGCGAGAAGTTCTTTTTCAGGAGAACGCCGTTCCGTAAGAAAAACGACGGCAGTCCTCGCCTGAATACCTTCGGAACAACGGCGGTCTTGCACTCCAGGTACTCCATAAGGCCCCCCAGTTCCGCGTCGGCTCGTTGCCTTTCGGTGATGTCGGCACTTATAGTTCCGAGGAAGCAGTCATCGTCGTCGTCTTGCGGCGGCGCGTCGACGGGGGCACGAGACAGGCAGTCGGCTTCAGAGTGTTTTCGTCCAGACTTATACACGGCGGTAATGTCGAATTCTTGAAGCCTCAGACTCTATCGTGCGAGATGATCTGAAGGGTCCTTCAAGTTAGCTAGCCAACATAAGGCGTGATGGTCACTGACAACTTCGAAGGGCCAGCCATAGAGGTAGGGGCGAAATTTTGATCTAGCCCAGATGATGGCAAGGCATTCCTTTTCTATTGTAGAATAGTTGGCGTCTGCCTTGGATAGTGGCGGGCTAGCATAACTGTTAACCCTTTCAATCCCGTCAGTCTTTTGCACGTCCTACGCTGCTTGCGCCCCGCCACGGTGGTCTAGGGGTTATGGCGCTCGGCTGCTGACCCGAAGGTCGCAGGATCAAATACTGGCCACGGCGGCTGCATTTTCGATGGAGGCGGAAATGTTTGAGGCCCGTGTACTTAGATTTAGGTGCACGTTATGAACCCCAGGTGGTCGAAATTTCCGGAGCCCTCAAATACGGCGTCTCTCGTAATCATATCGTGGTTTTGGGACGTTAAACCCCAGATATTAATATTATTATTGTTACGCTTCTTGCGTCGGTGTGTGCTTCCGTATCGGCGTAATCGTCAAAATGCGCAAGTATGGGTGGTGTCTGCAGGCGTCGTTTAAGTTGTGGAAATGCTTGCACTTGCTCCGTTTCCCACATGAATTCCACGTTAGTCTTCGTGAGAAGCGTCAGTGGTTCGGCGATCCGTGAAAAGTTTTTGACGAAGCGTCTGTAATAGGCGCATCACCCGAGAAATCGGCGCACGGCGTTCTTTTCGGTGGGTGGCGCGAAGTCGTCGATGGCAGCTGTTTTGCGGGGGTCTGGGCGCATTGCGGACTTGCTGATCACGTGACCAAGAAACAAGAGCTCGTCGTACATGAATCGGTACTTTTCTGGCTTTAGGGTCAGTCCAGAGGTCTGGATTGCTTGAAGTACTGCCACAAGCCGCCGGAGATGCTCGTCGAAGGTCGAGGAAGACACGACGACGTCGTCCATATACACAAAAATACACAAGGCACGTCTGCCACTTCAATCCGGCCAGTATGGTGTCCATGACGCGCTGGAACGTCGCAAATGCCGAGCAAAGACCGAAAGGTATGACCTTGAACTCAAAGAGGCCGTCGGGTGTATTAAAAGCGACCTTTTCGCGGTCTCTTTCATGTACTTCCATCTGCCAATAGCCGGTCTTGAGGTCCATCAACGTCTATCCATTGGAGAGGCTACACGTCATTCTTTGTGATTTTCTTCAGGCGCCGATAATCCACGCAGAAGCGCAGTGTTCCGTCCTTCTTCACTAACACCACAGGTGATGCCCACGGACTCTTGGACGGCTGGATGATGTTGTCGCGTAGCATCTCTTCGACTTGTTTTTATATGGCGTCGCGCTCTCCAGTCAAAACTCTGTAGGGGCTCTGACGGAGTGGTCGAGAATTTTCTTCTGTTAAATGCGGTGCTTAGTAAGGGGCGTTTGTCGGACCCACGATGACGACGAGAAACAGTCCTTGTATTGCAGGAGCAGGGTATTGAGCTGGTCTTGCTTAAGCTTCGTAAGGCTCGGGTTGACGTCGAAATCCGGTTCGGGACCTCTGTTCGTCGAAGCAGGTTCGGCAGCATCGAAGAGGGCGAAAGCATCGCTGCCGGCTGCACATTCGTCGATGTAGACAACCGTCGTACCAACGTTGAGATGCCTATGTTCGTGGCTGAAGTTTGTCAGCACTACATTTGCTTTACCGTCACGCGGCCCGGCTATAGCTCGTGCGATGCAAATTTGACGGTTCAGGAGTAGGTGCTGATCGCCCTCGATGACACCTTCAAGGTTCGCAGGTTCTTCGGTGCCGACGGAAATAATGACGCTGGAGCGCGGCGGAACGGTCACCTGCTCTTCTATCACATTAAAAGCATGGTTCCCTGGCGTCGCGTGGGGCGGGAGTGCTTTGTCTGAGGTTAGTGTTATCGACTCAGACCTCAGGTCGATGACGGCGCCGTGGTCACTTAGGTTCCCTGAAGGTTCCCTGAAGCGCTCGTCTTCGTCCCCCTCTCTTGTCCTGTGTCAAATTTTGCGCTACGTGATCAGTTATGCTTTACTAACATGCCCAACTTCATACTCTTGTCACTTAGGAAGTGCATTCTAAGTATCACATCCCTGGAGCAATTTTGTAGGATTACAAAGCTCGCAGGATAAGTCCGGTTATTGATGGTGACTCTCGCCGTGCAGACACCAATCGGCATTATCAGATGGCCTCCAGCCGTCCGGATCACGGGGCCTTCCCGAGCAGTCCATCTTTCTTCAACTTTGCTGCGAACGGTCCACTGATGACGGAATAGTCGGCTCCAGTATCGACGAGAGCGGTGACGTTGTGGCCGTCGATCAGAACGTCGAGGTCGCTAGTCCGCCGCCTTGCGTTGCGGTTACGTCACGGCGTCGGGTAACGGCTACGTCGCTGCTTCCGCGTGCGTCGTCAGGTCTGCTTCCGGTCGCAATGTTTCGCCTTCAAGACGTCGTTCGGCTTGCGACGGGGGCTCGGAACTTCGTCACGGCGTCAACGTCGACGGAAACTTCAGCATTTCGTCGTTCAGCAACTGCGCCCCCATCGGTTGATGGCCTTATTTCTCCGGATACGGGCTAGGCGACCGGCCGCGGTTTCGGTCAGTGTACTGCCGGCGGTGTGGTGACATGTAGCTGCCGGGCGACGGCGAGGGGGAAAGTCGTCGTTCTTGCCGCTGTGTTCCGGTGAGGTAGTCGTCGATGTCGCGAGGCCGTTCGCCTGGCTGCGGGCGCGCCGCGTTGAAGGCGAAATCGCGTAGCCGCATCTCTCGGTACTTGCAGCGGCGGTACGTGTTGCTGGTCTCCCCGCAGTCGTAGGGAGCGGGAGGTTGTCAGGGGCACGCCAAACGTCGGTCTTCGTTGGCGCGTAGCGCGTGGCAGAGCACTGGGCCACAGGAGGACGGTAGGGCGTCGGTGGTAGTGGCGGCGGCGGCGTCGTGCGGCCGAACTGCTGCGGCGGCGCGGCGTCTTGACGTGGGCGAATAGGGGGGGGGGGGGCGTTGCGTCCGACTGCAGCAGCGTAGCTCATGGGTTGCGGCTGAGACAGCGGCGGTTCAAGGTTGCACAGCGACTGCTGGATTTCTGATCGAACGAGCTCTGCGATCGAGTCCACTTGAGGCTGTGGTGAGGGTAACAGCTCGCGCAGTTCCTCACGAACGATCGCTCGGATCGTTTCGCGCAGGTCGTCGGAGGCGAGGGCATGAAAAGCTGGGCTGTCTTCAATCGAACGGCGATTGTACTGGCGGGTTCGCATTTCCAGCGTCTTCTCAATCGTCGTCGCTTCTGAGACGAATTTTCGGACTGTCGAATGTGGGTTCCGCATCAGACCAGCGAAGAGCTCTTGCTTTATCCCTAGTATTTACTAGTGAGCCTCCTAGTTCTTTTTCTCCACAGTGTGTCCACGCTCTTGCTACACAAATAACAGACCACCTTCTCTGCTCTTCTACTCTCCTTCATATTTCTTATGCTTTCTTCGAACCTTATTTTGCTCTAAGTTTCCCTCGCCTCAAAACCTGCTCATCCCATATCGCCCTTTACAGCCTCATTTTCGTCTTCCCGTGAGCACCCAACGTGAGGCGTCCCACAGTCCTTTATTTACATCCATTCCCGATTGCACCTCTGCCCTCATGCACACCACTGAGTTCCCAAAAGTAACCCCAGAACCATTACACCTTTCCACAGACCTCAAAGCAACTCGTACGTATTGCATCCCCACAGCGTTCTGTGCTTCATAATTGCAGCATTCCTCTTTCATTTTGCTGCCGAGGCTTTTTCCTGTACCTCAATGTATCTGTCACTCTCATTTACTCATACTCCAAGGTACTTGTATTCGCCTACCTTCGGTATTTCTTGGCCTTGTATTGACACCGTCTGATCACAGGGATCATTGAATACCATCAATCCACACTTCGTTACACTAAATCCTAGTATAAGAGCTTCACCATCCCTTCCGCATATATCCGTCAGCCACTGTATAAAATCTCGAATGTGTGCAAATACGACGATATCATCCGCATAAAATAAACCTGGAAGTTTCTGCAATGTAACTGTAAATGGTAGCGAACCTTCCATAGAAGCCCATACGTTCAGAAAATGGCTGCTCATCAGCTGCTCATGGGGCTTAGGGCCATCTGTGTGAGGGGGGAACACTTCCGGTGGAAGAAAAATTAAAGCGCATGTGATGCAATATCCGGTAAAAAAGTGACGTCATTTTGTTGTCACTAGCGCGAAATTTGGCCACAAAATATTTTTCCTAGGCCCCTGATCGCTAAGGACTCGTGCTACGGCGAGCCGGCAAGCCCTTGGCGAGTGCGCTTGAAGCCAACGCTAAGTGTACCGCCGTTCAGTTCGCCTTGGGTTTACTAGGAAACCTTATTCTTGGAGCTTTTATTCTGCGTTCGTGTCATCTTCCATAGCGTGAATAAAGTAGGCAGCAGCGTACCTCTCATGTTTGCAACGCTGCTGATTTGCTTCGCACATGCGCAGGGGACTTAAAGAGCTCATTGCATGTGTGCTTCATTTCTAATGAGAAGAAATGACGCCTGGTCCCGCCAAAATAATATTTCAGTTTTATTCAATGGTCACAATAACGCAAGTTTATCACACCCTACATAATGCGTAACAAATGTCGTAACAAGTATAAAAAGTGCGCACACTACATGCACTATGTATTACCGTATATTCCGATAAATTAACCTTGCGTGTAACGTATCAAGATTATGCGAATTGCAGAGCGACAGATAACTTAGCGATCTGCTCACCGATAGCAGTAAATAAGGTAGGCACTGCGTGTTCACGAAGGAAACCGGGCAGCAGGAATACTGATCCATGAAAAGCCAGCAAGCACACTACTCTGAACCGTTGCCCCGGTGTCTTATCTAGAAGAGAGGGCTCGCCAGGCATACGCGTGTTGCTATTGTATCTTTGGAACACCACATCCCTTCGGCGAGTACCGAGGAAAGCGTTGGGCGTGAAATGTTAGCCGCCTCGTGCCGTTGCCCGTTCAACACCGCAGCCAACACGTTCACCAACGATGAAACGCACCTCGTAACTTCGCGAACACCATAAAGAAATTCTCACCACAATATTTCACAGAACGCATGCAAGTGCGAAACACCAGAACACGTGAGGGGGCGTGTCGTTGCAGACGAACTTACGAGCGCGCCTTTTGATGCACCGCAAGGGCTGCACTGAATAACAGTGACGTGCGCCTTTCTTCAGGGGGCGCTAAGAAAAAGATTTTGTGTAATAAATAAACACTATCATACATTCTTGGCACATTGCATCTACATAATATTGTTCAGAAACTAAATGTAATTTGTAAAACAAAGATTGCTTCGCGCTTGAATAAAACTTGGTTTTCCGGTATTAGTGTTTGTTCCCTCCAAACATAGTCGCGCTTCAATCGCAGCACCCATAATTCCCCTTGCTGGTGTCGTTGGAAATAGGTTCTGAACCGCTTTTCGCCCGAAGCTTCGCGACCTATTTGAATCGACCTTGGTTTCTGCTCAATCATCATGCCGCCCTGTTTGTGTGACAGATTAAAACCAAAGTTGCTACCTTCTAGCGTTTTTCCATATTCACCATGTAAAGCATGAATAACAGCGGGGACAAAGGACATCCCTGTCTCAGCACCTTGCTAATCTCAACGTTCTTTTTGATACTCATTCCTTCCCATTCCATGCAAACTGTATTTTCTCGGTATATCTCCGTCAAAAGCTGTATACAGTCGTCGCCTATGCCCATTCCTTTCAATGTATCCCACAAAATTCTCTGATTAACGTTGTCGTACGCCCCAGTGATGTCTAGAAAAACCATGTACAAGCGCCTATTTTCTATTTTAGATATTTCTATACACTGAGTGAAAACAAAATGGTTATCGTCTGGCCACCTGTCGACTCGAAATCCATTCTGGAGTTCTCCCAAATTATCGTTTTGTTCTGCCCACTTTTCTATTTTCATTTTTACTACCTTGCATCGCCAACATGTAATGGTTAGTGGTCTATACGAGCGAATGTTATCCTTTTCTCCCTTGCCTTTATAGATTAAGTTCATTCTACTTTTTCGCCAACTATCCGGTATTTGCCTTCCTTTAAGCATTTTTCTACAGCTTTCAGCAGTGCTTCTTTAGTGCTATTTCCTAGTTCGTTAACGAGGCTAACGGGAACCCTATCTAAACCCGCGGCAGTGCGCTTTCAAATTTTTCCTTCTGCCTTTTGCCCGTTGAAATTCTCAAGTTTTAGCTCTTTCTCGGTTGCTCTTTCCGCCACACTTTTGCTCACCGGCGAAAATCCCTGGACGCTCTTTTGAAACGAATCGGCTGTTACCTTTCGGGTGTAAGCTAGCGCTTCGTACCCTTCCGATTGATTTCCTCCTTCATCTACAATATATTATTGCATTGTGACAGACTTCCTACCTAGCGCCTTTATGTGTTTCCAAAATATCCTAGGCACGGCCTCCTTTTTTCGTGAATTTCTGTCACCCAGCGTTCACTTTAACCTTTATTTTTGCCTCGACCAATTTCTGTACAACAGATTTTTTCTCTAAATATATTTCACATAATTTCTTGGCTTCGTCCTGCGGCCGCTTCTCCCTTTTTTACTTGCTATGCCCCCGTGATGCTTCGCGTCGTTTCTGGATCGTTTTCCGGACTCCTTGTTCCAACAACCGTTTGGCTTCCTCTTTCGTTTCCAACAAAAAGTTTTCTTCTCTCTCCCTATCTCTTTTGTCATTAGATCTAACAGCTCACAATAACCTTAGTCCTTGCCGGGTGTCTTGCCTACTTCTTCCTCGGCTCTTGCGGTTATATGTATTATTTTTTGTCATTTAAATACGAGCTGCGAGACTTTGATTCATGCTCTTATTTTCAGTTTTGTATCCCATTTGTAGTGTTATTCGTTTATGATCACTACCCAAGCTTTTAATTCCTTCCTCGTCTATTCTCATTTCTCTCAGTTTGTGATAAATTCGTTCAGACATGAGACAATAATCAATACTTGACTGTTTCTGACTTCCCACGTGAACTGGCCGTCACATTTAGGCCCCGTGTTAATTATGTCCAGACTATGTTGCTCGCAGAGATTTAGTAATAACTTCCCATTGGTGTCTGAATATCCGTCAAGGTCGTGTATGTGGGCATTCATGTCCCCTAGAAGGATGATTTCGGCTCCATTACCAAATTCCTTAATATCTTCACTCATGCAATCCACTGTCTCCTGATTCTTTTCTCTGCAGTTATTTCCCGTCCACAAGTAGGCAACCCCTAGCCACGTTTTCTTTCCACCTACTGTGGACAAAACGCAGAGGTGCTCTGCACACGTCTGTTTCACTCTAACTCATTTGGCGCCGCCGTGAATTAGCATTCCTACACCCCCACCTTTCCTTTCTGATATATGATCCTGTTGCACCCTTCCCAAATATAATTTTCAATATGTGGTGGCTCTTCCAAGTCTCTAAGGCGTGTTTCTGTAACCGCATAAACGCCTATCTGTTCTTTGTTTAACTGCTCCTCAATCTCTAACCATTTTGCCTTTTTTCTGCTGCCCTGCATGTTTATGTAACTAATTGCAACACGTGCCTTATCGCTTTTTCTTTAGCTTCTTTTCTGGTTTTTCACAAAAGTACCTAGTTAAAGAGTCCTGGTTGTTTTCCCTGTTACTAGCTACTCCGGACTCCGAAGGGCCCGCGTGCCCAACAAAAAAGCTACTGCGCGTGCTGCCGGTCGCCAGCCCACCTCATGACCAAGCCTCCTATCGAAGTGAATTCTGTCTCTTTGGAAACCGCCCAACCTGTGCACGTCCCTGTTTATATCCACTACGAAACCCTTCTCTCGACTAATTCGCCATGTTGCCACGCCCACTTCTTCTTTTATTTTGATGTACTCGGGTTTGACCAGCAAGGGCGGTTATCAGCGGTCGACGCTGACCGCGCCGCAGTGTTCGAGAAGCTTCGCGAGTGTAGTAGATCGTTTTGTTAAGATTGCACGCAGGACGGACGCGAATAGTCTAGATTATTCCAGTGTTTGCGCGACAACCAGTGATAAGACTGGAAAGTTCGATGCGTGATGTATAAAAGACGGCGCATCCCAGCCATGGGCAGTTGATCGACGGTCGACGCTCTGTTCGCCAATATCAGTGTATTCCTGTAGTTTGAGTTTCAGTTTCCCGGCCCCAAGTTCGTCCAAGTAAACAGTTTCATCTTGGACGTGCTGACTGCTGTCTTCGTCGACGTCAGGACCACGTGGCAATATCTCTTCGTTTGCGTCGACAACCGCTCTCTGCAAGTTGCCGTTGTGCGCTGGTACTTCCGGTACTGTGCATACTACAGTTTGCACCTGGGGGGACACAGCGCGCATGTCCTCAGCCCCTTTCATAAAGGTCGTCGCTGGTCCTGACGATTCTTTGTTGAACACGTCATTGAGCCTTCTGGCAATTACCACGAGGTTACGTCTGTTAGCTTTAGCTGGGAGATTTTCACTCGCTGCCTCACGACTGACCCCAGCTTACGTCCTGGGGACGTCCTTATCGAAACTCTCTTATCGCCTTTCACCCTCTCCTTGGTTGCCGCTGCGCATCGGACTAAATTTGAGTCACCGGCGATAATGACCTCTTCAGACATTCCTTCTGAAGCCTGTACCTGGCTGCTGACTAGGTGACTAGCGTGAGTCACGGCTGCTGCTTTGTCCCCTCCCTCCCTCAAAACTATTTCCCGGTAGCTGGGCCCTGTGACCACTGTATCTGCCTTTGTCATGCCTGATGTTCCCTTCGCCTCTCCCCGACGGGGGGTCATCGCCATAATGCTTCCGCTGTCACCTGCGTCTTCTTTGTTCACTTTGACGACCTTCGATAGGCCCTCCTCGGCTGACCTGATCCTTTCTCCCATGGTCGTCGTTCTCTCGCTTTCTCTCCAATGCATTCTCCAGCTCTGCGATTTTCGCCATGAGCCCATTCTGGACCGCCATCATGTTTTCCATTTCCTCCTCAAACTCGCATTGTGTACACTTGGCTTCACCTTCTTCTGCTTTCTCATCGGCACAAACTTCCATCTTCCAACCTACCCCGCACCCTGGACACTTTACGGTGTTTTTGACCATGGCTAGATCAATTCACCGATGCCCACGTGTTGGAAAACTGTCACAACAAATAATCACGGCGTAATAAATATACTGCCCTAAGCCAAAAAGAACCACAATAATAAATAAATACACTGCACTTCAAAGCACCTGTGCATGCACGTGGTCGGTCTACGCGCAGACCTCAGCCACGTGGTGGCAGGAAAAAAACCACAGTACAAAGTACTACACAAAAATCGGCAGATCTCACGTATCGTGGGAGTCGATGTCATGCGAAGCATGCGGCGGGAAGGTGACTGTGGCGTAATTTTTTTACTGAATGACACGTTACAAATTGACGCAAAAGAGTTGTATAAATTTTATACGCACACATATGTGTTGAAGAGCCGCATATGTGTGATATAACCGGCTGTTTACGGTTGGGTAACGCTGCCAATGGCAACGTGGGTATTACCAACACCAGAAGCAGTAAGCTGATATGTAGTGCTTATACATGTCCCGAGAACGCACGCACGTTTCACGAACCCGTGAGCATGTGTGGAACTTCTTGACAGTTCTTGAACAAGGGCATCATCACCGTGATCAGTGAGCACCAGCAGCTGGTCATGACTAGTTATAGGATCCGGTCGTGATCGTGGTGACGAGGGGTGCATGTGTAGTGAAGTATGTGGTATAGTAGAGCTGTTGGAATTCGTGGATGCCTCAGTCATTTGGTCGACAAATTGTCTGTCGATAGAGCCGGCGACATGTCGGGACCGGAAGCTACCCTTCGCGTTGGTGAGGTATAGGCCGTCGAGGCTGGTAGGCCTGGATAGTGCCACGTAGACCAACATCAGTGGATGGTGTTTGTCGTATTCGTAGACTACCTGGACGCATGTGCCCTACGTAGCCTAGTATACAAAGCGGCTATCAATCAATCTGGCATCATCCTCGGTCAGCATGAGGCCATCGACCAGCCTCGTAAGAAGTGAAGAGGACACTGCGTCGTTCTGGCGGACGAAGTGCACCTTACGGTGCGGTGATGTGGATATCATATGCAACTTTCGTGAATGCATGTATTCCTCCGGAGTCGAGCAATGCTTCAATATAGCTTGCTGAATCATAGGAATACAACGTAATGTTTATTAGACTGCTATAAAAGCGGAGCCAACACTGGAACCACAGACGTTATTCTGATATGACGCCTGTATCGTAGGAGTGCGCATAGTTGGAGTATCATGCAGTGTTTATTGCTTTCTTGTAACATTAGATATCAAGCCCCACAACCACAATTGTCGTTGCACCGGTATTACGCCTGCGTAGGCTGTTTTTCCAAACCAGTTTATAGACCTGGCGTGGCTCAGTGGTAGAATACCTGATTGCCACGCAGAATGCTTGGGTTCGATTCCTGCTGGGATCCCAATTTTCATTCTCTCCATTCGTCGAGTCAACGCTGCCGATGTTGGTTTTCCTTAACGCTCTAGTTACCATTTAAGTTACCATTGTCTGTTCTCGCCGTTCCTGGGTAGCTATAAGCTGTCAATCACCTGTGGCGCATACCCGTACACCGCGGCCCGTAGTAAACGGGTATGTGCCACACGTGTCAAATGGAACGGGTTTGACGACGTACGCGACAGGATTTTCACGTTATTCATGTCGTGACCCGACAATCATATTCGTCAAATCCTCTTACCCTCCCATGCCAATTTTGGTCTACACCAAGTTAAGGAGGCGATCATGAGAGCACCCAGACGTAAGCGGCTAGATAGATAGATAGATAGATACGTAGATAGAAACGCTCAAACTGCCAGAGGTTCGCTAAGAAATGCTTCGCATTTAAAAACCGTGCAACGTAATAGGCACAATCAAGCTTTACGCTAGCGCCTTATATACTCATAAAGGTACAGACAGAGGCAAGCTCAAATGATGCAAATACACTTATATGTCGCTGTCATTCCGGAGCTCGTGAAAAACACGTCCTTCCTCTACTCGTCCTTCCTCTTGTTTCCGCTTTGCCCAGCGCCATCTCTTGAGTGCCATGGGCAGTTCCATGCGCTACAGCAGCTTATTTTATGTACCGTTGTCAAAGCCACAGCTTCCATTCTCTAAACTGGTTCTATGGGGCACATTTTAGCGCAAACTGTGAAAGAAAGCACGGGAAAAGAGTAGAGGAAAGCAAAAAGGTCGAGCGCTAAACTTCAACTGTTTATTCGAAAGGTGAGGCCAACAACAAATAACCATGTGCGCATGCGCGCGCCAGCAAGGGAAAAAATCACACTTTCATGTCAAATAATTGCATCTCGTTTTGAAACAGACAAACAGACGTATCACTGATACAACTCGTGCCTCTCTTCTTAATATGGAACGCCTCCAATAACTCTCGCGCTAATGTGTCACTGCTCCTGCCTATTATCTGGATCTCACGAAGCAGAGGCTCACAATTGCAGGCTGCGCAATGCGCAGGCAAGTGCGCGTTTCCTTTATTCTTTAATGATAATTCATGCTCCCGTGCTCGGTCGTTGACACATCGCCCAGTTTGGCCCACATACGTCTTCCCACACGACAGCGGTATCTCATATACAACGCCCGTCGTGCATTTCACATAAGGTCTGGTGTGCTTCTTCTGGCAACCGAACTTTCTGTCAACGCGACTAATTCGCGGACACAGTCCGGCCAATTTGCGTGGAGCCGAGAAGACTACAGGCACACCGTATCTATTGGCAACCTTCTTGAAGTTGTGGGAAAGTTGGTGGACGTACGGGACCACTGCGGGCTTGCCTCCTTTTTGGGCAGGGCTAGGCGGTTTCCTTTTTAGGCCCTTCACCTTCTGAAGAAGGGTTTTTGACACGGCCACTACGACCGAGCTCGGGAAGCCGGCTGCGCATAGCCTTGCCAATTGGTTCTCAAAACTAACCTGCATGGCGTGAGGACACGACTTCGTAAGGGCGGACTCAAGGCAGTTGGTGGCGATAGCTCTCTTTACTAGTTTCGAGTGGGCAGAATCGTACGGGAGCATCTCTTTCTGTGCACGTGGGCTGTACTGCCAACAAACATGGTTTTTGTCAAAGGTTAATAACAGATCTAAAAACTGGAGAGTGTTGCAGGAAGGGGATTCATGTGTAAAGAGCATGCCCTTCCCATGCAGCCTAAAGGCGGCTAAAACTTCACTAAGGCACTCGTCAAATGTAAAGGCATGGTTAGTCTTTAAAATGATTAAAAAATCGTCAACATACCTAAAAGCCTTAAGGAAAAACCTATCGTCAAACGTACTCAGCAGGTCCCGGTCAACAGACGCCAAGAAAATGTCACACAACACCGGGGCGACACATGAGCCTATACATATTCCCTTACGCTGAACGTACAGCTCTTCGTTAAAAGAAATAAAGGTAGACTTTAAGTAGAATTCTAATAAAACCATGAAATTGTCAACAGACATGCCCACTAAATTCTGAAAATCTACCACCCCATTGCGGTCAATACAATCCCTAACAGAGGCGAACATTTGCTGCTGAGGCACAGAGTAGAACAAATCTGTGACGTCTACAGAAAAACCGTGGGCGATAGATGCGTTTCCTTGCAAGTAACTGATCACATCTGTAGAACATTTGGTGATAAAAGGATCATCCACTTTCAAGCATTTTAGGTGTATTAAAAGAAACCTGCTTACTAACTGCTGCCACGAACCTCTTTCGCTTACGATGGCACGGAAAGGAATGTTTTCCTTGTGCGATTTTGCGGTGAAAAAAACCCCCAATGAATCACCTTTGCACTCACTTATTGGCTTCACTAAGTCCGAAAGGTTAAGTTCCTTACACAGCGCTAAAGCTTCTTTCTTAACTCTTGTGGCCTTTGCTTTCACAGGTACAAAGTTCTTTGTTATTGCTTGTTGTGCCTTGTCGTTAAACACGCCTCCTGTGAACACCACAAAGCGCCCTTCCTTGTCCGACTGCATAAGTCGAAAGTCATTTTCTTGGAAGAACGACACAACCGATCTTGTTGGGTCTCTGGCTTTCCCACACCCAACCTTGTTGGCCGTCCGTCCTAGAGCATCCACTCCCTCCAAAAGGCAACGTTCTTGGTCTTCACTACTGGCTTTCTTCGATACTAGTCTATTCAAGGCTAGGAGTTCGTGGACTGGTATCACAGGCTCATGACTGTATTTTGGCCCTTTGTCAAGAACGCGGGTGATGTCCTCCGGGATAGCGACATCTTCAGGCACCAAGACACCTGCTTTTCGGACCACCCTCTTGTTAGTTGGAACTTGCAGAAGACTTCTCATGCATCTTGACCACCAGAATTCTACTAAAATGTGCTAAAATGTGCCCCATAGATTTCAACCAACTCGCCCAGCAACAAGTCTTACTCTAAACTGGTTCTTTATTCTATGCGTCAATCGTGGATAAACATCCTTACGCTCTGTAGGTGATACGCGATATGGACGTTGGGGCACTGGTGGCTGGATGTCAGCTCCAAGGCGAGATGTAACAGTAGACGTGCGGCCCAGGGAAGTTTGCGCGACATCGAAAGAAGAACGATATTCTTCTAACAGGCGCAGAAGCTGGGGGCGCTATACGGGCGTAAGGTTGTCAGCAGTGGAGGAACCAAATACATCAGTGGGTGACGATTCAGACATGCAAACAGCACTGAACGTACTGGAACTGGGACAGTGCGCGTCATCAGGTGCGTCGATAACTTGTGCGTCTTGGAGGGGTTCCACTCTGCCGAGACAATAGCCTCGCAGCAATGGAACAATCTATGGCAATGGGTTGCTAACATCAATTGGGCTGTTGCCCTGAGTGATTTGCACGGTCGCGCAAGGCACAATCAAGCCTTTCCTAATTCAAACGTGGTCAGATGGCGAAAGGAGTCCAACGGTGTCGGAGAGACCGTTGCACCAAACTGACAAAGCCGTTGACGAGTTCGAAGGCATTTTGGTATCGTCTTTGACGATTAATTTGTTGGAGGCCGATGGTCTGTCTACCGCTGTCAAATCTGAAAACGGCGAGAGTTATACTTCGGCTGGATGACGTCGTGAGAGCATGCAGGAATTGTGACGAACTGACGGCGTACAAAGCGTCCTGAATGAAGACGCGAGCTGTGCATATTGCTGTAGGATGAGTGCTTCGGGCGCTAGCTGTACGGAGGGACAGCCTGGTTTTTCTTTTTTAACGGATACGGGGGCTCCAGTGTCTACAACGGCACATGCACGTACATTGTCCATAAACATGTCTTTTACGTTCGATAGGCTTCGCTGAGGGCTGTGGCCGTTCGACTGCGTCGCAGCTCTTACCTCGTGGACTGCAAGGACTAGTTTTCCTGAACTTGTGCGACCGGACGTGGCCGCATCGGTGACAATGAGCGACGTCCTGGTGACGGAGAACGGCGAGTAGACAGAGCTGGGTGTGACGTCGGTAATATAGGCGGAGTGGGTCGTAGAATTGAATAGAATTGAGTCTTTATTTTCATATTATCATGTTTGGTGATACATGAAAGATGCCGGATGTAAAAGCTGCACTAAAAGAACTTGACTAGCTCCCGCTACCTAAAAGGAAACCGGTCAGAAGCAGTGGCACCCAAATAAGACAACAAGAGCATAATATACAGGAATATGGTATTGTGAATCAAAATAATTACATAATCAAAACGTAAACGGTATACAACAGGTAATAAACATCAGAACGTACAAGAGACTATGTATAAATGTGTTAAAAAATAAGTAATATGTCAAACAGACAAAAAAGGGTATTTAAAAGAACAATGACACAACATTTTTGTGGTCATATGTTCTATATTTACAGCATTGCGGCCTAGATAATTTAACATTCTGGGAATAATATCGCGTAGCATTTGGTCACCTTGCTTTTTCGTGACCTACGTATTAACCATTGGTTATATTTACGGGTATCATATTTATTCTCCGAAGGTTGTAGGTTGGCTAAGTCAGGTAGTGCAGTTTTATTGCGATAGCAATTATATGGACAGTCTCGGCTGAATTCTGCCGTCGTCGTCGCCCGTCATGCACCGTATATGTATAAGTATGTATATATATATATACTTATATATATATATATATATATATATATATATATATATATATATATACACGCCCCAAAGAAAAATATTTGAGAAAAATGCTTCCGTCGTCGCCCGTCATGCACCGTATATGTATAAGTATGTATATCTATATATATGTATAAAAGCCCAAAGAAAAATAACTGAGAAAAATGCTTCCAAAGCGCGGAATCGAACCAGGGACCTCTCGCTCCGCAGCGAGTGGCGCTATCCACTACGCCACGAAACGCAGATCCTCTACGTAGCTAACGGCGAGCGTTATATACACACCATTTACCGCTGGACGGACTCAGAGACGCTAGGCGCTTATAAGCGTTTCTTTATTACCAGCGAGATGGCGTTAGGTGTGCGACGGGTGGATTTAAAAGTCGTCGGCGAGCGCGCTCCTTTCTTGTTATGTTTGCGCAGAGAGAACCCTGCCCTCCGCTGTCTGCTCGCGCGGTTTTCTCGTGCTGAGGGGAAGAGGGATGTTTCACGCTTTCACCGTGGTGTCCGCGCTCATGTTACGGAGCGTACGAAAGTCACTCGAGCTCAAGGGACGCCGCTAAACGAACAAACAGAAGATGAGCGCGAACTATCAAGTGTCACAGCTCGACACTTGAAGCACTCTAGTTTCCTTCGCTGCTTTGGCCGCCTTTGCAACAGGAGCGCTGTTCAAACTGAGAGTATCCACTGGCGAGCCTCACTTTGTATAGCATTAGTTTCTTGCTATCGCATTCATTGCTTCGCCCATGCGGCGAAGCTGTGCCTTTTTTCGCTTCAGCTTTCTTTTTATTATCCTACAAATGTTGTAACTGTAAATATTTTGAAGACTGACTAATAAATATGTTTATTCCCTGTAAACAACTGATTGAACAGGTTCTTTCTTAGCGATAATTTTCAGGAATCTATTTTTAAGTCTGGTGAGCTTCTCAAGGGTTGACGCTTGGGTAAGTTGGTGTGGATTCATTTCAAAATGTTAACGGCGCATAGAACGATTAGCTAGAGACGAGACAACAAAGATAAAGAGCGCTCTTTACCTTTGTTGTCTCGTCCCTTCCTACTCGTTCTATGCACTGTCAACATTTTGAAATGAGCTTCTCAACATTTGTTTGTGTTGTATCCCCCCACACTATAAAGCAATAGTGAACATAGGACGTAAACAAGTAATAATAAATAATAAGTTGTTTTTAACGGAAGTATATAACTGTTGCGATAAATCATACCTAGTACACGTGCCGTATTTGTTGCCACCTGCTCTGCTTGTGTGTCCTCATAACATGTTATTTGAAAATATGACACTGAATATTTTGACGTTATCCACCATTTGAATAAGACTGTTATTAAAATAGAGCGAAGAAGTTACTTGTACCTGCTTGCCGTTTGCTCGAAAAATAGGCGATTTAGTTCTTTCGGCGTTTACTAATAGCCTATTGGAACATGTCCACTTATATTTCATTTAATTTTTTCATTTATTGATACTGTTAGCCCTGAAGAGGGCCGTTACAAGGTGGAAGGTACACATAGTTTACAGGCAAAATTTGCTACAAAGTGATATTTTGCGGGGTTGTTACGAACAACAACGAAAATGCAAAAAGAAATGACAAAAGCGTACTAAAGAGGACAAGCAGAGAGCAGGGTAAAATGGATCGTCTTCAAAAGCAAAGGACAAGCGTAGGCAGCATCGCGAGACAGTTCAAAGCATATACGCAGAACAAAAGTTACATGTAGCCACAGCGTTATACACTGAAATGCCGTTTGACACTTTCTTCAAATGACGTTAGCGAAGTACATGTGACAGTGGAATCGGGTAACATATTCCATCCATCGATAACACGGGGGAAGTAACTGAACCTAAAGCAGTCATTACGAGAGGCAAGGGGCACGATGTACATACTATGGCGATGGTTGGAATGTTCCTGCGTGCTAACCTGAAAGAAAGCTGTATGGGTAAGTTTTAACTGATTATGAATTAACTCGAAAATAAAGTTTAGTCTCTCAATCTTCGTCCTATTTTCCAAACTTTCTAGACCCGCTTGCGCACAGAGCTCGGAAGGAGAATATCGCCGACTATATTATTAAATATGAACCTAGCGCCAAGTCGTTGTACCCTTGCTATTTCATTGCAGTTCGACTGAGTATAAGGGTCCCATACAATTTTAGAATAGTCAATAATTGGCCTGACTAAAGTCTTGTGAGCAAGGCACTTTATATCAGGGGGACCCCGATAAATATTACGCCTGAGACTGTATAGTGCCTTATTTGCCTTTGAGCAGACATGGTCCATATGAGAATTCCATCGCAAATCAGGTGTAAGCAATATTCCGAGATATTTGTACTTATCTAGACGTCGTCAGATATTTGTACTTATCTTGACGTCGTCAGTCCGGTAGTCATAATTGCTCGAAAATAACCGCTCTTTTTCGTTCTGGTTATAGACATAAAAACTGTTTTTTCTGGGTTTAAGGTCATTTGCCAGTCTTCACACCAATTACGAATTTTTTGAAGGTTGCGGTTTAAGTTAATTTGATCATGTTGAGTCTCAGTTGTGCTATACACAACAAAATCATCAGCGAACAACCTAATCGGGACACTGACATCATTTCGTAGATCATTTATGAACAATAAAAATAAAAGGGGGCCCAGTACACTACCCTGCGGAACTCCAGAATTTACTGCAACCAGACTAGACTTCTTATCTTTTATTTGAACATACTGCTGCCGAGAAGTAAGATAAGATTCAAACCATCTCGTGAGCAAACTATTTTGAAACGTGTTATCAATTTTATATAACAATTTTGCATGGGACACCTTATCAAATGCTTTCGCGAAATCCATGAGCACCACGTCAGTTTGACTACGCGAATTTATTGCTTTGGAAAGATCGTGGACAAATTCAAGTAGTTGGGTTGTCGTTGATAAGCCTTGGCGGAATCCATGCTGATTTGGAAACAATGTGTTATGGCTATCGAGATAGGCCAACAGATGTTTGTTAATTATGTGTTCCAGTGATTTCGAGCATCTGCTGGTGAGCGAGATTGGACGGTAATTCTTCACTTCTAAGAGAGAGCCACTTTTGTGCACAGGCGTGATTTTAGCGCACTTTCATGCCGTTCGAAATGAGCCGTTACGTACTGAAGACTGGAATATTTTAGTAAGAAAACGGGAAGTCCATTCTGCGTATCTGTACAAGAACTCGTTGGGTATACCATCAGGGCCAGGGCTCTTTCCTATATTCAAATTAAGTAAAAGATTAAGAACGCCTTCCTCACTAACTTCTACATTATCAATTGGCTGCCGTGATGATGTAGCAGGAAGATGAGGAAAATTACCATTATCATTCGTGAAATCAGAAGCGAAAAAGGTATTAAAGTCATCAAAACGTTGCTGAGTAGGTCCCTCGAATAATTGGCTAGAACTTGACGGGGGGTTTATATAGCGCCAGAACTTTGAGGGGGCTTCATGCAAGAATTTTTTCAGTGTCACATTGTAAAATTTATCCTTGGATTGCTTGAATAGTCGTTTCAGTTCTTGCCGCATTGATTTAATGCAGGTTTTGTTTTCAGAGGTACTATTTCTCGAACAAGACTTCTGTTCTCGTTTTAGCTTTCTTTTCACATGAATAATTTTTCTAGTAATCCAAGGATTGGTTTTACGAATGCGTTTCACAACCTTGGGTACACAACAATCAACACACTTTGCAACGACATTTGAAAATAACTGCCATAATCTTTCAGTGCTACAGCCAGCATTGTAAAGGACCACCAAATTGTCAAATGATTGTTCAAGGTAGCCTAGAATGGCTAGGTCGTCTGCAGCCACAAAGTTCATTACAGTGCTAAATGTGTGTCTACTGGAAGTGTCTGAAGACATTGCTAGGCGCGTTACTACCATTTTGTGATCAGACAGGCCCTCTACGACATCGCAGCCACTAAGAAAATGCCGCAGTTCAGGTGACAGAAATACTAAATGAAGGACCGATGTACAAGGTCGGCAACAATTGCGTTAGCCCGTAAGAGAATACTAGTTCCAGTAGTTGCTCAGTACTTGCTCTTTGCTCTGTTCCCGGAGAGTGAGATAGCCAGTCTATTTCCGGTAGGTTAAAGTCACCTAACGAAACAACGTTATCATGCAGACTAAACTTTGAATCCATAAAATCTCTTAGCTTTTTTATTGTATCCAAAGAATTTGGGGTCCTGTATAGTCCTCCAATATACACAGTTCGATTATTTAGCCTAGTCGTAATCCATAGCATTTCTATTTCAAAGTTGTCATCTAATACTGAAAATTTAATGCAATCTTTGATAAGGAAAGCTATACCGCCTCCTCTGATTTGCCGATCATTTCTTACAATTACATAGCCTGAAGGTGTCACTTCCGAATCTTGTACATCTTTATTTAGCCATGTCTCTGTTGTAATCATCATGTCTGGCTCGTGCTCCAGGATCACTGCTTCTACCGCATCAGCTTTACTCAATATGCTCCTAGCATTTAAATTAATAATCTTAAAGCATGCTGTTGGTCGTGGCTTGCGTCACTCGGAGCCAGTGTGGCCTGAACTAGTAATCCTGAACCGTTTATTGCTTCCTTCATTCCAGCCATAAAGAACGTTTTTTACCTTCAGTTTATCGAAAATAAGTTTAGCTTTCATTCCCTTCATTCTTTCTTCCACTGATGAAATCCATAGTTGTTTTCTGATTTCAACAACTCGCTTGGAGTAATCTTCACTGATGCTGAACTGTGTACCCTTGAGTTTGGGACAGTTTGTCATGATTTTCAACTTATCCCTGAAGTCTGCTACTCTCAAAATGACCGGACGATTCCTATCAAAAGTTTTCTTTCACAATCGGTGTATTCTCTCGATTGAGCTTAGCTTTGCATTACGTATTTTGCCAAAGATTTCGGCATTCACCTTTCTCAGTAATACAGCTTCGTTCTCAGTGTCTTCTTCCTCTATTCCGCGTATAATGAGATTGTTACGCCTAGAACGGTTCTCCAGATCATCTATGCGCCTTGCAAGAGCCGATAATTCACCCTCATGCTCACCAATACCCATTTCTATTGCCGTAAGGCGTTTCTGAATTTCCCCTAGCCCCCCTAGTTGCTTTTCAATAGTCTGTAGTCTGATTTTCATATCGGCAATACAGGCATCTGAGGAGGCCTGTCTTGCTTGTATTTCATTGCCTTTTGCTAATATTTCACTCTGATTGTTCAATATTTTCTCCAATGTTCCTTTAATATCAGGCCCAGGATTTTCCTCGACATCACCCGACAGTTTTAGCAAGAGGCATACAACTGAATAGAAATCTTTCAAATAACTGAGAGCAATATGTGGACACAGCAGCACTATCAAGCAAATACAATTACTACGAAAGCCATATTTTTCGTCACCAACCTGCACAAACCGCGGAACGTAAGGCGACATCGTCACGGCAGTGCTGCCGTGTCCACTGAAGCTTGGGGCGTCGGTCCTTGCTTTTATGGGCTCCGTCCAGCTTGTCATCAAGGCTGCGTGGTACGTCATCGTGCTCCAAGTGGGTGCGCAGTTGTCCAGATCCACGTGGCATAGCATTGAACTCGCCAGCTCCAATCTAGCTGCGCAGAGATGGCTGTCCCTTGAAGGAAGTAGCGCCGGCACAATCGGTACCTGTTTCGGTGACGACAAGAGCCACTGCTCGGTCCAAGATGATCCATTCGGCCAAAACCTGTACAAACAGAGGTACGTAAGGCGACATCGTCACGGCAGTGCTGCCGTGTCCACTGAAGCTTGGGGCGTCAGTCCTTGCTTTTATGGGCTCCGTCCAGCTTGTCATCAAGGCTGCGTGGTACGTCATCGTGCTCCAAGTGGGTGCGCAGTTGTCCAGATCCACGTGGCATAGCATTGAACTCGCCAGCTCCAATCTAGCTGCGCAGAGATGGCTGTTCCTTGAAGGAAGTAGCGCACTGCCCAACCCGGCACAATCGGTGCCTGTTTTGGTGACGACAAGAGCCACTGCTCGGTCCAAGATGATCCATTCGGCCAAAACCTGTACAAACAGAGGAACGTAAGGCGATATCGTCACGGCAGTGCTGCCGTGTCCACTGAAGCTTGGGGAGTCGGTCCTTGCTTTTATGGGCTCCGTCCAGCTTGTCATCGATGCTGCGTGGTACGTCATCGTGCTTCAAGTGGGTGCGCAGTTGTCCAGATCCACGTGGCAAAGCATTGAACTCGCCAGCTCCAATCTAGCTGCGTAGAGATGGCTGTCCCTTGAAGGAAGTAGCGCACTACCCAACCCGGCACAATCGGTGCCTGTTTTGGTGACAAGAGCCACTGCTCGGTCCAAGATGATCCATTCGGCCAAAACCTGTACAAACAGAGGAACGTAAGGCGATATCGTCACGGCAGTGCTGCCGTGTCCACTGAAGCTTGGGGAGTCGGTCCTTGCTTTTATTGGCTCCGTCCAGCTTGTCATCGATGCTGCGTGGTACGTCATCGTGCTCCAAGTGGGTGCGCAGTTGTCCAGATCCACGTGGCATAGCATTGAACTCGCCAGCTCCAAACGAGCTGCGCAGAGATGGCTGTTCCTTGAAGGAAGTAGCGCACTGCCCAACCCGGCACAATCGGTGCCTGTTTCGGTGACGACAAGAGCCACTGCTCGGTCCAAGATGATCCATTCAGCCAAAACCTGTACAAACAGAGGAACGTAAGGCGATATCGTCACGGCAGTGCTGCCGTGTCCACTGAAGCTTGGGGTGTCGGTACTTGCTTTTATGGGCTCCGTCCAGCTTGTCATCGATGCTGCGTGGTACGTCATCGTGCTTCAAGTGTGTGCGCAGCTGTCCAGATCGACGTGGCATAGCATTGAACTCGCCAGCTCCAATCTAGCTGCGTAGAGATGGCTGTCCCTTGAAGGAAGTAGCGCCGGCACAATCGGTGCCTGTTTCGGTGACGACAAGAGCCACTGCTCGGTCCAAGATGATCCATTCGGCCAAAACCTGTGCAAACAGAGGGACGTAAGGCGATATCGTCACCGCAGTGCTGCCGTGTCCACTGAAGCTTGGGGCGTCAGTCCTTGCTTTTATGGGCTGCGTCCAGCTTGTCATCAAGGCTGCGTGGTACGTCATCGTGCTCCAAGTGGGTGCGCAGTTGTCCAGATCCACGTGGCATAGCATTGAACTCGCCAGCTCCAATCTAGCTGCGCAGAGATGGCTGTTCCTTGAAGGAAGCAGCGCACTGCCCAACCCGGCACAATCGGTGCCTGTTTTGGTGACGACAAGTGCCACTGCTCGGTCCAAGATGATCCATTCGGCCAAAACCTGTACAAACAGAGGTACGTAAGGCGACATCGTCACGGCAGTGCTGCCGTGTCCACTGAAGCTTGGGGCGTCAGTCCTTGCTTTTATGGGCTCCGTCCAGCTTGTCATCAAGGCTGCGTGGTACGTCATCGTGCTCCAAGTGGGTGCGCAGTTGTCCAGATCCACGTGGCATAGCATTGAACTCGCCAGCTCCAATCTAGCTGCGCAGAGATGGCTGTTCCTTGAAGGAAGTAGCGCACTGCCCAACCCGGCACAATCGGTGCCTGTTTTGGTGACGATAAGAGCCACTGCTCGGTCCAAGATGATCCATTCGGCCAAAAGCTGTACAAACAGAGGAACGTAAGGCGATATCGTCACGGCAGTGCTGCCGTGTCCACTGAAGCTTGGGGAGTCGGTCCTTGCTTTTATGGGCTCCGTCCAGCTTGTCATCGATGCTGCGTGGTACGTCATCGTGCTTCAAGTGGGTGCGCAGTTGTCCAGATCCACGTGGCATAGCATTGAACTCGCCAGCTCCAATCTAGCTGCGCAGAGATGGCTGTTCCTTGAAGGAAGTAGCGCACTGCCCAACCCGGCACAATCGGTGCCTGTTTTGGTGACGACAAGAGCCACTGCTCGGTCCAAGATGATCCATTCGGCCAAAACCTGTACAAACAGAGGAACGTAAGGCGATATCGTCACGGCAGTGCTGCCGTGTCCACTGAAGCTTGGGGCGTCAGTCCTTGCTTTTATGGGCTCCGTCCAGCTTGTCATCGATGCTGCGTGGTACGTCATCGTGCTTCAAGTGGGTGCGCAGTTGTCCAGATCCACGTGGCATAGCATTGAACTCGCCAGCTCCAATCTAGCTGCGCAAAGATGGCTGTTCCTTGAAGGAAGTAGCGCACTGCCCAACCCGGCACAATCGGTGCCTGTTTTGGTGACGATATGAGCCACTGCTCGGTCCAAGATGATCCATTCGGCCAAAACCTGTACAAACAAAGGAACGTAAGGCGATATCGTCACGGCAGTGCTGCCGTGTCCACTGAAGCTTGGGGCGTCAGTCCTTGCTTTTATGGGCTCCGTCCAGCTTGTCATCAAGGCTGCGTGGTACGTCATCGTGCTCCAAGTGGATGCGCAGTTGTCCAGATCCACGTGGCATAGCATTGAACTCGCCAGCTCCAATCTAGCTGCGCAGAGATGGCTGTTCCTTGAAGGAAGTAGCGCACTGCCCAACCCGGCACAATCGGTGCCTGTTTTGGTGACGACAAGAGCCACTGCTCGGTCCAAGATGATCCATTCGGCCAAAACCTGTACAAACAGAGGAACGTAAGGCGATATCGTCACGACAGTGCTGCCGTGTCCACTGAAGCTTGGGGAGTCGGTCCTTGCTTTTATGGGCTCCGTCCAGCTTGTCATCGATGCTGCGTGGTACGTCATCGTGCTTCAAGTGGGTGCGCAATTGTCCAGATCCACGTGGCAAAGCATTGAACTCGCCAGCTCCAATCTAGCTGCGTAGAGATGGCTGTCCCTTGAAGGAAGTAGCGCACTACCCAACCCGGCACAATCGGTGCCTGTTTTGGTGACGATAAGAGCCACTGCTCGGTCCAAGATGATCCATTCGGCCAAAACCTGTACAAACAGAGGAACGTAAGGCGATATCGTCACGGCAGTGCTGCCATGTTCACTGAAGCTTGGGGAGTCGGTCCTTGCTTTTATGGGCTCTGTCCAGCTTGTCATCGATGCTGCGTGGTACGTCATCGTGCTTCAAGTGGGTGCGCAATTGTCCAGATCCACGTGGCAAAGCATTGAACTCGCCAGCTCCAATCTAGCTGCGTAGAGATGGCTGTCCCTTGAAGGAAGTAGCGCACTACCCAACCCGGCACAATCGGTGCCTGTTTCGGTGACGACAAGAGCCACTGCTCGGTCCAAGATGATCCATTCAGCCAAAACCTGTACAAACAGAGGAACGTAAGGCGATATCGTCACGGCAGTGCTGCCGTGTCCACTGAAGCTTGGGGTGTCGGTACTTGCTTTTATGGGCTCCGTCCAGCTTGTCATCGATGCTGCGTGGTACGTCATCGTGCTTCAAGTGTGTGCGCAGTTGTCCAGATCGACGTGGCATAGCATTGAACTCGCCAGCTCCAATCTAGCTGCGTAGAGATGGCTGTCCCTTGAAGGAAGTAGCGCCGGCACAATCGGTGCCTGTTTCGGTGACGACAAGAGCCACTGCTCGGTCCAAAATGATCCATTCGGCCAAAAGCTGTACAAACAGAGGAACGTAAGGCGACATCGTCACGGCAGTGCTGCCGTGTCCACTGAAGCTTGGGGCGTCGGTCCTTGCTTTTATGGGCTCCGTCCAGCTGGTTATCAAGGCTGCGTGGAACGTCATCGTGCTCCAAGTGGGTGCGCAGTTGTCCAGATCCACGTGGCATAGCATTGAACCTACCAGCTCCAATCTAGCTGCGTAGAGATGGCTGTCCCTTGAAGGAAATAGTGCACTGCCCAAACCGGCACAATCGGTGCCTGTTTCGGTGACGACAAGAGCCACTGCTCGGTCCAAAATGATCCTTTCGGGCAAAACCTGTACGCTTGTATAGTCAGCATAAATAACAAATTCTGCTGAAGGATATATATTTACAATGCCATTAATGTAAAAATTAAACAAAAATGGACCTAGAATACTGCCCTGAGGCACTCCGAGAGAGTTTGGTTCGGTCGAAGAAAAACTATTCATACACACGCATTCTTTCCTTTCGCTTAGGTACGAGTCAAACAAGTCCAAGGCGACAGCTCGTATACCGTATAAATCTAGCTTACGTAAAAGTAACTGTCTATTTAGAGTATCAAAAACCTTGCTGAAATCAGTAAAGACACCGAGTACTAGTTGTTTACATTCTACTGCAATTCAAAAGGAACTCTTTCTGATCAAGTAGCGCAAGCTCAGTCAATCAATTTTTCTTGAAGCCGCGTCACATAACAGATTATGTTTGTTAATAAAATATACCAGGTGGGAATGAAGAAGATTTTGTATAATGTTAGAAAATACTGGCAATATTGATATGGGGCTGCAGTTTTCTAACATATTTATCTTCCTTTTTGTACAAGATGCGCACTTTAGCTCAAGTATTGCCGGAAAAATTTCTTTTGCCACAAAAAGGGTAATAATTTCAGAAAGTGGTTGGGGAAAAATTTCGATGGCGTACTTAACTGGTTTGATTTGAAAAACAAAACAATCACAACAGTTACTATTTCTAAGCCGCGCGATAGTGTTATACACCTCGCATTCACAAGGAGGTGTTATACACAAAGTACTTGGACATTTATTCGTAAGGTACGATGCTCCATCGAGAGATGATTACGAAAAGGCTAAGTTTACTACATAATCGTTAAATGTATTAGATAAGTTACTACCACTAATAACACAACCATTAAGTGTAAGTTCTGTAATTACGGTATTTGAGTTGGGTGTTCCTAATGGTTTGTTAATATCTTTACAAGTAGAAGCAGAATTACCAGCTGACTGCAAAAAAAAAGTTATGAAGTAGTCTTGTCTAGCCTTTTGGATGTCGTTATAAGACGATTACGAAATTTTTTGAAGGTTTTAAGTAGTTGTAGAAACTAGAAATGAACTATACTTTACATTCTTTTCGTTCATTTGATGCAACAGATCCCGTATGATCCGTGGCTTTCTCATTTTTTTGTATGGGTGGTGACTATCTCGAAGAAAGTTATGGTCATATATTCCTTGAACCTTTTTATGAATGTATTAGCAGTGTAGCGAAGCCTTGCAACTGAGTAATGGGTTGCGCTTTCCAGCACCTTCTAATTGGTCGTCCTCTTGGGTTTCTCGTGAAAGGACGCCGCTTGCGCTGAGAGTCTATGAGAGCGCAAGGATAAATGGCTCTCCTCGCTCATAGACTTGCTCACTGATCCGTCGGCAACACCATCCACTCGCGCGTTGCGTCGTCAAGGCCCCCATTTCCCCATTCGTAACGACCTACTCCACCGACGCGATTACAACAGCGACGGCCGCCAGTGGCTACTAGTGATACCCTGCAGTCTGCGTTCTAAAATATGCGAGTACTTCCACTATGATCCGCAATGCATACTCTGCGGTATACTCTGCGGTATCCAAAACTTACCACCGTATTCGAGAACGATACTTCTGGCGAGGGATGTACCGCTACTTACAGAAGTTCGTTTGCGCCTGCTTCGATTGCCAACGCCGAAAACCTTCAACGCCTGTGTCGCCAGCAAATCTACAACGATTACCCTGTCCTAACCGTCCGTTTGGGAGCGGGGGCATCAATTTGTATGACGACTTCCTCTGACGTCGGCTGGTAATTGCTGGGCCATCGTCGCTGTTGACCATCTCCGGCTACAGCGCGCGATGTTGCCTCCTTCCTCCTGCACCGGTTTATGATGCGTCACGGTCCACCCCAGGAGCTTCTCAGCGATCGAGGCCGTGTCTTGTCGGAAGTCGTCGAAGCCATTAAAAAAAGTGCTAGGCTGTTCATCACAAAACAGCTCCTCACTACCCGCAGACGAATGGCCTAACCGAACGCTTTAAACACACGCTAGGCGACATGCACTCAATATACGTCGCCGCCGATCACACTAGTGAGATGCCATTCTGCCCTTCGTCACCTACGCATACAATACCGCCTCTCAGAGCAGTGCTGGTTTTTCACCCATCTTCTTATTGTACGGAAGGCACCCGTCGCACACCATCGACACGATACTCTCGTAGAAGCCGGATCCATCTGAGTGTGCGCCTATTTCTGACACAGCCAGGCTTGCTGAAGAGTGTCGCGAGCTTGCCAAGACCTTTACAACGCATGAACAAGAGTGGCAGAAGAGCATTCGCGGTGGCACCACCACTTCTGTGTCCACGTTTATCCCTGGAGCGCTCGTATGGCTGTCGGTCCCTACCACTGCAACTACCCTCTCTTCAAGACTTCTGCCGAAATACGAAGGCCCCTACCGTGTCGTCGAGCGCACATCCCTGGTCAACTACCTGATCGAGCCCAACGAACCATCTTCAGACATGCGCCGCCGACGACGCGACAACGTCAGCGTGGAGCGTCTCAAGGCCTACTATGGCCTGATCATATTGAAAAGCTGCTAGGTGGCCGGACGGCTCCCTTTTCGTACCCCGGGTAATTGTAGCGACGGCTTCTAACTGAATAATGGTTTGCGCTCTCCAGCGCCTTCTGGTGGGTTTCAAGGCGGGAAATAGCACTATAAGTTGTCTCGAGGGTGTGAGCAGGGTTAGAGCTATTAGGACCGGGGTTTACATCAATATCACCAGATAATATAAGCAATAAGCACACAGCATGATAATTAAAAAATTACACCAGTTCCCGCTAAAGGGGACCATGAGGCGATGCGAAGCCGGACCACTTGTACGATCGCGTTCCTTTGGCGTTCGTTGGGCATGCTACCGACCTCGCGTCGTGGATCGCGAAGAACGATACGCGCGTCTTGTCTTCCCTCTAGCCTGGCCTTTAATTCTCACAGGGCGAGCGGGGAACGCGGTCGACAGGCGTGCGAGAGGGGGGCAGCGTCGTAGGGGAGAGAGAGGGGGAGGATACGCACATGCGCTAATGCTCATCGCGGCGTTGCGCAGGAGAGAATTTCGGCATGTCTAGCCCGCGTTTCAGAGGAAGAGTGGAAAGGAGGAGGGGAGAGGGGTACTGGAGAGGGGAGGGGAGAGCGAAAGTTGAGAAGGGAAGTGCAGAGGGAATGGGGAGAGTGAAATTGGACAGGGGCAAAAGGCGAGAGGGGAAGAGTAGAGGGTGAGTGGAGAGGGATAGGGGAGAGAGAAAGCGGACAGGAGGAATGGTGAGGGGGAGTGGAGAGGAGGTGTGTGGAGAGGGTGTGCGCATGCGCAGTGAGGGTGGTCACGCCGCACACCACCCCCACCGGATTGAACTCCGCCATAAGATACTTCGCAATTAATAACAAAAGAACACACTAGCTCGCAAAATGGAATACGCTAATGGTCAAGCATGTTAAGGGGGGCACGACACCGCAAGCAAGAAGCGATCACTAGAACAACAGCAAGATGCGTGTGGCAAGTAACTAACCTGCACGAAAAAGGGCATTTGCGTGACCGAGTTCCTGGCGGTGAGGTGCCCCAAACTGGCGTCCGGCGAAGGCGGTATTTGTAGCTGCGGGGTTGCCCCCTCACAGATTGTTCCTTGTGGCCAGGCGAGAGAGGGGTTGACGACCGTCTTGCGCTGTGGATGCTTTCACCGACTTGAAATCCTTGTTGCAGCTCATAGATTCCGTCGTCTATGAAGACACCGGAAACGTCAGCGAAGGCTCAGGCCGCAGTGGCGCAAAGAAAGCAGCCTCTTCACGAAAAAGGGCATTTGCGCGACCGAGTTCCTTGCTGTGAGGTGCCCCCTAGCATAGCATGGTGAAATAAGTTCAAACCGGCTATGAAATTTGTCCTACTTCCACATGGGGGACAGTACATAACTGAGATGACGTAATTGCTTAAGACAGCTGTCAGCATTTCACAATCAGGTTCAATGACCTGATCATATTGAACTACAAAATTCTGTTAAGAGTAACCAAACACCACCACCACGACTGTGGGACAATTTACACAGAAAACATGACTAGGCATAGAAAAGGGTTATCATTATTCGTGTACACAGTTTCAGTGAGCATGATGATGTCAAAGCGGAAATGAAGCTCTGAAGACAAGGAATCTAGCGATGCACATTTGTTTCTTGCGGACTGAGAGTTTAGCTGGAAAAATGCTATGCCGGGCATATAGTTGTCTCCAGTGTATTTATGTAAACCTGGTGGAAAATGCACATGGTTCCTAAAAACATGGTTGATCCCTCCGTCATAGGAATCGGGATAACACGAAAGTAAAGCGCGCCCTTACAGAAGTAACTGAACGTTTACTGTACATTGATATAAGAGAGTTGACATAATGTATATTGATGTCTGGCAGCTAATGGCACCGTTTAACGTGTATGCACCCACTTTGATGATTGGTGGTACATCTACATCCCGACGACTAACGTCCATATTAAATGATCAAACAAATCCTTGTGGTGGCTGTAGTAGTCAACGGTGAAAGCGTAATCAAAGAACAAGGTGTGATAGCCAGAAGAACGTCGCATATTGGACGCAGAACTTGCTCGCCATCCCGCGGCATGTTAAATTGTGACTGAACACCACGGCCGGACTAAAGGGAAACGCAAAGCGCGTCTTTTCTCTGGGCGAGCGCGTGAGCGGGGAACGCGCTGTTGCAGCCAGGTGACGCAGGTGCGCGTCGCAGTGCTATATTTGGTTTGGATTAGCGTGATGTTATCATTGGATGGTATGACCGAGGCAAACACTTTCACCACGCTTGGGCCAATGTCGCCACCTCGCGGTGTGTTAAGGCATTGACAAAATTGTACGTCTATTGAAAACGCGCCGAATGGAACGGATGTGTAACGCGTTGCAGGTGCTAATCTCGGAGGCCATAGTAATGACGAATTACTTTACTTACCACTCCCACAGGGCAACAGCACCCCGCCGACCGGGAGAGTTGTAGATATAAAAGGCGCGTTTGTAAAGCCTCTTGAGTTTGTGACCGTGGCGCAGTGGATAGCGTGTCCGGCATCTGTTGTTGCGGATCGAGCGGTCGTGGGTTCGATGCCCGGTGACGGAACCTTTTTTCTGCGTCATTTCCATGACGGAAATACGTCATTGAAGTCTTGGTGGACCCCGGCATACAACACTTTCGTGTTAAAAAATGTGCACTGACTTAGCTCATCTATTGCAGGATATAGGTAGCGTTAGCAAAGGTTCAGCTGATTATTCTTAGCTTTCCATATTCCGTCCTGTCATGTACCTTTCTTCTTGTCCTCGTCTAATATGGCGCTACAATTTTTAAGTAAGAATGTATCACCAACTAGCCCCGCAACTTGTTTTATTATTCCAGATTGTCTAGGATTATTAGCCTTCTGTTCATTCTTCGTACGCTGAACCGCTAATTGCCAGGCAACTACTTCGGGATCCGATGAGATAAGCTTCTCGGCCCTTCTGCGCCGTCGAGCAGCATTTGCGCTCTCCTTCTCCATGGCGTTACCCACCCGCAAACGCCAGTCAGAGGCGCTATCAAGCGGCCTCAGTGCAGTGTCAGACGGCGACTGCACAGCGAAGGCGAATAGCTGCGCGCGCGCCGGCGCCACTCTGTCTATAGCTACGACGTCCCTCCTCTCGAATGCGGCGCAGACCAGCAGCGGCAAGCCGCGCGCGGCGGTGGCGGAGTCGGCACGCGCGCCGGCGCCAGCGTGTCTGCCGCGCCTACGATGCCACTCCTCCCGAACGTGCAGACCAGCAGCAGCGAGCCGCGCGCGGCTGTGTCGGAGAGCGCGTGAGATGCCAGTTCCTGTGACCCAGCTGTGTGACATCACTGATCCTCGCGCATGCGCAGCACGGCTCATGACCCTCCACGCGAAATCGGCTGCGGCTAGGCAAGTGTAGCTAACACTACAAAAGTAAGGATATGAACGATTCTGATGCTTCAAGCCAATTTCGAGAAATGTTCCTTTCTATTCACAAGAACGGCAGGAAAACCATCCTTGCCTCTGATTAGAACTTTACGCTTCTCACACCACACAAAACGGACGTCATTCTCTCGCGCCAGTTGTTTTGCCTCCCAAAATAGAGTTCGAATTTGAATGGCCACAGGAAGCTCTCTGAAGTTCTGAAGCCACCGAAAGTTCTCAACTGCGGACATATCTACTAGCGCGAGAAACACACAAAGGACAAAGTAAAGACGGCAGACAGGACGCAGCACTGCGTAGCGCTGCGTCCTGTCTGCCGTCCTTACCTCGTCCTTTGTGTGTTTTTCGCGCTAGTAGATAATTATGTCCGCAGTTAATAAGCACCAACTAGCCAAACTCGCTTCTCTAATACGGAAGTTCTCGCTCGTGTCCCGGAAGCTGCCGTCTGCTGCGCTTTCGCTTTTCTATGTGCGTCATGCTGTTTTTGTGATCGTATTCCTTGGTGTATCTTGAATATCACTCTTTTGTGGTCGCTGGAGCAAGGCAAGGAAGCATGCGGCAGCCACAGATGCAAAGAAATTTTGGCTAAACGCACGTTTTAGGGGAATATATATATATATATATATATATATATATATATATATATATATATATATATATATATATATATATATATATATATATATATATATATAGTAAAGCAAAGACACAGAGAAATAGACACAACGCCCGTTGACTAGGCCGGCTGTTCTCTTCTGCTCGCTTCGTCCTTCTCTTTCTTCGCCCAGCCGATCTCGCGCCCGTGCCCGAGCGCCGCTGTCTTCTTTACACTCGGCCACGCTGCGAAATTACATGGCGAGCTGCAGAAATGGTTTCGGGTGGACGACATTGGCTGTGCAGCGCTGGTGGTCGCAGGCCCACAGACCCTAGACGCTGAAGTGAAAACGTCTCTGGCGGGCGGTACTGGCTGTGCCTGGGTGGTCGCTCTTTTGCACGCCAGGACGTGTCTTGCAGAATTGCCGAAGACCCCGGCGGTCGACTTTGGCTGCCTCGTTGTGGCCGCAGGTCTCGGCCACACTGCGATTCGGTTTGGGGTTCTGCCGAAAGGGTATGTGGAGGGCAAGACTGGTTGCATCGCAGAAGTTGGCCTCGGCCACGAAGCGACTTTTTGTGGGCAGGTGCCAGCCATACATCCGGCAGTCGACTCAGGCTGTGTCGCGGAGTAAGCGGCAGACGCGGCATGCTCGAAGAAGGTTGCCGGAAGAGCATCCGAGGAGGCACAATGGGTGGCGTAGCTTCTCGACCCCCCTTTTCCGCTTCTTTGAGGACGTCTGTCACATTCGCATCATTGTCAACTCCGGGAGGACGGTCACGACCTTCGTCAGCAAAACGAAGTTTCAGTGGCAGTGGCTTTGGGAAAGCGGAGAAGTCCTTTTCCGCAGATACAACCTCCATGTTAGTATTAGGATGCTCATCGCTCATTTTCCTCTTCTTCATCATCGTCCGGCACTGCTGGCGGTGTCCGGGCAGCACACCGGGTGACCTGTCTGTGGAGTCCATCGCAGGCTTCTTACGAATAGTTGATGGTACATCAACGGGCAGTGGAATTAGCGAGTCGGCAGCTTCCTTAGGCTTGCCCGGGAGACCCTTCTCGCTGGGTGGAAGGTGATCGAGTGCGAACGACTGCTTTCGAATCTGTGGAAGCGGCTCCGATGAGTCTGTGAGCGTCTTTATGGTTGACATAGGCTCTCCCAGTTCTGGTGGCGTGTCAGGCACGACAGGAGCTGGCATCTGCACGCGCACCTGCAGCAAAGGCGCAACTGGGGGCCCATTATCTAACTGAGTCGAATGAGGAGTGCCAACGCAGGCCGCTCTACGGTGGTGGTGAGCTTTATCTCTGAAGGAGGGCAGGTTCCTGGACGCCCGTCGTGGTGGTGTGTCGCAGAGTTCCCATCCGCGGTACAGTCTGGGTCGGCAGAGATAGGGTCAGAGGAATCGAAAAGTGGGCGAAATACATAAGTAAACCTGGCGCACCATTCAGTCCAGGATTGTTGTTTGACGCCTTCGTAGTTGTGCCATGCCTTGGCAGCATCGCGAAGGCGGTCGATGGCCACCAGCCATTTCCGATGATCCGGCCAGGCATGGCGGGTGGCGAGGTCGTTTACTGCTTTGATCCACAGAACGGCATTATCCTGGAATCCTCGGAACTCCGGTAGTTCCGATGCAACCGCTGACGGAAATGTGGACAGCAAGGATCTGGAGGCTCTGGCGGCGAAACGGTCTAGTTCCTGGGCAAGCAAGGATGTCGCCCGCATGACGTCCGTGGGAAGGTTGAGCGAGGAGCCCGAGGAGCCAGGGGCGATGGCCGTGGAGAATACGGGGCCCCCGGTACTCACGGCGGCGGTTGAGAACCCACAGTTTGAAGGCGCCAAGCTGCGAAGCTGTTCGGACAAGCGCGTGGCTGCGCAGATGATCCTCGTAGCATCGTCGGGTGAGCCGCCTGGAGAACCATTGGCTGCGGCCGCGGAATATGTTTTCGTCGCAGCAATCAGCATGGCGATGTCCTCAATCAGGGAAGCGTGGTCAACACGATGAATGGAGTCACCGATAGAATACCGTCGAGTCGCCGAGGAGTCCTGGACGCCTTCCCCGGGCGGTGCTTGTAGCGCCGGCAGGTAAGCGGGTGTCGAGGAGGCTTGGACGCCGTCCCCGCCGAACTGTGCTTCCTGCGGCGGCAGGCTTGCGGTTTCCATGCCCTAGGAAGCGTGGACGGCGTTCCTTGACTGGCGGCTCCGCAAAGCCGAAGACAGACGAGCACAGGCGGTTTCTACCTTAAGGCTCCGTGTTTGACGACTGCGCCATTGTAAAGGTGCCGAGGAGGCCTGGACGCCGTCCTCGACCCGCGCTTACTGCGGCCGTACGTTCGCGGATGCCATGGACGAAGGAGCGGGTACGCTTACGGTTCGATGGCCGTAGACTGCGCCATTGTAAAGCAAAGACACAGAGAAATAGACACAACGCCCGTTGACTAGGCCGGCTGTTCTCTTCTGCTCGCTTCGTCGTTCTCTTTCTTCGCCCAACCGATCTCGCGCCCGTGCCCATATATATATATATATATATATATATATATATATATATATATATATATATATATATATATATATATATATATATATATATATATATATATATATATTCATATAAGTCTGACGTCCTTCTGGAAGTGCGCTTTTCTGTCAGATACATTTATACTTGATGTCGCAGTTTAGCGCTCCGATTATGCTGTTTTTTTTTTCGTTCTGATATGCACAGTCATCGCATGTTTACCGCGCCTAAATTCGCTTATCGCTTTGTATTTCGCTTGTGGTTCATTGTGTACCCTTTGATTGTTGCCTATGTGGAAAGATTTCAGAAATGTCGCCTTTGCGATCCCTAAGCGCACTCGCGTTTTAAATGCGAAGCATTTCTTAGCGCACCTTTGGCACTTTGGGCGTTTCTATCTACGTATCTATCTATCTATCTATCTATCTATCTATCTATCTATCTAACCTATCTATCTACCTAGCCGCCTACGTCTGGGTGCTCTCATGGTCGCCTACTTAACTTAGTGTCGACCAAAATTGGCATGGGAGGGTAGGAAGATGTGGCGAATATGACTGTTGGGTCATGATATGAATAACGCGAAAATGCTGTCGCGTACGTCGTCAAACCCGTTCCTCCAGACACGTGTGGCACATACCCGTTTAACCCGTGCCGTGGTGTATGGGTATGCGCCACAGGTGATTGAAAGTTTATATCTACCCAGGAACGGCGAGAACAGACATTAGTAACTTAAATGCGAGAGCGTTAAGAAAAACCGTGATCGGCAGCGGTGACCCGACGAATGGAAAGAATAAAAGTTAGTATCCCAGCAGGAATCGAACCCAAGCATTGTGCGTGGCAATCAGGTATTCTACCACAGAGCCACGCCAGGTCTATAAACTGGTTTAGAAAAACAGCCTATGCAGGTGTAATGTCCGTGCAACGTCAATTGTGGTTATGGTGCTGGCTATCTAATTTTGCAAGAAAGCAATAAACCCTACGTGGTACTCCTACATGATACCCCATGTGTACTCCTACGATAGAGGCGTCATATCAGATTAACGTCTGTGGTTCCGGTGTTGGTTCCGCTTTCATAGCAGTCTAATAAACATTACATTTGTATTCCTATATATATATATATATATATATATATATATATATATATATATATATATATATATATATATATATATATATATATATATATATATATATATATATATATATATTCCTATATTGACGCATTGCTCGACCCCGGAGGAATGCATTCACGAAAGTTACGTGTGATATTCACATCATCGCACCGTAAAGTGCACTTAGTCCGCTAGAACGACGCAGTGTCCTCTTCATTTCTTACGAGGCTGGGCGATGGCCTCATGCTGACCTAGAATGATGCCAGATTGAGTGACAGCCGCTTTGTAGACTAGGCTGCGTACGCCACATACGCCCAGGTAGTCTACGAATACGACAAGCGTCCTCAACTGATGTTGGTTTACATAGCACTATCCAGACCTTCCAGCCTCGACGGCCTAAAGCTCACCAACGCGAAGGGTGACTTCAGGTTCCGACATGTCCCCACCTCTATCGAAAGACAATTTGTCGACAAAATGACCGAGGGATGCACGATTTTCAACAGCTGTACTATACCTCACACTTCACTACACATTGGCCCCTCGTCACCGCGATCACGACCGGATCCGATAACAAGTCATGACCAGCTGCTGGTGCTCACTGACCACGGTGATGATGACCTTCTTCAAGAACTGTCAAGAGCCTCTTCCACACGTGCACACTGGTTCGTGAAACGTGCGTGCGTTCGTTATCATAACGGACAAGTGTAAGCACTACTTATCAGCTTACCGCTTCTGGTGTTTGTAATAACCACGTTGCCGTTGGCAGCGTTACCCAACTGTAAACAACTGGTTATATAACACATATGCGGCTCTTCAACATGTATGTGTGCGTATAAAATTTATACAAACCTTTAGCGTCACATTGTAACGTTTCGCTCAGTAAAAAGATTACGCCGCAGTCACCTTCCCGCCGCATGCTTCGCATAACATCGACTCCCGCGGTACGTGGGATCTGCCGAATTTTTTTAAGTAAGAAGAAAAACATATTAAAATGAGATATAGTTGCGGCACTTAAGAAAACAGGAAAAACACGTAGGCAAACAAAGAAGAAAGAACAGTACGAACAGACTCTCTGTCTGCGTATTTTCTTTGAAGCGCTGGAAATGCATGAAAGCTTAGTACTCCAACTAGCCCACCTAGCCTCTTCAAGAAATAACTATCGGACAGTAGCTTTATTAGTTGTACCGTGCTAAAAAGCTTTTTCGTTGTAGGGATTTTTAGAATCACAGCGAATGAAATTTATAATTTTTTGGCAGTGTACTCTACGTGAAATATGAATCCTTACCAACTGGCCCAGTTTTAAATGCGAAGCATTTCTTAGTGAACCTCAGCACTCTGGCCGTTTCTATCTATCTATCTATCTATCTATCTATCTATCTATCTATCTATCTATCTATCTATCTATCTATCTATCTATCTATCTATCTATCTATCTATCTAGCCGCTTACATCTGGGCGCTCTCCTGGTCGTCTCCATAACCTGTAATATACCAAAATTGTCGCAGCAGGGTATCAGTGTATGACGAACACGATTCACTGGTGATGACATGAATAACGCAAAATACCTGCCGCGTACGTCATGAAACCCTTTCTCTTAGTCACGTGTGGCACGTACCCGTAAAGCAGAGTTAATGTTATGCGGGCATGTGCCACAGGTGATACAGAGTCTCAACGAGCACAGTAACTGCAAACACACACATTGACACGCAAGGAAAGTGATGATAATAATAATTGTTGGGGTTTTATGTCCGAAAACCACGATATATGACAGATGCCGTAGCGAACGGCTCCGGAAATTTTGCCCATCGGGTATTCTTTAACGTGTACCGTGATCGCACATAACACGGGCATCTAGCATTTTGCCTCCATCGAAATGCGACCGCCGCGACCGGGATCGAACGCGCGACCTTCTGGTGAGCAGCCGAGCACCTTAACCGCTGCACCACCGCGGCGGACGCAAGGAAAGTGAGGAAACTGAAGACAGAACACCCCTGGAAGACGCTCAACTACCATCCACTCGTCCACGTGCATTATGCAAAAGCCGGCGTCAATGTTTCCTACAATAAACCTGCCGAGAGAACCAGGCCTCTCATCATTACCAGTGACTTCAACATTGATTTATCAAGAGCCAACAACGCTTGATCTTTATATAGCGTGAAAGACGATTGGATGTGGAGAGGGCATCAAAAGACCTGGCTGCCACGTCCAGGACAGGAGGCATCATAGATGATTTCATCGTAAGAGGCATCCAGGATTTCCACCAGCTGCACTGTGCCTCGCACTTCACTGCACTTGATCACTACACGCGATCACGAACGGATCCGACTAACAATTCCTGTCCAGGACTTGTTAGGTCATCATCCCGGTGAAGCAAGGTCATCATCCCGGTGATGATGACCTTGCTTAAGAACTGTCAATAACCCTTTCCACATATGCACACGGGTGCGTAAAACGTGCGTGTGTTCTCCGTCATAACGGACAAGTATAAGCATAACAACTGTAACTGTGACTGTAACGTACATGCAGTGCGCCTGCGCGTGCCATTCGGCTGTGTAGATATCTAGGGAAACTTTCCTGAATGAAGCTTAGTTGCGAGTAACGCCTGTCGTGTGCATCTGTGTTCCTTCTTTGTCCTGTTCGAATTCGCGCTATCAGTTATTGAAGAATATAAGCACCACATACCAGTTTACCGCGTCTGGTATTTCTAACACCCATGTTGCTGTTGCCATCGCTACGCAACTGTAAACAACTTTCAACATATGAGTGTGCGTATGCCACTTCTATATTTCTCCGGCATCATTTCGTAACGTTTCGCTCAATGTGAAAAATTGCGCCATAGTCACCATACCGCGCATGCTTCGCATAACATCGATTCCCACGGAACGTGGGATATTTCATGCAAGCAGCAATCTTTTAGCGAGAAACTAAAATACTGCTTACATTTTAGTTTTATTAAAGCCAACAGGAGCTAAATATTCAAAGGTAGAGGGAGCTGCAATTAAAAGAACTATCAGGTTGCGGTTGCACACTCGTCACATGTGCACGGTGCATGCACTGCACACTCATCTTAATTAAGATGAGTGGCACTGACAATGCGTGTTATTAAATACGCAAACTGTATTCTGCTTAGGGTGAGGGGCTTTACAAGAACAATCTACAGTTAAATAAACAAGACAGAAGTTAGGGAAGGATGGCCCATTGAAGTGATGAAAAATATTCGAAAAGGTGATGTCCTAGAGCCAACATTGACGACTTGCTGAAACGTTGGCTCAATCAATTTTTCATCCCTACAGTAAACTAAGCTCTATAAGAAAGACCCAGTCTTTGAGCTTTTTATTTATGACAAACCGATAAAAAATATCTAGATTTGTGATAGCCATCAGGGGTCACAAAACTGAATCGAAAAGTTAGGTTGTTGAAGTTCCTTATGTGCGTGACAACAGTTACTGTTAAATATCTGCTGATCATGATGTGCGTAGAAGTGCAGCCATCCAATTATGCTAGACCTGCTCAAGAAACCGGATTAGTTACACTATGGAAGAGCTCGTTTATTTATGCGGTAGCGCGACGTCAGTATCCACGCATTTTTTTACTGGCGACTCAAAATGATGCTTCGCGAGATGCCTGTGGATGTCTGATCCAGTAATTTTGTTACTCGCTGTTTCTGTAGTGTGCTGCATCCTAAACCTGATATACGATGCAGCTCGGCATTTCACAAGAAGCATGGGGTGGTTGGACTCAGCAGCTGCCTAAGGCATGTACTAATGCAGCTGTGGATGTAGTTTTGAGGTCTCCTGAAAGCTCGGTCATAGCTAACACCATCGAGAAATCAGCGGCATTCTCGGTCTCATGAAGCCCAAGGTGCAACTAATCTTGTCTTATTGCCGGATTACTTTTTCGGTTGTCTGGGAGGTGTATATTTTCACGGGGCCGTGACGTCGAAGAAGGCATCAGTCGGCGTGTCCTCGATGAAACTCTTTATTTGGCCGAACTTCTGGCCGGGAAACGCAAACCAAACTAAAGCAATACACACTGTACACTGATAGCGGCGAACAGAGCGTCGGTCGTCGAAAAACTAAACCACGGCAAGACTCGTTGCCATTTGTACATGCGGCATCGAACACTCGAGCCTTCTCGCTGGTGGTCGCGCAAGCTCTGGGATAATCTTTACTATTCGCGTCATGTGCGCAATCTTAATAACATGGTCTACTACAATCTACAGCGTTCCCAGACATTCTGGCGCGGCTTGCGCAAGGCAGTAGTAACACGTGTAAGAGGGCGCTAACGTAAAACAAAGAAAGAAAAGAGCGCGTGTGGCATTGCCCCCCATTCAAAAGGCATCTTACCGATGCTTAAGGTAGGTCACCACCTTCAAATACGAATTTTTTTTGTTTCAACATTTTCAAGCTCCTTCTCTATTCAAGAATATTTCGGAAAATAATTATGTAGTTATCTTGAGTCGTTCGAAAGTTATCACCATTTTTCTAACACCTCTAAGACGCATTCGAAACCGAAACTGAAGGTTTATGATTCCACAACACCTGCCATGTCGTCATAAATGGTTTTTCCTTATACATATTACATAATGCTAAGTGTCTAAGTACATTCTAACTATTGTTGGGCATGATGTTTTAGATTGATTTGAAAATGTTCACTACAAGGCTGCGGCACTCTGTTGTTTAAGTTGTGCGCGTTTTCGCTCGGCTGTCTGTGCTTTTTCGGACACCACGTCGAGCTCTTTGACTTATTTGTGGCCTTTCAAGGAGAAAGAGATAGTACTCCATGAAATATGGCAAAGTATGGGAAAAATAAGAAGCATCAACGCAATTTATGGAATCAATATACCAAGAGTGGTCCCGCTGTGGCGCACATAGATGAGAGTCAGCTGGAGACGCAAAAGGAGCTAAAAAAATATGTTCTTCAGCTCGCTCAAAAGAAAAATGCGCCCCTTCAAAGGATGTCCCAAGCTATGATCCTGGTGATTTTCAGACCTATTGAATGTTTCTTTATTATATGTATGTTCGACTGAAAGCTTTATAGCCATTTTTCTCAAAACATAATTTTTTGCATCCTACACTTACGCGAACAGTGATAACTTTCCTTCTGATAAACATTTTTACATACAATTTCGCATACTATTTGTTTATAGGCTGAGTTGTGCATTTAAGCAGAATTATTGAAAATGAGCAGTAACGTTTTGGCTATGGTCAATTGTGTGCAAAACAAACCTGTGAAATATAAACTTTTTCATTCTTTTTATGATAACGCGCTTTAAATTAGAAATGGGGTGATCGTGGAGGTTAGATGCACAGGATAGTGTCCTCACTACGCACCTGCCAAGTCTCGTTTCAGTCGCACCAACCATTTTGTAGTTATGACTGTTGGCGCACAATGCATATTGTTACGAGTCAGGAGGCGTTTATAGAGAACGCTCAGCGGCGGAGCACTGGATGGGATGAGGCTACCGAAGCAACAAGAAAGTCCTCGTCCTCGTCTTCACCGCTCCTCTTTCTCACTTCAGAGGCGCCGTTACACTTCTCCTCGCGCAGACAAAGCTCGCCGGGCGAGTCAGCTGTCCTCTCGTTGTGTACATGGCTTTAGCCGGGCGACGTGCGTAACTTGAGTTCTGGGAGAACGTCGGCCGCTGGGTGTGTGGCGCGCTATCGTATAGTTTACATCACTGAAGTGGTCGATGACGACAAACGGGCCATCATAGTGTGCCAAAAACTTGGTGCATAGACCGCGCTTCCGTACTGGGGTCCACAACCACACAAAGTCACCAGGGACATAGCTCACAGGGCGGTGCTTACTGTCGTATCTGGCCTTTGACGTCGTCTGGGAAGCTGGCGTGCGGAGTCGCACTAGTCGACGAGCTTCCTCAGCACGACAGAGAGTCTCAGCAACTGATAGATTATCAGTGGTGGTCAAAGGGAGGATAGTGTCCAAGGTATAACGAGGTGGGCGCGCGTAGAGAAGGAAGAATGGGCTATAGCATGCCGTTTCGTGTCTTGCTGTGTTGAACGCGTACGTTATAAACAGCAAAAGCTCGTCCCAGTTCTTATGATTGGATGCCACGTACACTGAAATCATGTTCGTAAGCGTCCGGTTCGCACGCCCGGTATGTCCGTTTGTTTGAGGATGGTAGGGTGTTGAATGTCGAAAATTAGAAGCGTAGCAATTCCATGACAACATCTGCAGTGAACTGGCGTCCACAGTCGCTGATTATCACTCGGGGCGGCCCGTGCCGGAGAATGACTGAATGGAGCAATAAAGAGACGGCAGCAGCAGTCGCAGAGGGGATGCGGCCGTCTCGCTGTACTGGGTGAGGTAATCGATGTACACGACTATCCAACTGTTACCGGTGGAGGATCGTGGGAAAGGATCTAAATCAATTCCCACTTGCTCAAAAGGCGAGCATGCAGGCGGCACACGCTGGAGTTGACCGGCGGGAACTTTCGTGGGACGCTTGTGACGCTGACACCTCGTGCAGCTGGCGACATACTGCTCGGTGGTCTGACGCATTCGCGGCCAATAAAAACGCTCTTTGCTCTATACAGAGTCCGCGCTGATCCAAAGTGGCCGGAAGTGGGGTCATCATGCATGGTACGTAATATAGAAGAACGGAGGCTTTCCGGTACCACTAACAGCAGTAAAGGCCCAGTTGGAGTGTAATTATTATATAGCATTCCATTGCGAACACAGAACTGACGAGCTACTTGAGAATCTTAAGCGGCAGAAAAGTATGGCTGCAACTTTGGGTTCTTGAGCTGTTCAACTTTGAACACGTCTACGTCGGGAAAAGCAGGATCAAGGGAAGAGAGGTAACGATCCAAGTTTTTTGCCTCGCAGTCCTTGGATTTTAGAGGTAGTCTTGAAAGGCAGTCAGCATCGGCATGGCACTACGCAGCCCCTTTACAGACCGTGGTGGCTGGAATTCTTCGACGGCCTTAGTCTTATGCGGGTCAGGTCGGATACCATCTTTGTCTACAAGGTGCCCTAAAACGAGTGCTTGCCGCTCACCAAAATGGCACTTTGAATTGAGAACAAGCCCAGCGTTCTTAATACAAGCCAGCACAGCATCGAGACGCTGATTGTGTTCGCTAAACCTTCGACCAAAAATCACAACGTCGTCGAGGTAGCACATACAGATCTCCCATTTGAGGCTACGCAGGATGGTGTCCATAAACTGCTCGAAGCTTGCGGGGGCGTTACACAGACCGAATGGCATAACATTGAACTCATAGAGCCCATCCGGAGTCACAAAAGCTGTCTTTTCTTTGTCCATCGGATCCATCGGTATCTGCCAATAACCTGACCGCACGTCAACGGAGGAAAAGTACGAGGCTGAGTGAAGGCAGGCAGTAGCATCATCAATGCGAGGGAGGGGATAGACGTCTTTTTTACTGACTGCATTGAGACGTCGATAGTCCACACAAAACCTCCAGGTGCCATCTTTTCTTTACAAGTATTACTGGGAGCGCCCAAGGACTGCACGACTCCTGAATTACCCCCTTTTTTACATTTCGCGAACTTGCTCGTCGATTATCTTGCCTTCTGCCGGGGAAACGCGATAAGGTTTTTGCCTTATCGGATGCGCCGTACCTGTGTTGATCTTGTGGCGTGTGCGAGACTCGGGGATCGGAAGCGTCTTGTCCTCTTGCGCAAAGTCGAACACAGATAGGTGCCGTGACAGGACGTCGACCAAGGTGCGGCACTCACGCGCACTCAGTGACGTGTTAACCATGCCAAGAAGACGTGAGTCGGAAGGCCGTAGAGTGACCGTCTCGGCCAGGGGCGTAGCCAGAAATTTGGTCCCGGGGGGGGGGGGTGGGGGGGTTCAACGATACTTTATGTATGTTCGTGCGTGTATATATAGGCAAGCAAAACTGAAAAATTCGGGGGGCTTTGAACCCCCCCAACCCCCCCCCCCCCTTGGCTACACCCCTGGCCTCGGCCGGAGCATCTCCATTTGTAAACGAGGCCACCGTAAAAAGCTCGTCTGCGCGGAAGGTAGCGAGTTTCATTCCATCCGGGAGTATCGCGGGCTTTCTGGAGAAGTTGACTGCCCACAAAGCAGATTTTCCATGTTCTACTGGCACCAGGCAATGCGGAATAACGATGTTCTTTTTAGCACAGGCTGAATGAATGGGATCCACAGTAATGAACTGAAGTAAGGTGGCAAATTGGGCTAGTTGGAACGTACCCGCCATGTTCAGCACAAAAAAGGAACACGAAAACACAAGAAAGTGCTTGTGTCGTGCACTTTCTTGTGTTTTCGTGTTCCTTTTTTGCGCTGAACATGGCGAGTGTGATCCACAGTGGCATGAAACCTGGCATTCGTAAGGCTGGGGCCGGTCACAGGTACCCACACAACTGATAATACTGGCATTGTGGTATCCCCAATGACGGAAAAAGCACTTTCGTGGCCGGGGTACTGTCCTCCAAAAGTTCAGAAGGAAGGTTGCCGATTACTGACAAGTCCCCAGTTCGACAATTAACTCTAGCTCAGCACTGCTTCAGAAAATAAATACCCAAAATTACCTCATGGGTACACCGAGAAATTATCACGAATTCGGTGGTGGAAAGTCTACCGCCCAAGGATACGTCCACAGTACACATTAAAACAGGCGACAATGACGCGCCGCCCACTCCAAAAAACATTCCTTCTTGATCCCACCGAAACATCACCTTGCGGAGTAGCGCCCTCTTAAATACGAGACTCATTACCGAGACAGTCGCAGCTGTGTCCACCAAAGCCATAATAGGTACTCCATCGACACACACATGCACCCTGTTCCTTAACATAAAAACGGGAGGAGGTATATCTGTTGAACGCAATTTTCCAGCGACCTCACACCCATCGGCCGCGCTGGTTAGTTTTCCGACGGTGGCGACGGTAAGCGCCGCCGTGGCGATGGAGAATGGCGCGGTCGAGGTCCTGATGGTGGCGTCAAGTTCCGGTCGGAGGCTGGCGAGGTGTTCCTGATGCTCCTTTGTGCGAAATTATCCCTCGATGTTGTGTGGGTCTGCCGTCGAGTACCGGTGCGCCCGTCGTTGCGCCGAGTACCAGCCAATGGTCGTTCGTATCGAGATGACTGCCGGCGCTCAAAGAACCGCGCGATGTGACCAGGCACACCACAGTTATAACACACCGGGGAAGGCGGTCGCTGCACACGTGTCTCGTCGAAGTAATCAGGCATATCCGGATATGGGGAATACGCAACATCTTCGGGCTCCGTGTCGTAACCAGTGGGCGGTCGACGATAGCGGCGGAGAAAACGAGGACGCGGTTGGTAGTCGGCCCTCAGAGAAAGTGGCGCCATGGCACGTGGCGCATCCGTGTGATAAAGGACATCGGTAGCGTTCACGGACTGCCATGCTGGAGCAGGGCCTGGCAATGAGGTATCTTGCGCTGAGCAGGCACTCGCGAAACGTGGCGGGGACGAAGTTAATTCTTCACGCCGAAGCAACTCTTCGCGAACGATTTGGCGTATCGTTGAGGCAAGGTCCGACGACGAGCTCACGTGAAAAGTTGCTGCCGCCGCCACGGTAGACAAACGGCCGAACTTGGTAGTTATTCGGCGCATCTTCAACGATTCGAAGGTCCGACAATGCCGTATGACATCGGACACAGAGCTCAAGTTATTTATGCCGATGAGGAAGTTGTGCAAATCCTCAGCGATGCCTTCTAAGAGATGCCCAACCTTGTCTTCCTCTAACGTACATGGGCTCACCGTCTGGCACAGCTTCAGTGTAACGGCGCCTCTAAAGCGAGAAAAAGGAGCTGTGAGAGAAGACGATGACGAGGACTTTGTGGAACAGCTTCCGTGGTTGCACTTATCCCGCACTTGCACCACGATGTTACGAGGCGTTTATTGAGAACGCTCAGCGGCGGAGCACTGGTTGGGGTGAGGCTACCGAAGCAACGACAAAGTCATCGTCTTCTCCCACAGCTCCTCTTTCTCGCTTCAGAGGCGCCGTTACAATATTTTGGCAGATTTTGATTTATATAAATTTTGTGTTTTACAAGTAATTTCATCATTCTAAAGTTTAAACTTACCTACGCCCTATAAGCCAAAAACATAAATATAGCTTTTGGACTGCAACAGTAAAAGTTTTTCTCGAAGGTGGTGACCTACCTTAAACAAAAGATCGAAGTGGGTACAGAAATAAAATGCAATAATAAAGTAAGAATTACAGTCCCAAGATTCGCTAACATGCAAAAAACGGCTTAAGCCGCACGACATGGGCGACTTCAGGTCGTGCGCGGCATCGTTAAGAGTTCGTAATGCCATCAGAGATGACCTCGTAGTATCCCCATTTGCGGCAACGATCGTCGAGGTGGCTCAATGGGCTGCAAAAGTCCAGCTGGCATAGTCGGTGGTGTCTTGCGTCGCTGACAGTCTCGGCACGTCTTTACGTAGCGATCGACGTCGGCGGCAAGACGCGGCCAGTAGTACTTTTCTTGTATTCTGGCGAGCGTGCTGGAAACACCTAGGTGTCCAGCCGTGGGTCGTCGTGTAGAGCCTGGAGGAATTCCGGTCGCAATGCTGATGGCACAACGAGAAGGTAGTTGGCTCGAAGTGGCGAGAAGTTCTTCTTTAGGAGAACGCTTTTTCGCAGGAAGAACGACGCCAGTCATCGCATGAATACGTTCGCAACAACGGTGGTAGTACCCGCGAGGTATTCCTAGGGCCCGTAAGTTCCGGGTCGGCTCGCTGTCGTTCGATGAAGTCGTTGGCGCTTACAGTTCCAAAGAAATAGTCGTCAACGTCGTCGTCTTGCGGCGGCGCGTCGACGGGGGCATGAGGCAGGCAGTCGGCGTCAGTGTTTTCGTCCAGACTGATACACGGCGGTAATGTCGAATTCTTGAAGCCTCAGACTCAACCGTGCGAGGAGCCCTGTAACGTCCTTCATGTTAGCTAGTCAACAGAAGGCGTGGTGGTCGCTCACAACTTTGAAGGGTCTGCCGTAGAGGTAGGGGCGAAACATTTATGTAGCCCAGATGATGGCAAGACGCTCCTTTTCTGTCGTGGAATAGTTGGCTTCTGCCTTGGATAGCGACTGGCTAGCATAACTGATAATTCTTTCCGGTCGGTAAGTGTTCTGTACAAGGATGGAGCCGAGTTCTACGCTGCTTGCGTGAGTGTCGATTTCCGTATCGGCTTATGCTTTGCAAGTCTTGAAAGTTGCATCTAGTTTAATGTCTCAACTGGAACGGGATAATCGTGTTTCCCTGCGAGTCATGCTTGGCTTACCTCGAGAGGCCCAATCTATTCCATTACTCACTGGAGCGACTGCCTAGGTGCTTCTGCAGCTTTCTTTTGTCCTTCGACAGACATCACACGAGTGTTTAAAATACCTCATGCATCATCAACAGTGACAGCGGAACTAGCAGCGATTGATGTCGCCATTAAGCACGTGCAAGAAGGATTACCTACATCGAAAGTCGTCCTTACAGACTCTCGTGGTGCCCTTAGCAGACTCACAGCAAAAGAGGCCGACAGCCCTATTCTATGCAGTATCACAGAAACTGCCGACAAAATTCTCCCACGTGGGGTGTCCCTAGTTGCCCAGTGCCCGCCCACCATCGCACGTGGGCATTCCTGGAAATGAAGAGGCTGATCGTCTCCCTTCATCTGGTAATCATGATGACTGTGACTGCCCGGAAATTTCGTCTATGGTGGACAACGCTCGTCTGCTTATAGGCCGGCCCCTCCTAAAGCAGCACCCAGACCAGCGTGTCGCGAACGGATAGTTCCCTCGTGTTTGCCGTCGTAGCTTGCCTCGTCGTTACAGAGCACTGTTAATATAAACTAAGAGTCGGCTCAGTATTGGTGCGCCAACGCTTATACCGTCAAGGACGTGTGAACAGTCCGTTATGTGCTGCTTGCGGCTCCTGTGAAACAATTCAAGAAGAAAGCGGAGAGGATGCACCAATGTTAAGAGAGAAGGTGATTTCGGATCTTTTTGGCAGAAAATTAGGGCACAATTGCAAATCGGCGGCGAGAATTCACCGTCTTGGTAAGAGTCACCAAAATAGGCCAGTCATTGTCTATTCCAAGATTTCACAGAAAAAGAGACCATAATGCGGAATGCGAAAAAACTGAAAGGCACTAATATATCGATCAGTAATGATTACAGTTCTTCAACACGACATAAGCGACGGCTTCTGTGGCAGTCCGGGAAAAAAGATAGGGCAAACGGCAAGAAGGTGATTCAGGACAAACTAAAAGTAGATGGTGTACTTTACATATGGGATGAAGACGGAAACGATCGAGCACTTCTGGCACCGAAGGCAATTACGCGCGATAGCGCTGAGGCTAGGAGCAAATCAGTGGATCTCAGCCAGAACACAAAGTCAAATGCTTTATGATACCATGCATGCGCGAGACCGAAATATCTTAGAATACTTAATCTTAATGCTCGTAGCATCGCGAACAAAACAAACGAAATCGAGTGCCTCCTTCTTAGCCACGATCCCCATATCACGATAATAAGGAAACTTGGCTGCATGATGGCGCGCTAGACGAAGTAATAGCTGACAAATCGCACCATATTTTCCGTCGTGATCGCACGTCACGGGGAGGCGGCGTCGCAGTTATCTTAAAAAAGACACTATAAGCTACATTACTACCGCAGGTAGAAAACCATGAGTCTTTTTTTAAAAATAAACTGCTGGGGACATGCACTTACACTGGGTGCGGCCCACAGACCTCCGTCTTCACCCCCTGAATTCTTGCTGTCCTTATCAGATTACATGTCGACGAACGTTAACAGAACCCTGATTATGGCAGGAGATTTCAATCTGCCATCAATCAACTGGGCTTGCAGCACTACATATCACTTGCTCGGCAACACGTTACAAGATATAATGCTGACAAGCGACTTAGTTCAAGTTGTTCATGAAACCACCCGTGAATCTGAGGGGGGCGGCGCAATATTGCATCTTATATTTGTAAGCAGAAGCATTGCTGATCATGCCGTTCGTGTAGAGGATGGTATATCGGACCATAAGTTAGTTCTTTTTTCTTGCACCCTAAATAACTGCGTGAAGACTCGGCCTAAGAGCAAGACTGTCAAAACTTTAATCAGGCGAATGATGACACGATTCTCGACGAGCTGTGGGAACTAGCAGATAATCTGAGAGACCACGATGGTATTACTTTGTGGAATAAGTTTAAAGCAACTGTTATTAATTGCATTGAAAATTTTATTCCTACGAGGCGTATTAAGTCAGATCGCCACAACCCCTGGGTTGATAGAAATATAATTCATTTGAAGCGCAACATTAAACGTGCAAAGAAAAAAAAAAGCTCGCCAATAATGAATCGCTTCGTCAACTTCGAGAAGAATTACACCGCGCGCTGTCTTCCGCAAAAAACAAATACTTTGAGATTGCTTTGCCTAGTTTTAATAAAACTAATCCTCAAAACTGCTGGCGTTTTCTCAGCTCAAAATCTAAACAAATAGACAAAATAAAACATGCGCATGTGCTTATAACTGAACCTAGTGGCATAGCTGACGTGTTGAATGTATACTTCCATTCTGTATTCTCTCCAGCCGAAAGCGGCGTCCAGTCATTTGGGCCATCAGATTTTGATGATAACTTTATATATGTAGAAGGTGTATTTTCTCTCTTACTGAACCTCAAAGAAAGATCTTCAGGCGGCCCAGACAACATTCCCAATGTTTTTTTGCGCCGGTATGCCGAGCCTGTGTCCCACATTCTCACTGCGATTTTTCGTTCCTGTTTAAAGCTAGCTATCATTCCAGATGATTGGCGTGTCGCCCGGGTAGTGGCAGTTCACAAAAAAGGAGACCGCTTAAAAAAAGAAAACTACCTCCCGATATCCCTGACGTCATCCTGCTGCAAAATACTTGAACATACACTCGTACATTTCATAACCGAATTTCTTGACCATAATAAAACTGCTATCTGATCACCAACATGGATTTCGTAAAAACCTTTCAACAGTTACACAGCTTACTACCACTATTCACGAAGTCGCTTTGATCCTCGATTTGGCCGGTCGATTGATTTAATCTATTTGGGTTTTAGCAAAGGTTTTGACCGTGTGTCCCACAGTAAACTTCTAAACAAACTTCACAGTTTTGGCTTACCATCTTTTATTATAAAGTGGATAAAACAGTACTTGTCTAACCGAACTCAGTTTGTTGATATCGATGGGTACTCATCCACGCGCTTGCCAGTTACGTCTGGTGTGCCTCAGGGAAGCGTCTTGGGACCAATTCTTTTTCTCATGTATGTGAACGATATTACCACTGCTGTGTGCCCTGATGTCCAAATTAGGCTGTTTGCCCATGATTGTTTGATTTTCAAAAAGGTAACATGCCAAAACGACCAAATTTCTTTAAACTCTAGTCTAGCGAAAATCCACGAATGGTGCACAAAATGGTCAATGTCCCTGAATTCCGGGAAAACTGTGCTGCTACGCGTAAGCAATAATAGACAACCTTTCTTATACGCGTATAAAATTAGTAATGACACCGTCGCAGAAGCCACAGAGTACAAATATTTGGGATTGACAATCTCCAACAAACTCACAATTACAGTCTCGCGTTTGTTAGGCAGCGGGATTTGCTGATTCATCATCATCATCAGCCTGTCTACGCCTACTGCAGGGCACAGGCCTCTCCCATGTTCCGCCATTCAACCCGGTCCTGTGCTTTCTGCTGCCACGTTATACCTACAAACTTCTTAATCTCATCTACCCACCTAATTTTCTGTCTCCCCCTCACGCGTTTACCATCTCTTGGAATCCGGGCACTTACCCTTAATGACCACCGGTCTGCTGATTAAGGAATATAAATTCCTCGGATTTAAGTGCGCGACCATTGACGATTACCTCTTTCCATGAGGCTGTGTATCTCGACGCGACCAGGCCCATCGAGCTCTGCTGGCCTTTATGGACCAAACAGATCTGACCACCCGTTTATAAGCGTTTCCTTTTTGTGTGTGTTTGTGTGTGTTTACCTATTTTTGTTCAAGTCTTCGTCAATTTTTCTTCCTTATTTTCCTATCTTCTTTCCTCTTTCTCTCCTCCTTTCCTCTGTCCCTTGCCTCCTCCCGAAAGAGCAGGCAGGCGTTGTTCCCCTCTTGGTGGCAGTTGCCAGCTTGCTCTCTCCCTCTTTTCTCTGTGTCCTTGTGTATGTATATATGCAAATCAAATAAATAAATATTCGTTGAAATGCGCAAGTATTGGAGGCACCCGCAGGCGTCGTTTCAATTCTTGAAATGCTTCAACTGGCGCCGTTTCCCACGTGAATTCGACGTCGGTCTTCGTGAGTTGCGTTAGTGGCTCGGCGATCCATGAATAGTCCTTGACAAAGCGTAATAGGTGCACAAGCCAAGAAATCGGCGTGCGGCCTTCTTGTCAGTGGGTGGTGGGCAGGCAGCGATGGCAGATGTTTTCCGCTGGTCTTTCCGCACTCCGTATTTGGTGATCACGTGACCCAAGAACATTAGCCCCTCGTATGCAAAGCGGCACTTTTCAGGGTTTATGGTGAGGCCAGAGGCCTCGATTACTTGTAGTACAGCGTCAAGGCGCCGGAGGTGTTTGTCGAAGTTCGAGGCACACAAAATGACGTCGTCATGACGTCGCACACAAAACGCGGCCAATCGGCACCGCCGGCGATGCACCGCAATGCATCGCCGGCGCTGCGTCGCTACATCTGATGGAGGAAACAACCTTACGTAACTCGCTGCAGAAGACGCGTATCTCAACTGCCGTAACAAGCTGGAAGTCGATAAAGCGCATCAAAAAGTAGGGGAAGAAGACGTTCCAACGAGTGGTCACTGCCTCTTTGGTGAGCTATTCTTTCTCTGTTTTTGAAGAACAAGTGCTGGTTTAAGATTTTCTACAGCTCGCCAGAGAGAACACACACTCTGAAGCATACATATGCGTTGAAGATCTCGCGCATCATTTTGTGGTTTCGCTGCTCTCTATAGGGCGTCTCTACCAACTACGGCAGGAGGCAGCAGAGAACGCCGGCTCGAGTCATATGACCGGCAGCGCGTTCCATGGCACGTGAGTGCCAAAAAACCGGCCCAGCAATCTGGAATGTCACAGCATGCGAACCACATTATCAAACAGCGACGCTAGTACTAAACGCTGCAGTTCATACCAGCGTACCTTCAGAGACCATGGCTGAGACAGGCGAAGGCGAAGCCAAGAAATCTCGCGTCGACGATGATAGGACATCGACCTATGACTAAAGTGAAGAAGAAATTGACTGAGATGACACGGCGTTCACTTTCGTGACCTATGAAAAGAAACGACCGGAGGGAATTGCAGTGGTCTTCCGACCGTCAGAGAAAGGCAACAGCTTCTGGCATGTGAATCCAAACCGCGCTGCGTCAGAAATTGTCTCAGCGGCAAACGAAAAAGTCCAGTCGTTCCGCGTAAACAGAGATGGGAGCTTTGCTGTCAGTGTTTCTTCTGTGTCATCTGCAAAACATCTCCTATCGATGAGTGAAGTCGCTTGATTGGGAGTCAAGCCTTATATTCCAGCATCTTATACGAGAATCATCGGCCAGATACGCCATGTCCCACTTCAATTCACCGGGGAGCGGCTGGTTCACCGAGGAGCGGCTCGTTCATGTGTGTGAGCGCTATGCCCCATTCTGAACATTGAACATTGTTTATTTTGCAGGAAAAAAAATACAAAATTTTCCTGCGGGAGGCAAAGACTAAAGGCTAAATAGCCTGACGAGGTCTTGACCTCCTGATACAGTCTGCGTCAGTGCCACATCATACACATTTACACATCAGTAACATACACATATACAAATAAGTGACATATTATACACATATTATACACATTTCAGTAGTATGAGATATTACTTGGTTTTATGCTATCATATTCATGTTTTTTTTTTTTTCATACATATACATTCACAAAGATTTATACATTCAGAACGTGCTTACTTCTGCATACATACACAAAAATGTTTTACAAGAAACAGGCTTCTTTCTACATAATATACATTCGGAATATAATTTTCATAAAGAGAAAACAATATTGGAATCAAACGATTCTGTTTTAATATCATTGTTCACAGCAAAGAAAAAAAAAAGGAATCAACTAAGTATACAAGTATTTCTAAATGTAAATGCCTATGGATCCACTATGACGTTAGTCGAAAGAAGAAATGATTTATGATGACATTTAAATTTTTTTTGTTTTCAGTGTAAAGTCTATATTCGATTCGTGAAGGTTTAGCAATTGTACAATCTTATAATCAATAGCCTGCTTGCCATAGTTCGTGCGTGTTTTCTTGGTTTTGCGGGTAGAATTTCTGAAGCCGTATTTTGTTGATACAATGCGTGGGAAGGAATCCTGTAGTTTATGCTTATGAATGTGTTGCATCAGCTTAAGGTTATATACTTTCCTAACAGATAGAATTTCATGTTTAAGAAAAAGCGGCTGAGTGTCTAGGTCCTTGGGATGACCTTTATATTTTTCTATTATACGGAGCATGCGCTTTTGCAAGATGAATATTCTGTCGTAATTGGTCTTAGTTGTTGTTCCCCATACAAGCATTCCGTATAGAAGTTTGGAGTAAAACATGCTATAATACAATGATTTAGATAGCCATGAAGGGAGGAGGAAAGCGATTTTACTCAAGCACCCTACAGAACGAGCTAGATCTGCCAAGAGACTATTGACGTGCGGTGTCCATGATAAGTGCTCGTGAAACCAGACTCCCAGGAATTTTTGTGTGCTGACTTGTTCGAGTCGCTGATCGTTAAACGAAATTACTATATTATCACTGATGCGCTTGTTAATGGGCCTGAACATAATAAATTTGGTTTTTTGCGTGTTTAATTTTAGTTTGTTTTTTGTTAGCCAACCTGAAAGTTTCGAGAGGTATGTATTTGTTGAAGCTTCTACTTCCTGAATGGTGGAGCCTGTGAAAAATATACTTGTGTCGTCAGCGAACATTTTAATTTCGGGTGTATACTGGACCTCTGTAATATCATTTATATGTAAAAGGAAAAGCACGGGGCCTAAAATGGACCCTTGTGGAACTCCTTTCTTTATGCTTAAATACTCGGATTTTTCACTGTCTATACTAACAAATTGTTGTCTGGATGATAAGTAGCTTTTAAATAAATCAGAGACTACTCCTCAAATTCCATAGCGGCTTAATTTCAACAGTAGAATATGATGGTCAACAGAATCGAACGCTTTACGCAGGTCAAGGAAGACACCTAACGTGAACATTTTATTTTCAATATTTTCCATTATGCGGCTTTTTACATCAATTAGTGCCTCTTCCGTGGTTTTATTTTTGCGAAAACCATATTGATGCGGTGATAAGATGTTGTATTTCTCAAGATATTTCATAAGGCGCGTATTTATACATTTTTCATAAATTTTTGAGAAGACAGGTAATACGGATATCGGACGATAATTTGTTAATTCACTAGCGTTGCCACCTTTATGAATGGGTGTAACTTTGGCCACCTGAAGTTTTGTTGGGAAGATTCCAATCAGAAAGGAATAATTTATCAGGTATGCTAATACGGGACTAAGTATAGATGCGACGGCTTTAACTGGAGCCACCTTTACGTCATCATAACCACTCGCAACGTTTGTCCTTAGTTCTTTTATATATCGGTAGACTTCCTCTGGTAATACTTCGTGCAGTACGAGAGAGTTCAAGCAACTACTTGTTTCATTTTCATATTGTGTTGTCACTTCATCACAAACAGCCACATTTACAAAGTATTGGTTAATCGCGTTCGCCAGTTCCTTGCCCTCTAGAATGATATTGTTGACTCTTACTTGTTTAGGTGTATTTGATGCTGCTGTTCTCCCAGTTAAGGAATTAACCTGTTTCCATATTTTTGCCGGTTCTGATTTTATACGTGAAAAGATGGCTTCATAATAGGCAAGTTTAGCCTTCCTAGTGTCACTATTTAGCTTGTTGCGGAATTGCTTGAATTCACGCAGTATTGCAATATCTCTAGTAGCAAGAAATCTGTGAAAAAGCGTGTTTTTCTGCTTGATTCGTTTCAAGAGGTCGCTGTTTATCCATGGTTTTCTGTTCTTACCCTTTCGTGTTCTGATCTGTTGTGTCGGGAAAGCAATATCGTAGCACTCAAGGAAGATAACTAGGAAAGTATTATATGCGCTATCTGGATTGCATTGCACATACACAGGTGACCAGTCAGCACTTTCAATTAATTCGGCAAACTTAAGCAGTGATTTGTCATTGATGCATCTGTACCGCGCAAGCCTTGGGCGTTTAGTTTTATGCAGCAGGTTTTGTGTAGAAATGTAGATAGGTAGGTGGTCACTTAAGTCTGAGCACAGTATGCCCGAGGTGTAATCACAGCTATTTAGGTTTGTTATACACACGTCAAGTGACGTGGAGCTATTGTGGGTAATACGAGTCGGATATGTAATGGCATTCTGACAACCATATGATGCTACAAGGTTTTTCAAATCAAGCGCATACAACTCTTCACTCATCATGTTAATGTTCACATCACCCATGATAAAATACGGTTTTTTTATCTCATTAAAACAATCCATGAGTTGTTCCATATGACTGAGAAAATGCCGCTTATAGCCAGTTGGGGGTCTATATACCACGGCAAGTAAAAAAGAATTTGTTTCTATTGCTAGGCACTCTATGTCACCATTACTCATAGACAGATCATCAAGCATTTGAAAACAATATTGCTGCCGGAGGTACATAGCCAACCCTCCACCTCTTCCTGCACGATCCAAGCGTGCTATGCTATAATTAGTGAACTCAGGAGACATGCCAGTATTACAAAGCCATGTCTCTGTAAACAGTATTGCATCGATGTCCGCGTGAAGAGAACTCATAAAGACATCGAATGCTTCATGCTTGTTCCTAATACTTCTTATATTTTGGTGTAGTATGGTAAAGGAGGCATCATTATTTATTGGTATTGTTGTTTCTATAGTCGACATGGTGAACTGAGAAAGAAAAAAAAAGCTGTTACCTGGAAAAAAAAGAAAAAAAAAGAACCGCCTTTCCTTTCTCTTTTCCTTCCTTTACCTAATGAGATCTAAATCAATTGTGCTTGCTATCCGGATTACATCAGACGTTTCATCTTTGCGCGCAAGAATTTTTCCTCCACTTGACCACACAAATTTCCATTTGGCAGATTTCTTTTTCGCTAAGGCTGCGCCAAGAAGCTGCTTGTTCTGTCGCGTCAGGTGCTCGTTAACATAAATAACGCTTTCCGCTCCCTCGTAATCGAGGTGACTAGAAAGGATCCTCTGTTTCTTTGCTTTTGCGAGCACCGCATTACGTTTGTTGCGCGAGATGAGCCTGACAACAATGTTCCGTTCATTCCTTTTTGCCGTCGACGCCCTGTGACAGATGTCGATGTCATTGTCAGATATTGGCTCGCCCACAAGCTCACATACCTTTTTCACGACGACAGTTGAGTCAAGTTCCTCTGGTACACCCTTTATCTCAAGATTGTTACTTCTTTGATATTGCTCAAGTTCTTCAACTTTCTTTTCAAGCCGATGGTTCTCGGCTTTTAGTTTTTCGTTCTGAGAAACCAGTTCTTTTATTTCCGCTCTTAGTGCCTTGATATCGGTTCCTATTTCCTTTACTTCATCACATGTATCGCAGCAAAATTTCAGGCTATCTTTTAGTGACCTTATCTCGGCTCGTACTTCCCGTTGAAAATCAGAGATTAACGTTGCGATTTCTTTCTTGTCACCCTTATTCATTATAGGAACTTCCGCTAACAAGTTTCAAAGCAAAAATGTTTGTCCGGCAGCAGTGCAAAAAAGCAAGGAAAGTAGTAGAGGGAGACCTCTTCCTTACCTGCAAAGAATTGCAGATGTGTTTTAGCCGTCAGATCGCTTTGTGCACTGCTGCCGGACTGTGCGGGATACGAGAATCCCAGCGCTTATAAAGCCAGCCGAGAATCAGCTGACAGCCTTCTGCGCCGACTCCGTGATAGCTTGTTCCAGCAATCAGGCTAGCAGCGTCAAGATGCCGGTTCTCGATGCGTTGCAGGCCATACGTCGATGAAGGGTGGTTTTGCTGTAGCGTGCAACCGAAGCGTACACGTGGAAATTTCCTGCAAAGAATTGCAGATGTGCTTTAGCCGTCAGATCGCTTTGTGCACAGCTGCCGGACTGTGCGGGAGACGAGAATCCCAGCGCTTATAAAGCCAGCCGAGAATCAGCTGACAGCCTTCTGCGCCGACTCCGTGATAGCTTGTTCCAGCAATCAGGCTAGCAGCGTCAAGATGCCGGTTCTCGATGCGTTGCAGGCCATACGTCGATGAAGGGTGGTTTTGCTGTAGCGTGCAACCGAAGCGTACACGTGGAAATTTCCTGCAAAGAATTGCAGATGTGCTTTAGCCGTCAGATCGCTTTGTGCACAGCTGCCGGACTGTGCGGGAGACGAGAATCCCAGCGCTTATAAAGCCAGCCGAGAATCAGCTGACAGCCTTCTGCGCCGACTCCGTGATAGCTTGTTCCAGCAATCAGGCTAGCAGCGTCAAGATGCCGGTTCTCGATGCGTTGCAGGCCATACGTCGATGAAGGGTGGTTTTGCTGTAGCGTGCAACCGAAGCGTACACGTGGAAATTTCCTGCAAAGAATTGCAGATGTGCTTTAGCCGTCAGATCGCTTTGTGCACAGCTGCCGGACTGTGCGGGAGACGAGAATCCCAGCGCTTATAAAGCCAGCCGAGAATCAGCTGACAGCCTTCTGCGCCGACTCCGTGATAGCTTGTTCCAGCAATCAGGCTAGCAGCGTCAAGATGCCGGTTCTCGATGCGTTGCAGGCCATACGTCGATGAAGGGTGGTTTTGCTGTAGCGTGCAACCGAAGCGTACACGTGGAAATTTCCTGCAAAGAATTGCAGATGTGCTTTAGCCGTCAGATCGCTTTGTGCACAGCTGCCGGACTGTGCGGGAGACGAGAATCCCAGCGCTTATAAAGCCAGCCGAGAATCAGCTGACAGCCTTCTGCGCCGACTCCGTGATAGCTTGTTCCAGCAATCAGGCTAGCAGCGTCAAGATGCCGGTTCTCGATGCGTTGCAGGCCATACGTCGATGAAGGGTGGTTTTGCTGTAGCGTGCAACCGAAGCGTACACGTGGAAATTTCCTGCAAAGAATTGCAGATGTGCTTTAGCCGTCAGATCGCTTTGTGCACAGCTGCCGGACTGTGCGGGAGACGAGAATCCCAGCGCTTATAAAGCCAGCCGAGAATCAGCTGACAGCCTTCTGCGCCGACTCCGTGATAGCTTGTTCCAGCAATCAGGCTAGCAGCGTCAAGATGCCGGTTCTCGATGCGTTGCAGGCCATACGTCGATGAAGGGTGGTTTTGCTGTAGCGTGCAACCGAAGCGTACACGTGGAAATTTCCTGCAAAGAATTGCAGATGTGCTTTAGCCGTCAGATCGCTTTGTGCACAGCTGCCGGACTGTGCGGGAGACGAGAATCCCAGCGCTTATAAAGCCAGCCGAGAATCAGCTGACAGCCTTCTGCGCCGACTCCGTGATAGCTTGTTCCAGCAATCAGGCTAGCAGCGTCAAGATGCCGGTTCTCGATGCGTTGCAGGCCATACGTCGATGAAGGGTGGTTTTGCTGTAGCGTGCAACCGAAGCGTACACGTGGAAATTTCCTGCAAAGAATTGCAGATGTGCTTTAGCCGTCAGATCGCTTTGTGCACAGCTGCCGGACTGTGCGGGAGACGAGAATCCCAGCGCTTATAAAGCCAGCCGAGAATCAGCTGACAGCCTTCTGCGCCGACTCCGTGATAGCTTGTTCCAGCAATCAGGCTAGCAGCGTCAAGATGCCGGTTCTCGATGCGTTGCAGGCCATACGTCGATGAAGGGTGGTTTTGCTGTAGCGTGCAACCGAAGCGTACACGTGGAAATTTCCTGCAAAGAATTGCAGATGTGCTTTAGCCGTCAGATCGCTTTGTGCACAGCTGCCGGACTGTGCGGGAGACGAGAATCCCAGCGCTTATAAAGCCAGCCGAGAATCAGCTGACAGCCTTCTGCGCCGACTCCGTGATAGCTTGTTCCAGCAATCAGGCTAGCAGCGTCAAGATGCCGGTTCTCGATGCGTTGCAGGCCATACGTCGATGAAGGGTGGTTTTGCTGTAGCGTGCAACCGAAGCGTACACGTGGAAATTTCCTGCAAAGAATTGCAGATGTGCTTTAGCCGTCAGATCGCTTTGTGCACAGCTGCCGGACTGTGCGGGAGACGAGAATCCCAGCGCTTATAAAGCCAGCCGAGAATCAGCTGACAGCCTTCTGCGCCGACTCCGTGATAGCTTGTTCCAGCAATCAGGCTAGCAGCGTCAAGATGCCGGTTCTCGATGCGTTGCAGGCCATACGTCGATGAAGGGTGGTTTTGCTGTAGCGTGCAACCGAAGCGTACACGTGGAAATTTCCTGCAAAGAATTGCAGATGTGCTTTAGCCGTCAGATCGCTTTGTGCACAGCTGCCGGACTGTGCGGGAGACGAGAATCCCAGCGCTTATAAAGCCAGCCGAGAATCAGCTGACAGCCTTCTGCGCCGACTCCGTGATAGCTTGTTCCAGCAATCAGGCTAGCAGCGTCAAGATGCCGGTTCTCGATGCGTTGCAGGCCATACGTCGATGAAGGGTGGTTTTGCTGTAGCGTGCAACCGAAGCGTACACGTGGAAATTTCCTGCAAAGAATTGCAGATGTGCTTTAGCCGTCAGATCGCTTTGTGCACAGCTGCCGGACTGTGCGGGAGACGAGAATCCCAGCGCTTATAAAGCCAGCCGAGAATCAGCTGACAGCCTTCTGCGCCGACTCCGTGATAGCTTGTTCCAGCAATCAGGCTAGCAGCGTCAAGATGCCGGTTCTCGATGCGTTGCAGGCCATACGTCGATGAAGGGTGGTTTTGCTGTAGCGTGCAACCGAAGCGTACACGTGGAAATTTCCTGCAAAGAATTGCAGATGTGTTTTAGCCGTCAGATCGCTTTGTGCACTGCTGCCGGACTGTCTGAAGCATATAACCAACTAGCCCGAAAAGCCACGTTGACTACCGATGCTCTTCACAGCTCTTCGTGCAATTCTCAGCGCCCTTCCACAAGCGAACAACTACCGGAGGTAAAAGCATTATCTCAGAGGAGCAGCTAGTGCTCCCACAACTTCCGTCAGCTTCATGGCAGGTTTACTATGAATAGTCGCTATGAACAATGACTGCGTATATCAATGGAATGCTAAGAGCCTTCGTAATAGGTCAGCTGATTTTCGTAAACTGCTAGCTCAACATAACTTTCCTGTATTATGCATACAGGATGCAGGTGTGCGAGATGATTTCCGACTTTCTAACTACGTGATATATAAACCAATGCGCAGAGCTGGAAACAGCAGAGCGACGGTATGCGTTAGAAAAGATCTGCCGTCCTCTTTAATACAATAATACGGAAAAGCGGGCTAGTTGGTTTTGCTGCATATTGGAACTTTAGCGCACACACACGAGGACACACAAGAAAGAACACACGGACCAGCGCAGACTATCAACTGATTTTTTATTCACCAGGAAACCATCATATATACTCAAATTCCGCCCTCATGAACACTGCGCATGAGCAAATTGGCATCGTACAATTTTTCACAAAAATAAAACCTTTACAAAGGATGACGTAATCTTACATCTTGTTCAACAATTCTATTTCTTTATCATGCAGCAGTACTGAAGGGTGACTAACGCACATGTCCTTAAGTCTAGAAATGTGCCACGCCTCCACTATTTATCTTGTCTTCTGATTGGGGTTTACATACATAACTTCAGTTCTATCAAACAACGGGTTACACGACCTAGAAGAACACCGCGCGCAATGCATAGCCAGATGTGTTTCTGGCCTTCCCTTCAAATTGTTCAAATGCTCTTTTAATCTCACATTCAAGCAACGGCCCGTTTGACCTACATAACAGTGGCCACAATTGAACGGAATCTTATACACTACATTTCTTTTGCATTCTACTACCCGGTGATCTTTACGTTTGGAACATTTAGTACCGATATCATTAGGCCTTTCTTCGTACAAATTATTCACAGCCGAACACACTCCTCCAACTTTGTTTTTTGCCCTTCACCCTTCAGTATTGCTGCATGATAAAGAAATAGAATTGTTGAACAAGATGTAAGATTACGTCATCCTTTGTAAAGGTTTTATTTTTGTGAAAAATTGTACGATGCCAATTTGCTCATGCGCAGTGTTCATGAGGGCGGAATTTGAGTATATATGATGGTTTCCTGGTGAATAAAAAATCAGTTGATAGTCTGCGCTGGTCCGTGTGTTCTTTCTTGTGTGTCCTCGTGTGTGTGCGCTAAAGTTCCAATATGCTCTTTAATACAGTCAAGTGACTCAGATATACCGGAGTTTGTGGCATGGAAAATATCTTTTAGAAATAGAAGTGTCACTGTGATAAGCCGTTATTGACAAGGTTCTAGCAAATTATGTTTAGACAGTCTGGTAATTGTGTTTGATATCGCGGACGCATGTGTGCTGGTTTGTGGGGACTTCAACGCCCAAAACGCAATCTGGGGCAGTGAACATACTGATTCTCGCGGAGACGTTGTTGAGTGCGTTGTTGAGCCAACCGGCCAATGTTAAAGCACCTGCTGAACGCCCAGCCATCATGAATTGGTCGCTGTGTTCATACTTGTAAACATTGTCGATCAAAAAGCAAATATTATGCATATCTCAGGCGCAGCATCAATACGTTTTAGATGGTGTGTTCCTTTACTAGAAAATACACAGATATGTAATTCTAAAGACCCTAGTGTTTCTAGGGCTGCGCTTACAAGGCGACGCCATGCACGAAAAAGCCCTCTGCCGACGATATGGCTCAGCCACCTGGCAGTGGCCCCGGGAACAGCATCGTGGGTGGCCGCGGATGACACCAGGACTCATGTAGTACGGCCGGCAGAAGAATATCGTCTTTCGACGACATTTGCAGCAAAGCACGCAGATACGCGGCCAATTTTTATTCCTCCTACTTACTAGAGTACACAAAATCTGAACGAACGCCGTATTTAGAAGTCTGGAAGTCATTGCAACAACTTCAGAACTTCGTCCCAAACACGGCGCTTACGCGCCTTAGCTCGCCCACCTCGGCGTCACCCATGACTTCCGTCAAGTTTTATTTTTGCGCCTTCCAACTCCGTAAAAATGTCGCAGTGGTGCTATCGATCGCAGTTGGGATCGTTGAAGAAATACTACACCAACAATTAGCAGTTTTGATTTCGTTTCCGAGGTGCTACGGGAAATTTTGTCTGGTGTCAATTCACGACGCCAGGGCCGAAAGGGTTAATATGTATGTTCGCAGTTACTGTGTTGTTTGAGACTGTAAATCACCTGTGGCACATGCCCGCAATACATGAACTGTGGTATGCGGGCATGTGCCATACGTGACTGAGGGAAAGGGTTTCATGGCGTAGGCGACAGGCATTTTGCGTTATTCATCTCACAACCAGTGAATCGTGTTCTTCATGCACTGATCTCCTGCTATGCCCATTTTGGTATATTACAAGATATAGAGACAGCCAGGAGAGCGCTCAGACGTAGGTAGATAGACATATGGATAGATACTTAGATAGAGGCGGCAAAAGCGCCTGACATTCGCTAAGAAATGTGTAGCATTTAAAATCCTTTCTGCAGCGCGGATTCGAGCTTGCAACCCCTCGCTCCGCAGCGCGCGGCGTTAGGCGACTCGTCCACGGAGGGTAGGTCCTTCGGCATAATAACGGCGAGCTATTTATATACGCCATTTACTGCTGGCGGTGCGCAGAGCTCTGAAGCGCTTCAGTGTGTGTTCTCTTGATCACCGGTGTGATGGCGCGACGACCGAGCTTTAAAGGTCGTCGCCCTATGCGTTGCGATGCGCACGCTACCTCTACCACCTGTGCTTCGTCCTACAGGCCGTGGTTGCGCATGCGTGTGCTCTCTTGTGATGTGGTTGGTTTGTACGTCTTGTGTTTGCACCGCAAAGTTTGCGTTGAGGTTGCAGAGCGCACGAAGGCCACTTCGCTTGTGGTCACTTCGAAGGTAACTTCGTTTGCGAAAGTAGCGCGCTACTTATACACGAGGAAGTAACAACTTCTAGTTCGCACTCGTCCTGTGTATAGACGGTTTTGCCAGCGCTTACCGTTCTCTGGCAACATTGTGCGTTCACCGGAAACGCTCCCAAGAAAAGTTTTTGTTTACCTTGTTTTAGCGTGGTTTCAGCCTGTATTGCTGGGCGCGGCTGCTTGTGTTTCGATGTTTTCTGCGGAGAGAATTATTCCGATCAAGCGCTTCGAACTCGGGCACTGATGTGTAGTGCCAGGATCCTGTCTGAAATCCGCAGCTAATTTGCTATCGCAAGTCAAAACCTTCTGTTTCCCGACAGGTGAAGGCAGAAAGAGCGCCTGGATTGCAGCGATCAGGCGACAAAAACTGGATTCCCACAAAGCGCGCATTGATTTGCTCGGTCAACTTCTGCCAAAAGGCAAGAAAAGTTCAACGCATACTCAGACGATGCTCAGACGTCAGTCCAAGGTCCCCATACAAGGAACACGTCGGACGCTGTCGCCTTCTACACATCACAGATAGATTCACTGACGCCTCAAGCGCATAGCAAAATGTGAAACACCGAAAATCCATCGTACAGGTGTTTCTTGTAGTTGGAGCCTCATCGGTGATGTCTACTGTTCAAAGCGACACCAAAGCAACCGCGTTCAATATGAACCGGCGCACAGTGTACGTAGCGGTGCCCACGTTTTGTTGTCAGTTGCAGTGACGCCGTTGCATTTGCCGAGAGCGATGTCTGGGAGTCGCTTCGCATTGGTGCCAGCTAATGACTCATCGAATGTCGTGTTGCCGCCACTGGATAATCTCTAGCCAACTTATCTTTCGGTTGTAGCGTGGACTACAGACGTAGGCGGTTAACTTGAAAGCTTGATACATGTATATTGTACTCGTGAGTAAATCATAGTGGATCGCGTGACTCAGCCTCACATGATATTGTCACGTGGTCGTGACGTCGATGAAGACAGCAGTCGGCGTTTGCAGGATGAAACTGTTTATTTGGCCGAACTTGTGGCCGGAAAATGAGAACTAGAACTACAGCAATACACGCTGTACAAATATAGCGGCGAACTGGGCGTCGTCCGTCGATCAACTGACAAGCGGTCAATCGCGTCGGCTTTTATACAGGCGGTATCGAACTTTCCAGCAATATCGCTGGTGGCGGCGTTATCTCGAGACAAAGCTGGAACGTTCGCGTGCGGGGCGCAATCTTAACAGAACGATCTACTATAGACGTGAAGCTTCTCGAACAATGCTTCGCGGACAGCGTCGAGCGTTGATAACCGTCCCTGCCGGTCAAACCCGAATACATCAAAACAAGACAAGAAGTGGGCGTGGCATTGCCCCCCTCTGAAAAAGCATCGTCCCGATGCTTGTGAAAGAACATAGAAGAGAGAAAAAAAACAAGTGCATACAAAATAAATTACAATAACAAAGGAAGAAAAATAGAGTCACCAGGTTCGCTAACGCGCAAAAAACGGCTTAAGGCGCACGACATGGACGACTTCAGGTCGTGCGCGGCGTCGCTGGGAGTTCGTAATGCCGTCCGGGATCACCTCGTAGTCAAGAGCGCCGAGGCGTCGAAGAACCTTGTATGGCCCGAAGTATCGCCGAAGGAGTTTTTCGCTAAGCCCACGTCGGCGTATCGGCGTCCAGACCCAAACACGGTCGCCGGGCTGGTATTCCGCGAAGCGTCGTCGAAGATTGTAGCGACGGCTGTCGGTGTGCTGCTGGGTCTTGATGCGCAGGCGGGCGAGCTGTCGAGCTTCTTCGGCACGTTGTAAGTAAGCGGCGGCATCGAGGTTTTCTTCGTCGGTGACGTTGGGTAGCATGGCGTCGAGCGTCGTCGCCGGGCTCCTTCCGTAGACCAACTTGTACGGAGTCATCTGCGTCGTTTCTTGGACGGCCGTGTTGTATGCGAAGGTCACATACGGAAGGATGGCATCCCACGTCTTGTGTTCGACGTCGACATACATGGCCAACATGTCGGCGATGGTCTTGTTTAGCCGCTCGGTCAGGCCATTTGTCTGTGGGTGGTACGCTGTGGTCCGGCGGTGGCTTGTTTGGCTGTATCTCAGTATTGCCTGAGTTAGGTCAGCAGTAAACGCCGTACCTCTGTCGGTGATGAGAACTTCTGGGGCGCCATGACGCAGGACGATGTTCTCAACGAAGAACTTCGCTACCTCGGCGGCACTGCCTCTAGGCAGGGCCCTCGTCTCGGCGTAGCGGGTGAGGTAGTCTGTAGCTACGACGATCCATTTGTTTCCGGTATTGGACGTCGGGAACGGACCCAGTAAGTCCATCCCGATTTGCTGGAACGGCCGTCGAGGTGGCTCGATAGGCTGCAGAAGTCCGGCTGGCCTAGTGGGCGGTGTCTTGCGTCGCTGACAGTCCCGGCAGGTCTTCACGTAACGAGTGACGTCGGCGGAAAGGCGCGGCCAGTAGTACTTCTCCTGTATTCTTGCTAGCGTGCGAGAAACACCCAGGTGTCCAGCCGTCGGGTCGTCGTGCAGAGCCTGGAGGACCTCTGGCCGCAATGTCGAGGGTACCACGAGAAGGCTATCGGCTCGAAGCGGTGAGAAGTTCTTCTTTAGGAGAACACCGTTGCGCAAGAAAAATGACGGCAGTCCCCGCGTGAATACCTTCGGAACAACGGTGGTCCTGCCCTCGAGGTATTCCACAAGGCCCCTGAGTTCTGGATCCGTTCGCTGTCGTTCGGCGAAGTCGTCGGCACTTATGATTCCCAAGAAGGAGTCGTCCTCCTTGTCGTCCTGCGGCGGTGGGTCGACGGGGGCGCGAGACAGGCAGTCAGCGTCGGAGTGTTTCCTTCCGGACTTGTAAACGACGGTAATGTCGAATTCTTGAAGTCGTAGGCTCCACCGTGCGAGGCGACCTGAAGGGTCCTTCAAGTTAGCTAGCCAACACAATGCATGGTGGTCGCTCACAACTTTGAAGGGCCTGCCGTAGAGGTAGGGGCGAAACTTGGATGCAGCCCAGATGATCGCTAGGCACTCCTTTTCTGTTGTGGAATAGTTCGTTTCTGCCTTTGATAGCGACCGGCTAGCATAACTGATGACCCTTTCCTGCCCGTCAGTCTTCTGCACAAGGACGGCGCCGAGTCCTACGCTGCTTGCGTCGGTGTGGATTTCCGTATCGGCGTATTCGTCGAAATGTGCTAGTATAGGAGGCATCTGAAGGCGTCGTTTCAGTTCTTCAAATGCTTCGATTTGCGCCGTTTCCCACTTGAATGGCACGTCGGTCTTCGTGAGGTGAGTTAGCGGTTCGGCGATTCGTGAAAATTCCTTGACGAAGCGCCTGTAGTAGGCGCACAAGCCGAGAAAACGGCGCACGGCTTTCGTGTCGGTGGGGGGCGGGAAGGCAGCGATGGCAGCTGTTTTCCGCGGGTCTGGGCGAACACCACCCTTGCTGATCACGTGACCCAAAAACAGCAGCTCCTCGTATGCAAAGCGGCACTTTTCAGGCTTCAAGGTGAGGCCAGAAGTCTTGATTGCTTGTAGTACAGTGTCAAGGCGCCGGAGGTGTTCGTCGAAGCTTGAGGCAAACACAATGACGTCGTCCAAGTACACAAGGCAAGTCTGCCACTTCAGTCCAGCCAGCACGGTGTCCATAACGCGCTGGAACGTCGCAGGTGCCGAGCAAAGACCAAAGGGCATAACCTTGAACTCGAAGAGGCCGTCTGGTGTTATAAAGGCAGTCTTCTCTCGGTCTCTCTCGTCGACTTCGATTTGCCAATAACCGGTCTTGAGGTCCATCGACGAAAAGTACCTCGCGTTGTAGAGTCGATCCAGGGTGTCGTCTATCCGTGGGAGAGGGTAGACGTCCTTCTTCGTGATTTTGTTCAGGCGGCGATAATCGACGCAGAAGCGTAGGGTTCCGTCTTTCTTCTTCACTAACACCACGGGTGACGCCCATGGACTCTTCGACGGCTGGATGATGTCGTCGCGTAGCATTTCGTCGACTTGTTTCTTTATGGATTCGCGTTCTCGCGTTGAAACTCTGTACGGGCTCTGCCGGAGTGGCCTGGCATTTTCCTCTGTTATGATGCGATGTTTTGCGACTGGGGTCTGGCGGATTCTTGACGATGACGAAAAGCAGTCCCTGTATTTCAAGAGCAGGGTTTTGAGCTGTTCTTGTTTATGCTTCGGAAGGCTAGGATTAACGTCGAAAACTGGTTGAGAAGCTTGGTTCGTCGGTGTTGGCTCGGAAGAATCGGCGATGGCGAAAGCCATCGACGTAGCCGTGATTTCTTCGATGTAGGCGACTGTCGTGCCTTTGTTTGCGTGCTTATACTCGTTGCTAAAATTTGTGAGCATCACTGTTGCTTTGCCTCCCCGCAACTCTGCTATTCCTCTTGCGACGCAAATCTCGCGGTTAATCAACTGGTGCTGGTCGCCTTCAATGGCGCCTTCCAGGTCTGCTACTTTCTGAGAGCCGACGGAAATGATGACGCTGGAGCGAGGGGGAATGGTGACTTGGTCTTCCAGCACATTCAAGGCATGCTTCCCTGGCGGCGTGTACCGCGGTAATGCTTTTTCTGTAGATAGTGTTATCGACTTTGATCTGAGGTCGATGACTGCACCATGAAGGCCTAAGAAGTCCATACCAAGGATGACATCTCGGGAGCAATGCTGAAGGACTACAAAGCTTGCGGGATAAATCCGGTTGTTGATGGAGACCCTCGCTGTGCAGATTCCTGCCGGCGTTACTAGGTGACCTCCCGCTGTGCGGATTTCGGGGCCTTCCCAGGCGGTCTTGACTTTCTTCAGCTTCGTCGCGAACGGTCCACTGATGACGGAATAGTCGGCTCCAGTATCGACGAGAGCGGTGACGTTGTGGCCGTCGATGAGAACGTCGAGGTCACTCGTTCGTCGTCTACCGTTTCGATTTGGTCGCGGCGTCGGATCACGGCTACGTCGGTTTGTCCCGCTGCTTCGTCGTTGTGTCGTCAGGTCTTCTTCGGGCCGTGAAGTTTCGACGTCAGGGCTTCGTTCGGCTTGCGGCGTGTTCTTTAGATGTCGTTGCGGCGTTGTCGTCGGCGGCGGAGGATCTTCGGTATTTCGTCGTACAGCAACCGCACCTCCATCGGTTGCTGCCCTTAGTTTTCCGGATACGGGCTAGGTGACCGGCCCCGAGTTGGGCCAGTGTATGGTCGGCGTTGGGGAGAGACGTAGCGGCCTGGCGACGGCGAACGGGAAGGTTGTCGGGGCGTCCATTGCGTTCCCGCGAGGTAGTCGGCGATGTCACGTGGTCTTTCCCCTCGCTGTGGACGCGGCGCGTCGATGGCGAATCCACGCAGTCCCATCTGTCGGTACTGGCAGCGGCGGTAAGTGTGGCCAGCTTCTCCGCAATGGTAACAGAGTGGGCGGTGGTCGGGGGCGCGCCAAACGTCGGTCTTCCTCGGCGTGTATCGTTGGCCGGCTGGCGGGCGGTGTGACGTCGGTGGCGGCGGCGGTGGTGCCTGGCGGCGGAACTGTTGAGGCGGCGCGGCGTCTTGACTTGGGCGAGGAGGGGGGGCGTTGCGTCGGGCTGCAGCAGCATAGGTCACTGCTTGCAGCTGCGGCTGCGCTGACTCGGGGGTGCCCAGAGACTGCTGGATTTCCTCTCGGACGATGTCAGCGATCGACGCAACTTCAGGCTGTGGTGAGGGTAAGAGCTTGCGTAGTTCTTCCCGCACGATCGCTCGGATCGTTTCGCGCAGGTCGTCGGAGCAGACAGCATGAACAACTGGGTTGTCTTGAATCGATCGGCGATTATACTGCCGGTTGCGCATTTCCAACGTCTTCTCAATCGTCGTCGCCTCTGAGACGAACTCTTGGACTGTCGACGGTGGGTTCCGCATTAGCCCAGCGAAGAGCTCTTGCTTTACCCCTCGCATGAGCAAGCGGACTTTCTTGTCCTCGGGCATGGCTGGGTCGGCGTGTCGGAACAGTCTGCTCATCTCTTCCGCGTACAGCACCACGTTCTCGTTTGGAAGCTGCACACGGGTTTCCAGCAGAGCTTCGGCCCTCTCCTTGCGGACGACATTCGTGAATGTGGCAAGGAATCTTGTGCGAAAAATGTCCCACGTCGTGAGGCTTCGCTCTTGGTTCTCGAACCAAGTTCGGGCAGAGTCCTCCAAGGCGAAGTAGACGTGTCTTAACTTGTCTTCATCGGTCCATTCGTTAAAAATGGCGACGCGGTCGTACTTCTCCAGCCAACTTTCCGGGTCTTCAGCAGATGATCCGTGAAAGGTCGGTGGTTCCTTTGGGCGCTGTAGCAGCACGGGTGCAAGCGGCATGGTTGCTGTCATTGTCGCTGTTGTGTTAGTCATGGTCGGGGTCTTCCTGGTCTTGTCGGGTAAAGGCTGGTATTCTGGAGGTAGTCCTTGTGTCCTGCGGCTTGCTCGCTGTACCCAGCACCTCCACCAGATGTCACGTGGTCGTGACGTCGATGAAGACAGCAGTCGGCGTTTGCAGGATGAAACTGTTTATTTGGCCGAACTTGTGGCCGGAAAATGAGAACTAGAACTACAGCAATACACGCTGTACAAATATAGCGGCGAACTGGGCGTCGTCCGTCGATCAACTGACAAGCGGTCAATCGCGTCGGCTTTTATACAGGCGGTATCGAACTTTCCAGCAATATCGCTGGTGGCGGCGTTATCTCGAGACAAAGCTGGAACGTTCGCGTGCGGGGCGCAATCTTAACAGAACGATCTACTATAGACGTGAAGCTTCTCGAACAATGCTTCGCGGACAGCGTCGAGCGTTGATAACCGTCCCTGCCGGTCAAACCCGAATACATCAAAACAAGACAAGAAGTGGGCGTGGCAATATCATTACATAGTGAGTACGTATTATATTTTCTCAGTCACACCAAACATTTTGGATCACGATCGACTTCGACTGGCGCCGATCTGTGTCAAAAGTGCCCGGTGTGACACAAGGGCGATAATAATTTTATCGGGAATATGTGTGCTTAGACCAAACTACGTAAATATGTCCGCGGCTGTGACAGGAGACAGGTTTCTATCCCCTGTCAAAAAGCTGAGTAGCACAACTTCTCTATCCAGCGTATCAGGCAACTGTTCTCCTCGCCACTGCTATTTCTGCTTGTACCTCCCCCGTGCGCCGTCGTCGAGCCACATCATATTGACCCTAGACATCGCTCCAAACACATATGATGGAATGCGCCAGAAATAATAGAGCAACAAACTCAAACACACCAACCAAACACCGCCGGGACCGTTAAAAAATATTACCGAAGTGGCGCCCCAGAAGTATTCTTGGGCAGACCGCTCGGCGCATGCCAGCTTGTTTACAAACAGTGAAACCACTATACCTGTGCGTTCGTCTCGTGCGTACTTCCTTGTGTTTGAGCAGCGCGGTTTAAGTGCCGAGCTGTGACAATTGTTAGTTCGCGCTCGTCTTCTCTCTGTTCCTTTCGTGCGTCATTTGTGTTTGAGCATCGCGCTTCAAGTTTCGAGCTGCTTGCCGTTCTTCGTGTGACATTCCAATTTGTTGCTGTTGCATTCATGGCTTCGCCGTTACGGCGAAACTGTGACTTTTATTGCGATAGCAATTATGTGGACACTCTCGGCTGATTTTTGCCGTCGCCGGCATGACCCGCATGTGTGTATGTATGTATACACATAAAAAGGCACAAAAAAAGAAAGGAGAAGAAAAATATTCCGAAGCACCCGACCGGGGACTCGAACTATCGATCCCTCGCACCCCAGTCTGCTGCATTAGACAACTCAACCATGCCCAATGCATGGGCCGGCGAAATAACAGCAAGCTATTTATATACACCATTTACTGCTGGTGGTAAGCAAATCTCGGAGGAGCTTGAGCGTGTTTTCTATCACGTAACGCTCCTAATTTTATTTCACTTTGAAAGCTGCCCTCGAGACGCGCACGACAAGGTGGCCCTTTTCTGTACCCACTGGTGATGTCGAAGGGAAAAAAATTCACAACATTGCCGCAAGGGCGAAGCCATGAATGCGATAGCGAGAAATTGGAATGTAACACGAAGAACGAGAAGCAGTTCGATAATTGCAGGGCGCCGCTGAAGCAGAAAGAAGCATTGTGAAAACTTCCCTTGAGACGCACACGACAAAGGGGCCCTTTTCTATACCCACTCGTGATGTGGAAGAAAAAGTTGCACCATCTCCCACTAAAGGGAACCATGTGGGGATGCGAAGCAGCGCATGGGTCGACTGAAAGTTCCGGTCATCACGGGTCACAGGTGCCGGGTGTTATTGCGTCGTTGCGAGTGGAGCACACCATGAATACACTGTAGTTGCTGTTTGTTACTCGTCTTGAACTCTTGTTGGAGCAAGCCACGCGGGTTCATCGCGCGTCTGCAGAATCTCGTTCCTCGGCGCCGTCACATGATTGCTGAGAGAGTGTAAGGGGGAGAGGCCACAGCATCTTACCCAGCCCCTTACACAGGCCCGAACGCGCTAGCGCGTGCCAGCACACATGGTTTTGTCTGGCTTACGCCAAGCTAGGACAGCATACAGCAGCCCAGGCCCCTAAAGTGCTCTTGACGTATCATCATCAAGGCGTGTCGAAGAACAAGGGAAGAAGACCTCCTTGGCGCGAGCGCGTGCTCAATATGTTACATACAGATGGCTAGGTGGTAGAACGCGGACGGTCGCCAATGGAAGTACGGACACAGCCCCGAGCAAAAGCTCCTTCGCATCTAAAAAAAACAAAACAAAGAACACCGGGCACACCAGGCACACCTTGCATCAGAAGCCCCCCGTGTGGCAGGAAACGCAGGTGGCCACTCCACGCGCCGCAGTTTAAAAGAAAAAGAAATATCTGAGAGCGTCTGATTCTCCATTAGAGAGTTTGAGAATTGGGGACCCAAGACACTGGGCCACCAAGCTGCATTGGGTAGGCTGCTCTTGCGCTCAGAGGATCAGCAGAGTTTAAGAACTGGGTCAAACGCAAACTGCGTTGGCGCAAACGCACGGGGTGCCACACGTGGTGAAATTAAAATGATGCGAGACGCGGGCCATACAGCGTCGTGGCCCGCCCGGCGTCTGCATATTTTCGCGGTTTGCGAACCCAAGATGTTTTTGGGACGCAAGATAGTTTTCGATTTTTTGGTCTTAGGCCAACGCGAGCACAAGAGCCCAAGAGTGGCTCGGGTTCTGCGCATGCGCCCTGGCGGCTAGTAAGCTCATTGGTCCCCTAGCTTTTTGGGGCCCCATATCTTAAACTCTCTATCGTCGACACTTGCAGCGCGTTGCTCAAGCACAAAGACGTAACAACTGCGACAGTTGTTAGTTTTCATGCTTGCCCTGTGCATGCGTGTGCGTTCTTTTCGGGCGTCCTTCTTTCTGCTTCAGCGGCGCCCTGCAAGTATCGAGCTGCTTCTCGTTCTTCGTGTGACATTCCAATTTATTGCTATCGCATTCATTGCTTCGCCCTTGCGGCGAAACTGACTTTTTTATTTACACCGCGCTTTTTACTGTTTACTGCCGCAGCTCCTTGTTGTTCAGTTAAGCCTTTTCGTGGCTTGTCGGTTTTTCTTGTTTAGTGACGCGGCGCTGTTTACTGACTGGTGTGTTTGTTTTCTACGTCACTAGGCTGTTTTCTTAATTGGCTTGTTTGGCCTCGGTGGAGCTTGGTTCCTTTTTTGGGTTGTGGATGTTTCCGCTTCAGTGAATTTGAGGATGTGCCACTTTAAGCATGTTTAATGCGAGAGCGAGGTGGTGCGATAACCTTGGACGGTTTATATCGCCTTTGGGTGCTAGGCTGCCGAGTATGCATTGGTGCATGGCCATGATGTGGTGTGTATGATGAGGTGTTCACACTTCGCTATCAGGTGGCTGCATTACGAATGTGATCGCCCTATCGTCCCTGCCTGTTGCTGTTATAAATTTTTATGTTGCTTCAATAAACCTCACTTAAATGTTGAGCGCCTGTCCTGTGTGTCTTGTTTAAGTCCCCGTTTTTTGCGCTCGTTTCTTTCGAACCAGTCGATCAGATGTATGTGCGGAAGCTTCCGTTGTTTGGCGCATCATAATTCGTACTTGAAGATACATTCTATATATTACGCTTTCACCAGGGGCGTAGCCAAGGGGGGGGTTGGGGGGTTCAACCCCCCCCCCCCCGAAATTTTTCAGTTTTGCTTGCGTATATAGGCACGCACACATACATACACACGCACGAACATACATAAAGTATGGTTGAACCCCCCCCCCCCCCGAAAAAAATTTCTGGCTACGCCCCTGGCTTTCACGCTTCCTTTTATGCGTATTGCGAGGAAAAAAAAGTTGACAAAGAGAAGCGTCAGCGGCTTGCGACGTTCGCGCCAGCTAGAGGAACCGAAAACCAGTGACCAGCTGCGGCTCAAGCCGGCAATTCGCAGCGCAAGAACACAAACCGCTGCAAGACAGGCTTGATAGACACAACATTATATCTGTAAATATTCTTACCCGCATGCATTTCTCTATTACCGGTGTATACCGCGGTCACGGCGTTTCTCGCGTAGCCATGACATGATTAGACCTCTCACCCGTTTGCTTTGCGTAGCAATAAAAAAACAAGCGGCCATCAACTCATTTCATGTTCTCCGTTTTTAGCGCTGTAGGCGTGTACTTACCAGGTATTCTCATTGCAGGTAAGGCCGGTCAACGCAGCCATTTACGACAACCGAGTGAGCCCAACCACGTGTAACCGGCGGTTCGCCGCCGGTGATGCAGACTCGCCATCAGGAGGCACGCTCGTCGTTCACTTCTCCGACCTGGGTGCAGATGCCGCTGTCGCCTGCAACTACACATTCGACGCGCGGGCCTGGCCACACGGCCGCGTGCAGCTATCGCTCGCCTCGGTGTTCGAGACACGCACCGACCACTGCGACCTGTGCCCACGTGAGGGCCGCGTTGAGATAGCCACCGAAGCGCGATACGAGAAGATCACCTGCCTTTGCAACGTCGGAAGGTCAGTTCTCATTCGACACTGGTTGTTCTTTGGTGTATGCTGTGAATCTGCCCTGTAGTTTCTTCACCTGATATAGTAAGCGGAAGAAAATTTATAAGTTGGATGGCGATCAGCACGTAGCCGTGCTGCACGCGCTCTAATACAGCAATACGAGCAATGAGAGAATGTCATCCTCACCCTAATAAAAAAAAGATGGTTGATCCCTCCGTCATAGGAATCGGAATAACACGAAAGTAAAGCGTGGCCTTACAAAAGTAACTAATGTTTACTGTACATTGATATAAGATTGTTTGTACAATGTATACTGATGTCTGGCAGCTATAGCACCGTTTAACGTGGATGCACCCACTTTGATGATTGGTGGTACATCTCCATCCCGACGATTAACGTCCATGTTAAATGATTAAACAAACTCTTGTGGTACCTTTAGTAGTTACCGGTGAAAGCGTAATCAGAGAACGAGGTGTGATAGCCAAAAGAGCGTCGCATATTGGATGCAGAACTTGGTCGCCATCCAGTGGCATGTTAAAATGTGATTGAACGCCACCGCCGGACTAGAGGGAAACGCAAAGCGCGTCGTGTCGCCACGGTAGCCCGGCCGAGATTTTTCTCGCGGCGAGCGCGTGAGCGGGGAACGCGGTGTTACAGCAAGGTCAAGCAGGCGCGCGTCGCATAGCTATTTTTGGTTTAGATTAGCGTGATGCTGTGAGCGAGGCCGACGCTTTAAAACGCGCATCAAGGTACCCTACGACGCTTGGGCTAGGATCGCCACCTTGCGGTGTGTTAAGGCATTGACAAAAGTGAACTGCTATTGAAAACGCGCCAAATGAGACGGACGCGTAACGCGTTGCAGCTGCTAATTGCGGAGGCCACAGTAATGACGAAATAATTTACATCACCGCTCCCAGAGGGCAACACCACCCCGCCGGCCTGGAGAGTGGTAGATATTACATCACCGCTCTCAGAGGGCAACATCACCCCGCCGGCCTCAGAGCCGTCTATGGGGAGAGTCTGGCGAATGGGTGGGGCAGTGACGTCACGCCGCGGCGATGACGCTGTTCACGTCACCGCCACGCCTCCGCTCCGGCGGCGTCCGCCATATATAGTCTTTCCGCGCGGCGGGCGCACGGCTGAGGCTACGTACGCGCTGTTCATTCGTGAAATCTAGCGCTCCTAAACAAATTGCGAAAGCGAAATTGTGCAAGAACAGTGTTATACAAATTTAATAAAGAATATGCAGTGAATTAGACGTGTCCAAATCATCGTGGAACTGAGTTGCGCACGCCGATTCGAGTCCACAACGTTCTACGATACGCGCTGTGCTTAGAGCGCAGCTCTAAGGCGTCTGTTCCTGCGTTGTTCGGCATCGCCGTTGGCGTTGTCGACGTAACCGATAGAGCGAACGAGGACGAAAGACAGCGAACGTGGATTCTGTCGATATCACGAGCTCTGGCCTCTAACATCGCTTTCTTCCTCCGTCATGCGTGCTCGCACTTCGGTCGGAGCTCGTGCGCATGCAGGGCTGGTGGGTGCGCTGCTACTGTCTCGCTTGTCGTGACGGGGACGTCGATGACGCATGCAATGCACAGAGTGGCGTGCGTAGCACTCGAGCACTGGCAGTTTCTGTGGCAATATGTAACGAATGTTCCAATGCAGATAGCCAGAAATTCAAACACAGTTCGCGTTGCCTCAACACAAAGCTGCGCTCAGAATTCGCATGAGGGAGCATCGTGATCATCAGTGACTTTTCGAGCTATGAAGACCTGTGGGTTTGCGTCTATCTTGGTTTTTTTTAAAATGCCAAGCATTTCTTAGCGAACTTCGGCGACTTTGAGCGTATCTATCTGTCTATCTATCTAGCCGCCAACGAATTTCTGCTGTCCTGGCCGTTTCGTTCTTGGGGTGTATACCAAAAGTGGTATGGCATAACGTGACTGTATGACAAATATAAATGACTGGTCATAACAAGAAAATCATGATATGCATGTCATGTACAGCATGATTTACATGCCACAGTCTTGGTGCTCTTGCGGCCGTTTCGTTGATTTGATATATACCAAAATTGGTATGGCTTGACAAGAGTGTATGGCGAACATAAATAACAGGAGTTATTATGAAAATCATGACACGCATGTCATGTACAGCACGACTTACGTGCCACGCTCATGGTGCGTTGGCCGACGTTTCGCTGACTTGATATACACCAAAATTGGTATTGTGCGACATGACTGTGTGAAGAAAAATAACGGGAGTTAATATGAAAATCATGACACACGTGTCATGTATACCATGACTTACGTGCCACGCTCATGGAGCGCTGGCGGCCGTTTCGCTTGCTTGATATACACCAAAATTGGTATTGCGCGACGTGACTGTGTGACGAACATACATAACAGGATTTAATGTGACAATCATGAGGCGCATGTCATATAGGGCATGATTTAGACGCCACGCTCCTGGTGCGCTCGCGGCCGTTTTAACTGGATATATACCAAAATCAGTATGGCATGACAGGAGTGCGTGTCGATTATCACGCATCGTGCGTGTGTATATATATATATATATATATATATATATATATATATATATATATATATATATATATATACCAGAATGTACGTTTCATTAGTACGGCGGCCTATACCAGATTGTACATGCAGGACAAACTTGCGATATATAGTGAACTAGACGTCACGACATGAATGACTTCGTTTGCCTCAATGACAAACAAGACGATGTATGCAGCTCTTTGCTGGCTGCTTCGCATTACATCGATTCCCACATTGCGTGGAATCTGCCGGCTTTTTCTTGATTAATTTTTTAAAGGTTGAGTTCAATAATAACGACGCTTGATAATGTTTCTGACGCTGAAGATGTTTAGTACGGTGCGACTGGCGCTTCTCTGCACAGTGATCTCGTGAGAAGTATTTTGACCCAGCGATCATGCTCGCTCCGAAGTTGGAGTTGAGAACTGTTGAGTGTGCGATATATATAACATTGATTTCTTTATTTGCTTCGGGAGCGGAGTACCAGCGAGTGCGCAAGATCACTACAGTCAGAAATCGGATCTCCCATGCTCGCGCTTTCAACAGTGTGTTCATGCAAGCAGAATTCGCGCTGTTGAATGTCATGGTCATTAAAACATTGATTTTAGGGCGAACGCCTTAGACGCCTCATGAAACGCGCGAATTGACTGGAGTCCCCGAGGCTTCGGCGCCAACACAAGTGAGCGTCTGATGTTTCTGATCCAAAAGCGTCGTCGCGTCTTTTCCTTCGGAAGCCTAAAAAGGCGGAAACCCTGCGCGCTTCTGTTTGAACAGCCAACCGCACAACAGCAGCCCATCGCACGCAAGAAATTCACGCTTGAATGCGAAGAGCAGTCGCCATGAATATGCGCGGCTTCGCACAAGAGCTTCGTAACCTACGCGCGCTCCTCAGCGATCGTGTAAATGCGGCGCGCCGGCGTCTCTCCGTCGCGACTGCGCCGGACTCCGCGCCGCGCTGTCGCCACTGCCGCCCGCCCCCGCCGGCGAAGAGAGAGGGTTTACGTCACGAGAAGAGGGTGGCGCTGGGGCGGAGCTCGGAGAGCGGCGAGATGAAACAATCGCCAAACTCTCCCGAAGGGTATATATGGCTCTGGCCGGCCTGGAGAGTGGTGCTTCCGGCCGTTTTGTTAAGTGCATATATACCAAAATTGGTATGGCACGACATGAGTGCGTGATGAACATAAGCGACAGGTCATGCATGGTATACAGGGTGTTTCAAGAAATGTGTCCAACCTTGTTCGTCCTAAGCTCGAGTATGTAAGCGCTGTATGGGATCCCGACACTAACACACTAGTTGAAACCTTAGAACCCGTCCAAAATCGGAGTGCACGTTTCATCCTTTCAGACTATGCACGCACATCTAGTGTATCATCTATGAAAACAGTTTTGGGCCTTCCACTTCTTTGTTCACGCAGGAAAGTGTCTCGTCTTGTTCTCTTTTATAAAATTTACCACAATCCACAGCTAAAACAAGGCCTTCTTTCCAAACCACACTACATGTCATATAGATGTGACCATCCCCACAAAGTACACATGCCTTTTTCACATACCAAATTCTTTCACGATTCCTTTATTCCCACTACCTCGTACGAATGGAACCACCTACCATCCTCTGTTGCCCAATTGACCGATGTCACTGCTTTTAAGGCTGCTGTTGAATGCGATGTTTACTCTTAGCAGCATTTTTCTTTGTTCACTCTTATTTTTCTTATTACTATGTATACTCTTACCCACTCCCTTTTGTAACGCGTTCGGGCCCTGAAGGTACTGAAATAAATAAATATAAAAGGCGCCTTTGTAAAGCCACTACAGTCTGTGACCGTGGCGCAGTGGATAGTCTGCCCGGCATCTGTTGTTGCGGACCGAGAGGCCGTGGGTTCGATGCCCGTTGACGGGACTTTTTTAAATGCGAAGCATTTCTTAGCGAACTTCTGCGACTTTGAGCGTATCTATCTATCTATCTATCTATCTATCTATCTATCTATCTATCTATCTATCTATCTATCTATCTATCTATCTATCTAGCCGCCTACGAATTTGTGCTCTCCTGGCCGTTTCGTTAATCGGATGTATACCAAAACTGGCGTGTCATAACACGGCCCAATTACGAACATAAATGACAGGTCATATCATGAAAATCAGGACACGCATGTCATGAACAGCATGATTTACATTCCACGACCTTAGGCTCTTGCGGCCGTTCCGTTAACTTCATATACACCAAAATTGGTACGGCGTGACAAGAATTCATGACGAACATAATGACTGGTCCTAATATGCAAATCATGACGCGCATGTCATGTGCAGCATGATTTACATGACGTGGTCTCTGGGCGCTCGCGGCCGTTTAAAAGAAGGGATATATATGAAAACTGGTATGACGAGACATTTCTGTATGACAAACATAACTGACACGTGGTAACATGAAAATCATGATATGCATGTCATGTATGAGATGATTTACATGCCACGCTCATGGTGCATTTGCGGCCGTTTCGCTTGCATGATATACACCTAAATTGGTATTGCGCGACACGACCGTATGACGAACGTAAGTGAGAGGTGGTAACATGAAAATTATGACACACAAGTCATGTACAACCTGATTTACATGCCATGCTCATGGTGCGCTAGCGGCCGTTTCAGTAGATTGATATACACCAAAATTGGTATTGCGCGAAGTGGCTGTATGAAGAACATGAATACCAATTGGTAAAATGAAAAGCATGACATGCATGTCATGTATGTCATGATTTACATGCCACGCTCATGATGCATTCGCGGCCGCTTCGCCAGCTTGATGTACACCAAAATTGGTATTGTGCGCAGCGACTGTATGACGAACGTAAATGAGACATGGTAACGTGATAATCATGACATGCATGACATGCACGACATGATTTACATGTCATGGTCATGGCGCATTCGTGGCCGTTTCGCTTGCATGGTATACACCAAAATTGGTACTGCGCGACGCGACTGCATGACGAACGTAAATGAGAGGTGGTAAAATGGAAACATGACATGCAGGTCATGTACGACATGATTTGCAAGCCACACTCATGATACATTCGCGGCCGTTTTCCTAGCTTCATATATACCAAAATTGGTATTGCGCGACGCGACTGTATGACGAACATGAATAACAGGTGGTAACATGAAAACCGTGACATGATGTCATGTATGTCATGATTTACATGCCGCGCTCATGGTGCATTCGCGGCCGTTTCGCTAACTTGATATACACTAAAATTGGTATTGCGCGAAGCGACTGTATGACGGACGTAAATGAAAGGTGTTAACATGAAAATCATGACATGCATGTCATGTATGGCATGATTTACATGCTATACTCGTGGTGCAGTCGCGGCCATTTCGCTCGTTTGATATACACCAAAATTGATATTGCGCGATGTGACTGTATGACGAACATAAATGACAGGTCTTAACATGCGAATCATGTTATCCATGTCATGTACGGTATGATTTACATGCCACTGCCATGGTGTGCTTCCGGCCGTTTTGTTAAGCGCATATATACCAAAACTGGTATGGCACGACACGAGTGCGTGATGAACATAAGCGACAGGTCATGCATGGTATACAGGGTGTTTCAAGAAATGTGTCCAACCTTCTCAAAAAATCAGGAAAATGCGATATTTGCTCGGGGCTTTCAGAATTGCTTTTTCTGTAGCGGCAGGAATCCTAAGGTAGTTAATGACATCATTTAGGACAGTAATTAAGAAAGTTACATTAATTAACTTTTTAATTAGTGGAGTTCGGTGATTATGTCAAATGGGAGAATTGAAGTTCTTCATGCGAGGAACCCATCCGCGCTTTGAGATTTCGAAAAAGCGTCCTCTAGTAATTGTTGTGGCGTAATGAAATTCAACCAAATGCAACGGCTTTCAACAGCGAAAGCCATCGAATTCGGTTGAATTTCATTACTTCGTTATTATTACTAGATGCCGCTTTTTCGAAATCTCAATGTTGGGATGGGTTTCTGGCACGAAGAACTTCAGTTCCCCAATTTGAAACAGTCACCTAACTGCACTAATTAAAAAGTTAATTAATTTAACTTTCTTAATTACTGTCTCAAGTCATGTCTCTAACCATCTTAAGATGCCTAGCGCTGCAGAAAAAGTCATTCACTCATTTTGGACGTCTCAGAAGAATATGGCAGTTGCGTTCTTTCATGTTTCTGTTTAGGTTTCGCCATTGAATTTGGTTGAATTTCATTACTTTGTAATTATTACTAGATGCCACTTTCTCGAAATCTCAAAGTTTGGTTGTGTTTCAGACATGAAGAACTTCAATTCTCCCATTTGACACAACGACCTAACTCCACTAATTAAAAAGTTAATTAATTTAACTTTTTTAATTACAGTCCCAAATAATTTCTTTAGCCATCTTAAAATCCCTGCCACTACAGAAAAACCAATTCTGAAGGCAGCAGTCAAATATCGCATTTTCCAGATTTTTTGAGAAGGTTGGACACATTTCTTGAAACACCCTTTATAAAAGAATATGCGTTTCATTGGCATGGTGTATAATAGATTATCCATGCATGCGTGCATGGCAAACATGCGATATATGGTGGACTAGATGCCATGGCATGAATGATCTTATTTGGCTCAAAGACAAACAAGGCGATGTGTGCAGCTCTTTGCTGACTGCTTCGCATTACATCGATTCCCGCAGTGCGTGGGATCTGCCGAATATTTTTTTTTCAATAGTAGTCGCGCAAAAGTAGAGCAAGGGTCAAATGATTAGCTTAAAATAGTTGCGTAGTCGCTTGACGCTTCGGTATGGGTCACTTGACCCCCGTAGGAGTGTTACAGGCAAGAGCCATCTGACTCGCTATAAGTGGTAACGTGATCCTTCGGATAAGAGTCCTTGCACTCTTCCTTGAGGGTCAGGGAACTCTCCTAGAGCGCGCCGACACATGACCCATCAGAGAAGTCACCGTGACTCTTTAAAGAGCGTCCTACACGTGGCAAGTCAGAACTATCCGAAAAGAGTCACGTATACTGCTTTTTTTTCTTAGAGAGTGCTGCTGACGCTGAATCGTGCTCCCAACTAAGGATGCAGAAACAGCGTCATCACCTCAATCTATCCTCCTTCAACGTATACGAGGAGCATGCAAGATTAGCACATAATTCTCTTCCCTGTTCAAGGCGGCTTTTACGTAGTGTGGCAATCTCGCGCACTGGTCGCCATGTGCCACGGCCCAGCGAAGTCATTTTTACGGATTTCTTTATGAGTTCTGGCGTATTTGTAAGCATTTAGCGCGTATTATTTAGGTCTTTATATGCGATTACCATTCTCCTCGCCAATTTTCGCGCCATTACTCGGTTCAGCTAATTCATCAGGCTCCACATATTTTAAAGAGCTGATTTTGGAGGATCGAAGATCAGCTATTTCGCTCACAGAAAGAAATGGCGGAAGTTTCTTCTTTCTAAACAACAGAGTGGGAAGTTCTGTGAGGAAATGGATACAGCAGCCGCACGAACGCCCAGTGATATGGACTAAGAAAGCCTGGTTAGAGGGAATGAAATACGAGTCGATACAGTACAATACTTGCGGGTATTATGTTCGAAAATCTCACGTTATTTATTCTGAAAGTCTCAAGACCTACCAGAATTTTAGCAAATTGGACAAAGTGGCAACATGACATCAATCGTTAGCACGGAAGATGCTAACCATAATGGTGATAGGCACATTACCGTCTCTATTGTAAGGGCCTTGGAACACTTTTCTAAGTAATAATTGAGTAGTCTCACTTTTAGCCCATGACACTTCACGAATCACATGCCGCAAAAAATTTTAGAATCCGTGAAGTGGTGGCGGAGTTTCAGGGATGTGTCGCACGCTTCAAGTGCTTTCTCTTCATTAGTACCAGCGAGCACTCGGAAAGCTACGCAGGGAGGGGGAAACAGCCATCACTGTGAACAAACTCAATGTTGCGCTTAATAGGTCTGAAACTGCAGCTCCAGGAGCAGACCAAATCGCATACGATTTGATCAGGTGATTACCCAGAGTAGCATTGGAATTATTACTTGGCTTATACGAGAAAGTATTGTCCACGGGACAGATTCTGCATTCGTGGAAAGAGGCCACAATGATTCCAATCCTCAATCACGGCAAATATGCATTCGATGTTACAAACTACAGGCCTATCGCCTTGACTCGCTGTTTATGCTAGTTTGAAAGAAATTGGCGAAGCTTGCACTAAGTGGAGCAAGACTTGAAACAGCGGAACTGGACGATTCTGTAGAGTAATCTGGTTGCTTCTACGTTGTTTCTAGGCCTTAGCTAGTTGATGCAGGGGTTTTCAAGGTTGTTTTTAGGTTATTGCTAGGCCTTAGCTAGGTGATGCTAGGTTGTTTCTACGTTGATTCTCAGCGCAGATAGGTTCGTGTTAAACCACAGACAGTCACAGACACGACACGGATGTCCAAACTGCAGAGACAGAACTTCACGCTAAAACCAAGCGTTCACACGGGCACGTCGTGGTTGGCGTAGGCCTTCCATCGCTTCGGGGTCTTCTCGCAGCCGCCGTTGCCTTCCCTGTTCCTCATATAGTATTCTCTCGTTGTACGTAGTCGGGGTCTCCGCGGCTCCTCCACCATTGCTTCGCAGCCATTTGTTGGGCTAACTGTTGTCTTTTTTATTTTTAGTGCACCAGCGGTGAGTAGTGGGACTTACGCAATTTCTGTGGCACATGTTCCTGTATAATGGTGATAGTTTTTTGGTCATTTGTTGGGCTAACTGCTTTTTAGTGAACCAGTGGTGAGTAGTGGGATTTGCCCAATTTCTGTGGCATATACCCGTTTATGACGATGATAGGTTTTATTTCACCGGACAATCAGGCTTAGTACACAAATTATTCCAGATGTGACAGCGTAACCGCGCTCCGCATCGAATCGGGTCACTTGTCACGCTCAGTTGTCGGAGGAACATAACTTGTTTGAAATTTCTTTATCAAATTTATCACGACCTGACAAAGTTAACCAAGTCCGACTACTTGGGGCGGCCCGGACGTCGTTCTAGTTGAACCAACCATGTTAAATGTATTAGGCCAATTATTTTCCGTTGTGGCACATTAAAACGCTCTTTTTTTCCCTCAACAGTAGAACTATGGAATTCGCATCCAACTGATATTGTCTGTTCGCAATCTGTGGCTGCATTTGTATCAGCACTCGAGTTGCACCTTGAGTCGCTATTGCAACCATGAGTATGATGTGGAGTATGCTATCATACCATCGGCACACTCAGCATCTACGCGTTTGCTTTCCGTTCACTGTAGCTACAGCTTTTTCTTTTTTTATTGTATGTTCATTTCCATGCACATGCTGTTGAGTATTTACGATGACATGTTATTGAGTGTATACGCGTATGCGAGTGTGGCTCCCTGCGTCGCTTATTTGTCATTTTTGTATTAAGTGGCTTTCCATTACGTGCCCAATGTGGATGCTGACTTTTCCTTTTTTTTGACACAGCATGTCTTCCGTATTTAGTTGTTTTCTGTGCCGTTCTTGATCTCATGCGTCTTTGAAATGGATGCTTTGGCAGTACTATTTTGTATGCCCACTCCTGTATGAGCCTTTGTCTTACAGTATTAATAAATAAATAAATAGTAAAAATAAAACAACGAACGTTTGCTAAATAGCTTCGCTGTTAAAAGTCATAAATCGCGGTCAAATGTGTTTTCTGGAATTTATTAAAATTCTAGATACACACCAAGCTGGCTTTCCCGTAAGCCGGTGTACGATAGATAACTCCGTGCTCCTAGAATCGCATATTCGGGAAGCATTTGTACACAAGCAGTATTGCCTTTCTGTTTTCTTTTACCTGGAAAAGGCATACAGTACAGCCTGGCGCTATGCGATACTACGGGACTTACACAGCAATGATATATGCGGCAGCTTATACAACGTTATACACAGCTACCTACCTGTCTGACAGGAAATTTGAAATACGTATTGCTGTTGGTACAGCACTCTCGAAAACATACATAGAAGAAAATGGAGTCGCGCAGGACGGAGCGGACAGTTTCAACCTTTATTAGTATATTTCAAAATCTGGGCTTTAACGTCCCAAAACCACGATATCATTATGAGCGACGCCGTAATGGAGGGCTCCGAAAATTTCGACCGCCTGGAGATCTTTAACGTGCACCTAAATCGTACACGAGCCTGAAACATTTTCGCCTCCACCGAAAATGCAACTGCCGCGGCCGGCATTCAATCCCGCGACCTTCGGGCCTTTTTATAGTAAAAAATGACTCTATACCCACGGCACTCCCGCCTGCGCTATCCTACTATTTTACGTAGATGATATCTAAGTTAGCTTTCGGTTATGTGACGTGTCCATTTGCGAATGGCAAATTCAGCTAGGTGTGAGCCGGGTTTCTAAATAGGCAAATGAGTATGGTTTTGCAGTTAACGTTGATATCACTGTATGTGTATTGTTTATTAAATCTATAGCTGTACAGCCGGCCCCGTCTATCAAAATCAATTGGTGCCCCGTAAGTGCGAAGAATTAACATAAGGCCCAGTAGTCTTTCATCCCTCCAATGTCTGAAAATAATGAACTTGCTGAAATGCTGTAACATCCAAGTTCCCCATCATGGGGAACTGCAAAAATATTCCTGATATCATTGTTTAAGTCTTGTTAAAAGCCGGCTGGACTATGGCTGTTTAGTGCACCAGTCAGCCTCAAAAACCAGAAGTTAATATATAAGAATGGAGACTTGAGTGAGTTGAGAGGCGTTCATCTTTGGTTCAAACAGCGCACACAAGACGAGGGCGAAGAAATGGGACTACAGGATGTATCGTCAAGTTGCGCATGTGCTCCCGGATTAACCCATTTTGAGTAATGTTTAGCGTAACACGTGTCTGTTATCTGTCAGTCAACCGAAGCTATATATACCTGTAATCGACCATGAATAAAAAACTTCGCGTTCTTGTTGCTTCCATGCCGCGTGTCGGCACTGCGCCCCGGAACACAGTACAGCACCTGTGCGGTGGTCCAATTTCGCGCCCTCGTCCTGTGTGCGCCGTTTCAACCAAAGATGAACAGTTAAGATGCTGGATCCGGTGTAGCACTTAGGCATTCGTCTTGCTAGTGGTGCGTTCCGCACGATTCCTGTCAGCAGTCTGCTCGTCGAGGCGTGCCAGATGGCCATGCAACTTGAGAGTGAATACGGAAGCCACATGTACACTCTCAAACTATTTTCCATTCCGACACACCCCTGTGGAAGACTCGTGGCGGACGACTTCCTCCCTAAAGTTTTATTGCGAAAGCAATTATATCGACAGTCTCAGGCTGGTTCAAAAGTCCAAAAGAAAAATAATTCAGAAAAATGCTTCTGAAGCGCGGAATCGAACCAGCGACCTCTCGGTCCGCAACGCGTGGCGCTAATCACTACGCCACAAAGCGCAGATTCTTCAGGTAGCTAACGGTGAGCGCTATATACACACCCTTTACCGCTGGCAGGACTCGGAGACGGCAGGCGCTTATAAGCGTTTCTTCATTATTAGTGAGATGGCGTGAGGAGCGCAACGGGCGCATTTAAAGGTCGTCGGCCAGCTCCCTCGCTTCTTCTAATATTTGCGCAGGGAGAACCTTGCCCTTGCGCTGTCTTCTGGCGCGGTAGTTGCTGCCGGGGGGTAGATCTTTCTGCAGCGTAGCAGTATGTTCATCACGGGCCGCTTTTCTTGCTATCGCAATAATTGCTTCGCCCTTGCGGCGAGACTGTGACTTTTTTGCTGTCGCTGTCGCCGTCATGTCCTTCCGGTATGAAGTCCAAATTGATAAGATCTCCCCGCGCATTGTATGTTCTACCGCGGGTAAAAGCGCGCGAGCAGGGGCGACGAACGCGGCCGAAGCAGAGGTCAAACGAGCCGACCCATTTCCGTCGCTCGGATGGGTGCATGCGATAACATCACCCCGCTCGTGAGGCCTGCCGTCGAAGCAGACAGGAAACGCGCCGCCCGTCTTTAACGAGCCTTAAATGGCGCGAAGACGCGAGGGGAGGGGGAGGATGTCGCGCGACCAGGAACTCTGAATCTAAGGGCGCGGTCGCGATCGCTGGCGCACGTGCTATCTCCAAAGCCATCACGGCGGGCGGCTCGTATACCCTTCTACGTGCTGCGGTCTCAACGCGAAGTGACTATGCGGAGAGCATGTCTCCCTGGAAGCAGCCGTATTCTTTTACACCAGCGTTTTGTGCTTATACAAGATCGGATACAAAACAGTTAGCTGCTAGCCTCACTTCGTGTAACATTACAATTTGTTGCTATCGCATTCATTGCTTCGCCCTTGCGGTGAAACTGTGACTTTTCTTTAAAAGCGACCGCTTCTTCCGAGCCATTCCGCCTAATCTGTACCGCCACTGCTACTCAAGCCAAAATACCCCTACAACAAGTCACTAAAGCACCTTCAAGGGAGTGGCTGCCACTTGGGAGAAAACTATCATAAAATGTGTCATGTCTTTCTGCCGCATAGATAAACAACACCATCCTCGTGCAGCTATACAACAGCATTTTCTCCAACACAAATATCGTGGTTCTCACCAATTTCGCACACATGCGTCGAAGACCAGACAATCTGTATTTGCCCCTGCTATGGGGCCTGAATTCGCCTCTTCACAAATACTGAACACGAACACAAGAATTTTTACCGAAGAAGCTTATGGAATTCTAACTACGATAAAATACCTTGTTATCCGCAACATTAAGAAATCATTAATACTTACAGATTCACTGAGCGTCGCGCGTGCATTGCAAACTCACAAAACGAACAAAAAATACAATCTTCAGTGATGTCCAAAAGCAATTAATTACTACATATCAGAGCACCTCAGAGATTACAGTATGCTGGGTACCAGACCATGTCGGTATTGATGGCAGTGGCGGATCCAGAGGAGGGTGGTAGGGGCGCCCAAGCCTGTGTCAGCCTCCCCCCCTTCAAATTCAAATTCTCTATTTTCTGCCTTGTAGTTGTACAGACATAGGAGGCGCAGAAAAAGCGTTCATAAACAGCTTGACAGAGCCGCGGCACCCGTTTGCTTGGCAGCGGCATCACAAGAAGGCGCATGTAACGACAGTATTGAAAGTGTAACGACGACTATGCAATACAGTGAAACCTCGGTGATACGAATCTCACGGGACGACCAAAAATATTCGTATCATCCGAAATTCGTATCACCAGAAAGCATAGAAAATCAGCATGCGACAAAAGAAAGCTGGCGTACATTTTCATTTTTAGGGGCGAAGCTCCTTAAGGCGGCACCCGTTCGTCCCTCGTAGTAGTGCGTAACCAGTCGTAACGCTAGCACCAGATCTTGACCTCCAAGGTGGTGCCGGTGGGAGATTTTTCTTGTGCGTTGTTGAACAATAAAAAATTCGCAGCGTGCGCGTTAACTAAAAGCCGAATTCTTCTGTCTCTCATTCCCCATTAGCAGCCATTGGCATGTTCCAGTAGGAAACGTTAGTAGAAGTAGAAGTGTAAGTGTTAGCTAAAAGCCGACTTCTTCTGTCTCTCATTCCCGTTAGCAGCCATTGTTTACCTCCAAGGTAGTGCCTGGTGAGATTTCTCCTGTGCAGTGATTAAACAATAAAAGTTTTTTTCAAAACGCCGTTGATTGATGAAATAAACCAACGAAAGACGCCATATGTTTTCTAAAAGCAAAACGAAAAGACGCCAGATGTTTCTAAAGCAAAACGAAAAGACGCCAGCTGCTTAACGAAAGACGCCAGATGTTTTCTAAAGCAGTGGTTTTCTAAACAATGAAAATTCACAGCGTACATGTAAAATAAAGTGAGCTGCAAGTCGTCATAACTCTCATCGAACCTTTAGTATAAACGCGCCCGATCTCACGTCGGGATAACATACTGGGCAGAATTCACAGAAGATTCACGGTTTACCGATGAACCTCCGCAGCTTCGCCCACTCATCATCATTCAATCCGTGGATATGCTGTGATTTTTGTATTTCGGGGCCGCAGCAATGTCACCAAGAACCCTGAATGATTGTCAGTTAGGTTTTTAGATGTAGGCAATCATACCAGCACTCGTAAATATGCGGCCCGTACGAGCGTGTTTAATAACTGAACCAGGTGTGTTGTGACCAGCGACAGCAGTAGCCCCTTCAAAATTTTATTGAACGACACCAGCGAAAATAACAAAAGAAGCGCTTTTATACGATGGATCAAGGGCACAAAATTGCAGAACCACGATCCTGTGTTATGATTTTGTTATCGCGGGTGTTGGGGTTGTTTTTTCGGAGATTTACGGCCGTTTCCGCACAAGTGCGACTTCAACGGTCGCGCATGTTGTCGTTGTGAGGCCCGACTCCTTCGCCAAGACCGTCCTCCCCTTCTTTCGGCCCTCGTCCACCTCTCATAGGATGTCTGATGCACGAGGCAGGCACGTGTAAACACAGTACAACGACAGCAGCCCGCATCGAGGCGTTAGAAAAAAAAGCATGGCGCTTACGTCACGTGTAATCTAAGCGCGAAGGCACACGGAGGCACATAAGAACCTCAAAGATTCGTACACACAGTCTGGGAGGCCGTGATGAGTCTCTCAAGGTTTATTCTCACCGTAAGAAAAGTGTTTTAAAGACGATAGTCTTTCTTGGGGAACTTAAACGCAGAAATTTTCGTCTGTCTTTCTGTCTGTCTTTCTGTTTGTCGGCACGTCCCTCGATTCAGCCACTCGGCCAAAGTTGAACCACTTGCCCAAGGGCCAGCCATCGTGAACGGCTGACTAGGTTCATACTTGTGTACATTGTTGATCAAAAAGCAAACATTACGAATATCTGAGGCGCAACATCACTAGGTAAGTATTAGGCGGTGTGTTCCTTTAATAGAAAATACATAGATACGTAATTCTAGAGACCCTAGTTTCTTAAGCTGCGCTGAAAATGCGACTGCGCCGAAACTTGGCTTCCTCCGTGCCCTCTGCACGAGCTCATTGTTGTCTTTCGGTTTCGGTTCAGTATTGCACTGTACGAGTGCCATGGGGCGCCGCTCTGGCATTCCTGCTTTACCCAGGCGACGTGAATGTAAAAGAGCGTGTGGAGAGTACTCGTTGAGTGCGGACGTTTCTTCTGCTTCGGCGCTTCGCGCCAAACCGCGTGTTCGGGCTGGCTGGCGTCCCCGCCGGTCGCGTTGGTCACCGCCGGTCTTCGCCTGCTGCTGCGCCGGGACTACCAGCCCGCAACACAGCATTCACATTTCCCGACGTATTGCCAGATGGCGTTCATATCTCACGCAGCGCCTCTTCTATCGTCTTTAGACGACATTTGCAGCGAAGCACGCAGATACACGGCCAATTTTTTTCTTACACCGCGATTCTGACGATTTGACGGTGCGGCACGCATGCCCACGCTGGCGTTCCCGCGCTCGCACGTGCTTGGCGCGTCTTCCACGATAGCGCGGACAGCACCTCTTCGTACCTGGGCGGTAGCGTACGTTCGTATAAACTGTCGCTGTGTGAAGATCGGTTCGCAACAACCGTACTCCATTACATTGCAGGCCAATGGGCCTTGGCCGGGACCAACGACAAATTCGTATCACCCCGAAATTCGTATGAGCTGTGACCGTATCACCGAGGTTTCACTGCAATCGAGAGGTGCAAAAGAGAAACAAAAAGAGAATATACAATAGATAATATTCACATTCGATACACACAGGCATGGCTACAAAAAAAGAGAAAAAAAAACGGAATCTACATGTTAATATACATGGTACGCAAAGCAGTGTTTGACGAACTGAAGAGATCAAAATTATTATGCACATACGAATTTAAAAGGCAAGGAAAAGTGAATTGCAGACGTTCTCTACCTGAATTTATTCTGGGTGTCGGGCACAACCCAAGTCTCTGCATGCCTTGTGACATATGCTGCTTCTCGGGCATGCATATCGGAAAGGTACCGTAAGTTGTTTATGTTTTTTTTGAGTTTATACCTGACATTCAAGCGGTATTTGTGCGTGTTCTGGATCTTTAATACGCCACTTTGCAAAAATAGATCCGCACTCGGTGAGTACCAGGGTACATTATGAACATGACGAAGGAATCTCTTTTGTAAAATGAAGATGCGCTGAAGACAGCCAGGAGTAGCTGTTGCCCAGATTAAGTGGCATTAGTTTAAATAGGAGTAAAAAACGGAATTGTAAAGCAGTAACTTTGATGGCCTTGGAAGAACGTATTTCAGCCTGCTTACGACCCCGGTTATTTGAGCCAGTTTCGTTGAAATGTGGTCCACGTGCTGTTCCGAAGACATAGAGGAAGAAAAAACCACTCCGAGACACTTAAATTGTTCAACCACATCTATACGTCGTGAGTTCAGCTTAATGTTGAAGGAAAAAAGAACTGGTTTATTTTTGGGGCGGAATACGACAGCTTGTGTTTTCTTCTCATTAATACGCATGCACTTGGATTCTGTCCATTTTTTAGCTCATTCATGGTGTCATTGCAATCCCGAACAAGAAGATCAAGAATATTTCCAGTAAAAAAGATGCTGGTATCATCAGCATAAATGATAAATTTAGCAGTGGTGTTAATATTGCAAATGTCGTTAAGATACACATTAAAGAGCAAGGGTCCTAATATACTGCCCAGTGGAACGCCAGAAGCAACAGACTTTAGTTCAGATTTTATGTTGTATATGCAGACAGCCGGTTTTCTGTGCGATAGATGTGATTTCAGGAGTATTTGAGCCTGTCCGCGAATACCATAACATTCTAAGTTTTCAAGGAGTATAGTGTAGTTCAGAAGATCGAACGCCTTTGAAAAATCCACGAAGATACGAATAACGAAGGCCTTCTTTTTAAACTGTGTTAATATATATTGCTTCCATTCAGTGCCTTTCGTCCACCTCCTCCTTTGTCCAGGTTGCTTCGGCTACCACTGCCTAAAAGAGGAAAGTAAAATCTTGTTCTCGCCATCTACCTCTCTCCTCATCCCCCCCCCGATTGTATGACAAGACCGCTCCCTCCCTCTCCCCCAATATAGACACCTCAATCTGCCTCTGATTGGTCGGGATAAGAAAGCAGATGCCAGCGCAGCAGCAGCAGCAGCACAAAAACAGTGTTGATGTGATCAGCGTGCCATACCAAGATTTAAAAGCTCTTGTCCACCGCAATCTGCGTGACAGGTTACAGAAAAAATGGGACCTCAAAATCAACAAGCTCCATATAGCGCTACATAGTATTGAAAATCTAGTTTTTTTCTTGCCGTGATAGATACAAAGAAGTTCTTTTATGCCAACTCCTTATAGGACATACCTATGGCACTCATTTTTGTCTCTTAAATATGCGCGAGATCGAATGAACACAAACGGAGATGGCGCAGAAGCACCACTTACACGAGGTTTTGAAAAGGCACACCCCGTTTCATTCAGGACCTTTTCTATCAGACAGCCGCATGGTTCCGTTTAATAAGCTATCACACTTCTTAAGTGACGTGCGTTTTCTGTAACCTATATTTATTAAAGCGTCAAGATGGGTTTTGGTACATACTTCTGGCACACTGCAGCGCAAAAAACACACAACGGACGGAACACGAACGACGAAGACGAGCGCTGAACTTGCAACAACATTTATTGAAAAGGTTTCACATATATTTATGCTGTCCGACGCAGACGTCACTCACTACACATACGTAGGAAAGCGAACTCTTTATCAGTTAGTAGCAGAGATGGTACGCTTACACAACTCTCCACCAGATAGGAAATGCGTTCTGCTTCTATGATTTCTCGGGTGATTCGCGTCTTGCTCTTCTTAATGACGGAAGTGTTATGTAGCTCGGGTGCGCAATCTTGACACGTTATACGATGACTGGCTAGGAAAGCTTCAACATCCTTACCGTCACGCGCTTTTTTTTCATTGTTCGCATGCTCCCTTAGCCTATCGTTTACGCATCTCCCAGTTTGGCCCACGTACACTTTTCCGCACTTTAAAGGGATTTTGTACACCACCCCTTCTGCGTGTTCAACAAAGGGCCCCCTGTGTTTGTGCCACAGACCTGCTGCTCCCTTGCCTCTGGGTCGGTCGTTTTGCAGAGCTTAGACAGCCTGCGTGGTGCCGTGAATACCACATTCACGTCGTACCGCTGGGCCACGACGTGAAAATAAAAGGTGCCCAGCGGTACGACGTGAATGTGGTGACGTCATTTTGTTGGCACTAGCGCGAAATTTGACCTCAAGATATTTTTCGTAGGCCCCTGATCGCTAAAGACTTGCGCTGCGGCGAGCTGGCAAGCTCTTGGCGAATGCACTTGAAGCCAACGCTAGCTAAACTAATATCGACCTGTGACTAAACAGCGGTGTTTAAGTGTACCGTCGTGCAATTCACCTTGGTTTTACCAGGAAACGTTATTCTCTGAGCTTTTATTCTGCGTTCGTGTCATCTTCCACAGCGTGAGGTAGGCAACAGCGTACCTCTCATGTGTGCAGCGTTGCTTATTTGCTTCGCACATGCGCAGGGGACTTAAAGAGCGTATTGCATGTATGCTTCAGTTCTAACGAGAAGAAATGACGCCTGGTCACGCCAAAATAATGATATTTCAGTTTTATTCAATGATCACAATAACGCAATTTAACACACCCTACACAATGAGCAAAAAATGTCATAATAAGTACAAAATGTGCGTACTGTCGGCCGCAAAAGTTTGCGGGATCTGCAGCGCGTGGCGGAGCGACCAAAACTGCATTGCTGCGTCCCCTACCGTGACGCCGCGGGTGTTGAGGCTATCGGCCGCGGCCTCCGCGATTAGATCCGGCAACGGCACGTTGTCTAAAGGCGCCGTCGCTAATCGCCGAGGCCGATAGCCTGAACACCGGCCGCGTCACGGTAGGGGACGCAGCAATGCATTGTTCCGTCGCTCCGCCACGCGCTGCAGATCCCGCAAACTTTTGCGGCCGACAGTACACTACGTGCATTATGTTTTGCCTTTTGTTCCGATAAATTAACCTTACGTGTAACGTATCAAGACATGCGAATTGTAGTGACTGTAGCGTGACAAATAACTTAGCGATCTGCTCACCGATAACAGGAAATATAGTAGGCACCGCGTGTTCACGAAGGAAACCGGGCAGCAGGAATACTGTGGCATGAAAATCCAGCAAGCACTGTACTCCGAACCGTTGCCCCCGTGTCTTATCAAGAAGAGAGGGCTCGCCAGTCGTACGCGTTTTGCTATTGCATTCTTGGAACACCACATCGCTGCCGCGAGTACCGAGGAAAGCGTTCGGCGTGAAATGCTAGCCGCCTCGTGCCGTTGTCCGTTGAACACCGTAGCCATCACGTTCACCAACGACGAAACGCACCTCGCAACTTCGCGCACACCGAAATCAAATTCTCACCACAATAATTCACCGAAGGCATGCAAGCGCGAAACACCAGAACACCTGAGGGGGCGTGTCGCCGCAGACGAACTTACGAGCGCGCCTTTCCATGCACCGCAAGGGCTGCACTGTATGACAATGACGTGCGCCTCTGTTCAGGGGGCGCTAAGAAAAAGGTTTTTCGTAAGAATTAAACACTGTCGTACATTCTTGGCACATTGCGCCTACATAATATTGTTCGGGAAATAAATGTAATTTGTAAAACATAAGAAATTGCTTTACGTTTGAATAAAACTTGGTTTTTCGCTATTAGTGTTTGTTCCCTCCAAACATAGTCGCGCTTCAATCACAGCACGGATAACTCCCCTTGCTGGTGTCGTTGGCAATAGGTTCTGAACCGTTTTTCGCCCGAAGCTTCGCGACCTATTTGAATGGACCTTGCTCGCGGCGTAGAGCACACAGGCACGCGCGTGCGCCAGAGTTCCGCGGGTCCGCCAGGGGAGCATTCGGCGCTGGCGTCGCGAGCGCAAACTTTAGGTTGCCTCGTCTATAGTAACGAAGCCGTGTCCCCAACTGGGAGACAGAAATAAGTGCCTTATTCTTCCTCCAACAATCACTATATCTAGTAACCAACGTGGTCGGCGGCAACGCCGGCGTCCTCCGCATGTCTCGTTTTTCGCTCGCCAAAAACGCGTTATGCGTTTCCAAATTTACTTGCTGGCGTACCATAGGGAACCCAAGCTCAAGATTGCGGCGCGACGACAGCGCCGCGCCAGCCGCGCTGCGGCTCTGTCGGAAAGCTCTGAACCTTCGGCGCGGCCGACTCAGCCCCTTTCACGGTAGCGGTATCGGTGCGTGTAACTGGGGGGCCGTCAGCTGGGTACGTTGAACCGAGAGGCTTGCTGTGCGAAGCTGCGCATTTCAGCGATGGCAGAAGCGACCCCGCGGAAGCGCAAGCGTGGTCCGAAGTATTGCGGTTTAGCGGCCAGCCACAACAGTGCAGACAACACCAAGGCACGCGATTCACGTGTTAAACTGTACCGTTTCCCGGGCTTGTCGTACGAGAAATAAAGGCGGCAGCGTGGATAGCTGACAGCGCTGTCTCGCCTTCTATTTTGGCTGTCTGAGTTCATCGCTTCTGTTCTTTCCGACTACCTGAATCGGTAAGTAACGGGGCGCATGCACGCAGCGACTACATTAATGATTACTCGCTGTCTTCTCGTATTGTTAAAGTCCATATTTGAAGTTATAAGGCGCGAATAAGACACGGACGAAGAATAGGAACACACACACACACGGAGCGCCGTGTGTGTGTGTTCCTATTCTTCGTCCGTGTCTTATTCGCGCCTTATAACTTCAAATATGTTAAACCAACAAGCCCAGTCTGCCATTCTTACATCGTTAAAGTCCAGTTACGGTTGTATGTGAAGCAACTTTGTGTTTTGATTCCCCGTGTTCGTGAGACCTACCAGTCGTTGTTGAACGTTCACATTCGCGTTATACCGTTAGCATTGCGCGGTTGGTTGAATTCAACTGAACTCGGCACATCGTCAGAAGTTCGGCGCCTGCATTCCACGCGTTGGGAAGGCTGCTTTATCACGCCGGAACGGACGTCTGTGCATTTGCAGCAAGCTTTGACATCGTTCTGCAGGTTTGCTTTGTTTTTGTCACTTTATTAGGGTGATATATATTTAGGCCGCTAAATATAACTGGCACTTAATACATGGTTTGCAATTGCAACGTTGAAGTAACCACCTTCTGACTTTGTGCGATTTTCTAGCCGCGTTCACGCAGCAGGTTTTATACGCCTGTCAAGTCGATATCATAAAAAGAGACTGCAAGCATGACGCGAGAGCCGAAAAAACGAGGCGAGCAGTTCATCTTGCTTCACAGTGGTTAAAGCTCAGCTAGCTGCCTCGCGTGTTAATCGGCGGGTGATTCTCCAGCGGCACGGAGGACTTGACTCTAACCTTCTCAGGAAGCAGTGCCATGGCCGTATAATCTTTTTTTCGCACGTCGCAAAGGTTTGTCCACGAAAGTACACGGCTGCTACTGTAAGCATGCCATATCAAAACAACAATCATATGATTCGTAGTCCACGCAGAACATCGATAGCGTGTACGGCTTCATTTCGGAGTGCATGTGGACTATTATTCATCTTTAACATGACAGAATGAGACTTACCTCGAGGTATACGTCCTACACGGTGTAATCGCGACTTGGAAAATGCATTTCGCTTTGAGTTGGGCGTCGTTGTTATCGATCGTCTGCTCTTCACCGTTAACGTGATTGATGAGCCTTTCTCATTTTATCAAGTTCGCTTTTTGGAAGTGCCAGTCAAGCTTGAAAATCCTTTTGAAGCCGCACTGCAAGCGGTACATTGTGAGGCGGCGCAAGTGCACCGCGAGAGCTCTGCACGTGCAAAGCGAGCGGCACGCGGTGGAGAGAAGGGAAAACACGCGCTGCTAACACCCCAGTTTCTCTTTTTCTGCCAGAGATGGCGCTGCCTGTCAAGAGCAGCAGCGCCGCTAAGCGTTGCTTGGGAAGCCTATGGCCGCGTTCGCTGACTAGGAAATTCAAATTTCCCGCGAAGCGCCAGTTCCTACGGGAACGCGTATTTGTGGTGAAGTTGCGTCATCCCGCCGATAGGTATCCGCTGCCGTCAGCGGACCGACGGGTGCTCAGCGTTGTTTCTCTATCTGGTCGATGGCGTCTCGCGAGCGTCCTCACCTAAGAGTATATGTCTTACACCATGCATGCTCGTAAGCAAGCGGTGTGGTGGTGGTGAAATACTTTATTTTTGAGAAGGCCAAAAGGTAAAAAAATACATTTAAAAAAATTAAAAAGCAGCGTTGTGGGCGGCCTTCAGGCTGCCGGTTGTGGCGTCCAGGCCGTGCCTAGCCGCGACGTCCTCTGCCCAAGTCACCAGCCGAAGTTGGAGATCCGGCCTGGTGCTGGACAAAGCAGCCTCCCACTGCTGCGGACTTCTTAAGTGCCAAGAGGCAGGGGGCAAGTGTGCCGGACATGAGAAAGAAATTGCACCATCTCCTGCTAAAGGGGACCATGAGGCGATGCGAAGCCGGAGCACTTGCACGATCGCGTTCCGTTGGCGTTTGTTGGGCATGCTACCGACCTCGCGTCGTGGAACGCGAAGAGGGACGCTACGCGCGTCGTATCTTCCATCTAGCCTGGCCGTTAATTCTCACAGGGCGAGCGGGGAACGCGGTCGACAGGGGGGCAGCGTGGGAGAGGAGAGAGAAGCGGAGGGGACGCGCATGCGCTCGAGCTCATCGCGGCGTTGCGCAGGAGAGAATTTCGGCATGTCTAGCCCGCGTTTCGGACGAAGAGTGGAAAGGGGGAGGGGAGAGGGAAAGTGATGAGGGGAATGGGAGAGGGAAAGTGGAGAGGGGAGGGGAGAGGGTATGCGCATGCGCAGTAAGGGTGGTCACGCCGCACACCACCACCACCACCACCACCACCACCACCGGATTGAGCTCCGCCTTAAGATACTTCGCATCTAAAAAAGATATGATCATAATTGGCGTTGGAGCTGTCACATAAGCGGCAGGCCGGCGAGTACGTCCCGGGGTGGAAGAGGGCAAGACGTGCGGGAGTAAGGAAGGTGTGGGCCTGCAGTTGGCGCCACAAGTGTTGGTGATGCTGGGAAAGGGATTTGTGCGGTGGGGGGAAAGTGAGGCGAGAGAAGGCGGTAGTGCAGTGTGATGTCGTGGTACGTGAGGAGCGCGTCGCGCGTGTCCATTCCCGGCGGGAGCGGGCTTGCTCGGTCAGTCGAATCGCGAGCGATGGAATTGGCCGCCTCGTTGCCAAGATGACACGCGTGAGCAGGTACCCAGATGATATAAATGGGGCGAGAGGGAGTGGTGCCAGAACGCAAGATACCGGCGGCCGGTGGTGCCACCCGTCCGACTGCGTAGTTGTACACCGCAGGCTTAGAGTCACAGAAAATGTATTCCGCGGAGGTTTGTGTGATGGCAAGGGCGATAGCTGCCTCTTCGGCCTCGACAGAGGTGGAAGTGCAGACGGAGGCCGTAATAGTGGGTCGGAGGGAGTTGTCGGTGACTGCAAGTGCGTGGGCTGTGTAGTGGCGGTACGGGGCGGCATCCACATAAGCCACGGCAGGTTGCTGTCCGAACCTACATAGCCTTCGTTCTTCTTTGGAGAACGCCGTTGCGTAAGAAAAACGACGCCAGTGCTCGCTTAACACTTTCGGAACGACGGCGTTCTTGTCCTCCAGGTATTCCATAAGGCCTCTGAGTTCCGGATCGGATCGCTGTTGTTCAGCGAAGTCGTCGGCACTTATGGTTCCCAAAAAGTAGTCATAGTCCTGGTCGTCTTGCGGCAGCGGATCCACGGGGGCACGAGACAGGCAGTCAGCGTCAGAGTGTTTTCTTCCGGACTTGGATACGACGGTAATGTCAAATTCTTGAAGTCTCAAGCTCCATCGTGCGAGACGATTTGAAGGGTCCTTCAAGTTAGCTAGCCAACGCAGGGCGTGGTGGTCGCTCACAACTTTGAAGGGCCTGCCGTAAAGGTAGGGGCGAAACTTTGATGTAGCCCAGATTATGGCAAGGCACTTCCTTTCTGTCGTAGAATAGTTGGCTTCCGCCTTTGATAGCGACCGGCTAGCATAGCTGATTACCCTTTCCAATCCGTCAGTCATCTGCACAAGAACGGCGCCGAGTCCTACATTGCTTGCGTCGGTGTGCACTTCTGTTTGGGCGTATTCGTCGAAATGCGCGAGTAACGGAGGCGTCTGCAGGCGTCGTTTTAGTTCTTGAAACGCTTCCTCCTGCGGCGTTTCCCACTTGAACTCGACGTCGGTCCTGCTAAGGCTTAGTAAGTGGCTCGACGATGCGGGCAAAGTTTTTGACGAACCGCCTGTAATAGGCGCACAAGCCGAGAAATCGACGCACGCCCTTCTTGTCGGCAGGTGGCGGGAATGTAGCGATGGCGACTGTCTTCTGCGGGTCAGGGCGTACTCCAGACTTGCTTATCACGTGTCCCAAGAACAAGAGCTCCTCGTACGCAAAGCGACACCTTTCTGGCTTCAGGGTGAGTCCGGAGCTCTTTATTGCTTGAAGTACAGCTTCAAGCCGTCGTAGGTGTTCGTCGAAGTTTGAGGCAAACACAACGACGTCGTCCAAGTACACGAGGCAAGTCTGCCACTTCAAGTCAGCCAGTACTGTATCCATGACGCGTTGGAAAGTCGCGAGTGTCGAACAAAGACCAAGAGGCATGACCTTGAACTCGAGCAGGCCGTCTGGTGTTATGAAGGCAGTCTTTTCTTGGTCTCTCGTCGATTTCGATTTGCTAGTAGCCGGTCTTGAGGTCCATCGACGAAAAGCACTTCGCGTTGTGGAGTCGATCTAGGGCGTCGTCTATACGTGGGAGAGGGTACACGTCCTTTTTCGTGATTTTGTTCAGGCGACGATAATCGACGCAGAAACGTAGGGTCCCATCCTTCTTCTTCACTAACACCACGGGTGACGCCCACGGACTCTTTGAAGGCTGGATGATGTCTTCGCGCAGCATTTCGTCGACTTGTTTCTTTATGGCCTCACGTTCTCGCGTCGAAACTCTGTACGGGCTCTGACGAAGTGGCCTGGTATTTTCTTCTGTTATGATGCGATGTCTTGCGATCGGTGTCTGCCGAAGTCTGGACGACGATGAAAAGCAGTCCTTGTATTGTAGGAGCAGGGTTTTGAGCTGGCCTTGCTTGACCTTCGGAAGGCTCGGGTTGACGTCGAAATCTGGTTCGGGACCTCGACTCGTCGAAGCAGGTTCGGCAGCATCGAAGAGGGCGAAAGCATCGCTGGCGGCTACACATTCTTCGATGTGGGCGACCGTCGTACCAATGTTAAGGTGCCTATATTCGTGGCTGAAGTTTGTCAGCACTACCTTTCCTTTACCGTCACGCAGCTCGGCTATACCTCGTGCGACGCAAATTTGACGCTTCAGGAGTAGGTGCTGATCGCCCTCGATGACGACTTCAAAGTACGCCGCTGGTTTTTCGGTGCTGACAGAAATAATGACGCTGGAACGCGGCGCAGTGGTCACCTGCTCTTCTATCACATTCAATGCATGGTTGCCTGGCGTCGCGCGGGGCGGGAGCGCTTTGTCTGAGGTTAGTGGTATCGACTCAGACCTCAGGTCGATGACGGCGCCGTGGTCACTTAGGAAGTCCATTCCAACTATCACATCCCTAGAGCAGTTTTGTAGGATTACAAAGCTCGCAGGATAAGTCCGGTTATTGACGGTGACTCTCGCCATGCAGACACCAATCGGCGTTATCAGGTGCCCTCCAGCTGTCCGGATTTCGGGTCCACTCCAAGCGGTCTTTACTTTCTTCAGCTTGGTGGCGAATGGCGCACTGACGACGGAATAGTCGGCCCCAGTGTCGACGAGAGCGGTGACGTTGTGGCCGAAGGCGAGCGGGAAGGTCGTCGTTCTTGCCACTGTGTTCCGGTGAGGTAGTCGTCGATGTCGCGGCCGTTCGCCTGGCTGCGGGCGCGGCGCGTTGACGGCGAATCCTCGAAGCCCCATCTGTCGGTACTGACAGCGGCGGTACGTGTGGCCGGCCTCCCCGCAGTGGTAGCACAGCGGGCGGTTGTCAGGGGCGCGCCAAATGTCGGTCTTCCTCGGCGTGTATCGCTGGCCGGCTGGCGGGCGGTATGACGTCGGTGCTGGCGGCGGTGGTGCCTGGTGGCGGAACTGCTGTGGCGGTGCGGCGTCTTGACGTGGGCGACGAGGGGGGGGGGGGGGGCGTTGCGTCGGGCTGCAGCAGCATAGCTCACTGCTTGGAGCTGCGGCGGTGCCGGCTGAGGAACACCCAGTGACTGTTGGATCTCCTCGCGTACAACGTCAGCAATCGGCGTCACTTCGGGCGGTGCCAAAGGTGCAAGCTTTCGCAGCTCCTCTCGCATGATGGCTCGGATCGTTTCACGCAGGTCGTCGGAGCGGAGTGGTTGAACGTCTGCGTACGCTGGCGTCGAGCGGCGATTGAATTGTCGGGTGCGCATCTCCAGCGTCTTTTCAATCGTCGTCGCTTCGGAGATGAATTCCTGGACAGTACTCGGTGGCTTCCGCATCAGACCCGCGAACAGCTCCTGCATTACTCCTCGCATGAGGAAGCGAACTTTCTTGTCTTCCGGCTTTCGGGGTCGGCGTGGCGGAAGAGTCTGGTCATTTCTTCTGTGAAGAGCACCACGTTTTCGTTTGGGAGCTGGACACGGGTATCCAGTAGAGCTTCGGCCCTCTCCTTGCGGACGACGCTTGTAAATGTGGCGAGGAACCTGGTGCCAAAAATGTCCCACGTTGTCAGGGTTCGCTCTTGGTTCTTGAGCCAGGTCCGCGCGGCGTCTTCCAAGGCGAAGTATACGTACCGTAGCTTGTCCTCACTGGTCCATTTATTGAAGACGGCGACGCGGTCGTACGCTTCTAGCCAGCTTTCCGGGTCTTCAAATGACGATCCGCAGAAAGTTGGCGGCTCCCTGCGTTGTTGTAGTACGACTGCCGCGGGCGATGGCACAGGGGCTGTCATCGTTGCCGCCGTCGTAGTCATGGCCTGTGTCTTCCGGGTCTTATCAGGTAGAAGCCCGTACTCTGGTGCTAGACCTCGTTGTCTGTGGCTGGCTCGCTGATCGGGGTTGGCGTCGACGTCTTCTTTGCGACTTGGACTGGGTTCACGGCTTGACGGGGACGTCCGGAACATGAAGGAAAATCACCTCCACCAGATGTCACGCGATCTTGACGTGGACGAAGAGCGCAGGCGACGTGTCCGAGATGAAAGTCTTTATTTGGCCGAACTTGTTGGCGAGAAACGGAAAGGTAATTTACAGCAGTACACACTGTATGCACTGATAGCGGCGAACAGAGCGTCGACCGTCGATCAAGTGACAAGCGGTGAAGCGCGTCGGCATTTAAACATGTGCCGTCGAATATTCCAGCGTTATCGCTGGCTGTCGTGCAAATTCTAGAATAAGTTCAAGTGTGCGCGTCTTGCGCGCAGTCTTAACAAAACGATCTACAATGATCGCGAAGCTTCTCGAACAATGAGGCGCGGTTCGCGCTGAGCGTTGCTCACAGTCTTTGTGGCCGAAAACCGAATACAGCAAAAGTAATAAAGGAACGCACGTGGCAATATTCCGCATCACTATCATAACCTTATTAAATGCGAAGCTTTTCTTAGCGAACCTTTAGCACTTTGGGCGTTTCTATCTATCTATCTATCTATCTATCTATCTATCTATCTATCTATCTATCTATCTATCTATCTATCTATCTATCTATCTATCTATCTATCTATCTATCTATCTATCTAGCCGTCTTCATCTGGGTGCTCTAATGATCGCCTCCTTAACCCTTGACGCCTCCTTGGTGTAACCAAATTTGCATGGGAGGGTAAGAGTATTTGACGAATATGACTGTCGGGTCATAACATGAATAACCTGAAACCCCTGTCGCGTACGTCGTCAAACCCTTTCCTCCAGACACGTGTGACACGTACCCGTTTACCATGGGCCGCGGTTTACGGGTATGCGCCATCGGTGATTGACAGTTTATATCTACCCAGGAACGGCGAGAACAGACGTTGGTAATTTAAGTACGAGAACGTTAAGAAAAATCGATATCGACAGCGTTGATCCGACAAACGGAAAGAATAGAAATTAGGATCCCAGCAGGAGTCGAACGCAAGCATTTTGCGTGGATATCAGGTATTCTACCACAGAGCCACGCCAGGCTTGAAAAAACAGCCTATGCAGGCGTAATGTTGGTGCAAGGTCAAATGTGGTTGCGGTGCTGGCTATCTAATTTTAAAAGTAAGCAATAAATACTGCATATGTACGTACTTCTACGATACAGGCATCATGTTAGACTAACGTCTGTGGTTCCACTGTTGGCTCCGCTTTTATATCAGCCCTATACAGATTACATTTGTATTCTTATGATTCAGCAAGCTACACTGAAGCATTACTCGATCCCGGAGGAACACATTTACGAAAGCTACGTATGATATTCACATGATTACACCATAGAGTGCGCTTAGTTTCGATAATACTGACGTATCTGCTCTAGCGTGAGGGTGGACGTTACGTCGCACCATAAGTTACCCTTTAAACGCCAGCGTTGTCGACGTGCATGGTAAGCGCGCAATGTGCACACAGCCACTACACTTACAAAAACAGGTCGATCGACCTCGTAACGGTTGGCTCAAAGCCATAAAATACAGCATAAATGTACTCGCTGACGGCTTCGCGGGAAACCAATTCCCACAATGCGTGGGATCTGCGGAATTTTTATATATATTTATTTCACGCACATTTAGTTCGCTGGATTTTTTGCCCGTTTACATCCACGTTACACTTAGCCATAGTCATATATCACATCAATGCATTTTCATTTTACTTTGCCTTGGCGCTGTGTGGCCAATGTAGCCTTTGCGCCATTAAACTCTATAATAATAATAATAATAATAATAATAATAATAATAATAATAATAATAATAATAATAATAATAATAATAATAATAATAAAGGGAAAATAGACAACCACCCGTTTTTGTAGCACGAAGCCACAAGGAAATCCAGGAAATCCCCGGACCAGGACGAATTTTCCGGCAACTAAGAGGCTTTATTTCTGAGAAATCCGTATGGATTTCCTTGTGGCTTCGTGCTACAAACGGGTGGTTGTCTACTTTCCTTTTCTTAACCCTTCCGCCACCTTGCGGGTTTCCGCAGAACTGATTTGTAATAATAATAATAATACTAATGATAGTAATGTATAACAACAATAACGAAAAATAATAATAATAATAATTGTAGTAATAATAATACTAATAACCAGAGTGTCGGTACGGAACGAAAACCGAAAACGAAAAACGAAAAAAAACTATATTTTTGACCGGAACGAAAACGTAAACGAAACTTTATCGATTATTTCGTTCCGGAGCGAAACCGAAATTTTTTCAATCGTTTTTCGGTTCACGAGAAAACTTCGCAATCCGGAACAACTAACCACATGCAATGTGAGCATATCTCTGAATACAGTATTAGTGCGTACCTCAGGAAGGAATTCCAAAGCAAATATACGTTCAAAGCGTGCGAAAAACGAAAACAGTGGCAACCAGAGATATTTATATTAACGCAAGTGGGCTTTCGCGCGCCTGTCACGCAGGCCAAAGTGAAGAGGGCGTTGTCGGCGCTGAAGTTTGTTAGAGTTAAAGCTGTTATGACACCACAACAGCTGATTTTGGCGCCATAGTTGTCCGCCGCCGCCAGTGTCCGTGACCACTATCGGGTGATATAAGAAAAAAATCAATGAGAAACAAATTTCTAGGATCGAATGGGAGTTTAACCCGCGCCCTCTGCGTGGCAGTCGGGTCTTCCACCACAGTGCCACGCTGGTGCTTGTAACTCCTTCGGAAAAATGCTCTATACAGGCGTCATGTCGGGCAGTGAATCGTGTTAACATATCTAATATAACGTGGCAGAAGAGTAAAATAACAGCCAGTCATCACACAATGCTAATAGCGCAAAGAGTGTGTAGTTTAATGCTTGCCGCCAGTGTTGCGGAGTTGTCCCACCAGAATTGGAATGACTCCGGAATCATTCCACATTTTCGCGACCCCGGGGACGAAATGGGGACAACGCTTGAAGGAATAGAATGGGAATGGAATTACGTCTTTTTCCGAAAACAGAGCACGTTTTGGTGTACGTGCTGTTTTTGAAACTTCAAACATTAGTAAGTCAGAGCCTCGAAATTACCAATAAAGCAGCATTGCTAAAATGGCTTGGCTGATCACAAGCATGGTACATTTATAAGCAACGCGTCTTCTACAAACCGATGCATAAGTTAGTGTACAAACTAATGCATTATCCCAGCAGATATCCAAGGCAGAAACAAATTACCCCTGCGCGCTGGTTCCCATTGATACCACCACACGGAAGTGGCGAATACTCTATGCACAGCCTGATCTTTATCTCACGAGCAGTTTAGTACCTCACACACGTAAATACCCTTTGCTACAAGGGAGGCATTGCATACCTGCGCACAGGCTAGCACATAAAGTTCTCACATAAGTATGTTGGGAGGGAAGTAGTTGCGACATTTTGAAAGTATATGCAAGCCATATGAAGTTTTGTTAAGTACAGAGCGCACATGAAGGCGAAATTTTAAGTGTTTGTCGATTATAACACCAAGAAACTTTGTCTCGCTAGATTGTTTTATGGAATGGTTATTGTAAATGACGTCAGAATGAATAGACGTTTTCTTTTTTTCAGAGTGGAATAAAATAAAAACTGTCTTCGTTGGGTTTAAGTGAAGAGCGTTCGAGTTGCACCATTGGTGCAATATTTCTAATTCAGAGTTAAGCTTATTGATTAGGCTGGATTCCTCAGTATCAGCTATTATAAGATTAGTATCATCTGCATAGAGCACAGGGGTCGCACACAAAAGTTGTGAAGGCAAGTCATTTATATACAGTAGAAAAAATAAAGGTCCAAGTATGGACCCCTGGGGAACGCCGATGTTAATAAGGGTGCTGTCGGACTGAGAATCTCCCAGCTGAACAATTTGTTGCCGGTCTTCCAAGTAACTACGAATTAACGTCAGAGGTAATCCATTAATTCCGTAGCGAAGTAATTTTTCGTTTAATATAGCATGATTTAGCGAATCGAAGGCTTTTGCGAAATCTATGAACAGTCCTGCCACTAGATAGCCATTGTCTATTGACTTACGAATTATATCTGTAAATGTTGAAACTGCAGTTTGCGTGGACAGACCTTTTCTGAAACCGAATTGGTGCCGAGAAAGAATATTGTGCTTTTCCAGATAGTCATGCAGCCGGGAAGCGAATATTTTTTCAGGTATTTTGCTGAAGAATGGCAGCACTGAAATCGGACGATAATTTTCGATCCTTTCTTTGTCCTTCGATTTGTACAGTGGCAGTACCTTGGCAATTTTCATCCTTGCTGGAAACACACCCGTGACGAATATAGTATTGACGATATGAGCGAGAACTGGTGACACGATATCTGTGACAAGTTTAACGGCATGCGCCGAAACATTGTCAATTCCAGAGGCTGTGTTTCGCAAGCTTGAAATAACTGAAGCAACCTCAAGTTCATCTGTAGGATAAAGGTAAAAGGAAGCATTTGTGTGGGGTATATATGTTGCATCAAAAGCTTTGTCTTTGGATGCAGTGTGGGAGGAAAAATATGCGCTGAAAGCATGACATATACTTACGGCAGTGTTGTACGTGGCATCATTGTAAATTATTTTCTCTGGTGGGTGTTGTTTTACGTCTCGTCCGAGAAACTGGTTGAGAAGGCTCCAGTTTTTTTTCGAGTCGTTCCCGTTCTGTTGAACACAGTTGCTAAAATAATTTTTCTTTGCTACATAAAGCGTCGTATTAAGATATTGCGAGTACCTAGAGTATTTTTCCTTCAAGGAAGTGTTATAAGGTTGACGTTTCAATTTTCGATACATGTTATATTTTGTTTTAATGGAACGTAACAGCGCGCCCGTTACCCAAGGGTCTCGCGGAATCGTATGCCTACTGCGCACGCGGTGAGTAGTGGTTGCGTTGGATATTGCTTCTGTAAACTTGTCTACAAATGTGTTGTAAGATTCGGTAGAACAGCTTGAAGAGTATACGGGAGACCAATCAATCGCGTGTACATTTTGCACAAATACGCCCGCATTGAATAATGTCCGCGTAAAACACTTCTTGCTTGATTTCAGGCAGTTTGACATTACAAAAAGCACAGGGTAATGATCGGTAATACTGACATCAAGAACTTCTGCACGTTTGCAAACTGGAGTGTTCGACAACACGTGGTCTATAAGTGTTCTACTGTGTTCGGTTACTCGTGTTGGTTTGTTTACAAGTTGTGAATAGCCATAACTAGTAAAACACGAGACATACTCATAACAAGAAGAGGAATGAGCATCACTTACATCAATATTGACATCGCCCATTACTATCACACGAGCATTAGAACTCAAGAATGTATTAAAAATTGAGTCAAGGTTTTCACAGAAGCCCTGATAAGATGCAGAAGGCGACTTATATACTACACCCACAATAAGGTTCTGTGACAGCTGCGACTGACTTTTATCGACCTCGACCCACACTGACTCACAATGAGGTGTTACAAATTCAACATCAAACCGCCGCCTGTACATAATGTTGTCATCTATGTACAGGGCAGCACCACCATGAGCCATGCTAGATTGATTGTGGGTTGTACGACATTTTGCTTCCAGCTTGTAACCAGGTTTATTGTACAATCCGACTTCATTCTCAGACAACCATGTCTCTGATATGCCAATAAAAGTGAACTTTTTGTTTATTAGGCCAATAAAGTTGCCAATTTCGTCCTGGTTTTTCCGTAAACTGCGCGCATTGAAGTGTGCGCCCAGCAGCACGTTTTCAGAAACTGTCGAAGCATTAAAATCGTCCACTGAGAGATACGCCATGATGCCGTCTGTGACTCGTAATCTAGCTGATACGACTAAGATCAGCCTCGCAAGTAACACGCACAACAGGACTATCAGGTGCTTTCCGTGCCTTGATTTGACCTTGTTCCGTCCAAACAAACATCCACTTGTTTTCTTTTTTCCGTTTAAGTGCCTCAGCCAACAATTTCTTGTTTTCCCGGGTGAGGTGCTCACTTATGTAGATCGGCTGTTTTCTTGCGGAGGAAAAGGCCAGTACATCCGTGGAAAGTCTCGCTTTTTTCGCTCGTTGATAAAACTCGTTCCTGACTTTCCTTGAGACAAACCGAACGATTATGTTTTTTTCAGTGGCATTATGCGCGAGAGAGACTCGATGGCAAACGTCAATGTCTTTAGAATTAATGGGATAACTAATTTGCTCTCCAAGTTTCTGAACTAGTAATTCACAGTTCTCATTCCGTGTCACAGGTACTCCCTTGATTTCAACGTTGTTGCCCCTTGAATATTGCTCCAAGGACATAACACGGCTTAACAGCTCCTCATTTTGTCGCTGCAGGGTCTCGTTATCTTTCCGCAAGGTTGCATTTTCCATCATTATTTTGTTGCATTTAATCAGAAGAGATTCAAAGTTTGAATTCATGAGCTTCATGCTTTCTTCCATGCAATTGAACTGGGTTGGTAGTTGCGCAAGATGGTCCAGACGTATTGTTATATCATCGAGTCTGGACTCAAGTGCATGCACACTTAGATTGCTCGAGCTACCTGTCTTTGCAGTAGAGCCCAGAGTTTCGTTTGCATCCGCCGCGGCATTAGCAGTAGCTGAGCTGCTCCTTAACCTTCCCTCCCAACATACTTATCAACCTTTACTACGCATTTGTTCACTGTCACATTAGTTACTGTATAGGGATCTGGGGTTGCACATACAAAACTCATTTGTCACCAGTGTACACGCTTCAAAAAAGAGCCCTCCGCATTTTAGGACCGAACAATATACACATTAAGAGTGAAGATCTATTTAAACGCCTCAACATCCTCAATATTTATGATCTGGTAACATACAACATTGCCTCAATCATGCATCAAATTATCTATGAAAAACTCGTCTTGACAACAGTCTCGCTTCACCACTCGCATCGCACTGCTGTGAATGTATCGCGTCGTCGTCTTATTCTGCCAAAGGTAAATACTAATTACGGTCGCTCTACACTAAACTTTAAGGGTACATCTCTTTGGAATAAACTCGATTGTAACCTAACCAGTATAACAAATTTGAAAACATTTCTAAGAAACCTAAAGCGCTCCCTTATTGACAATCCATAGCACACTTGCTCACAGTTACCTTCCCCCCCCCCTTTTTTTCCCTCTTAAGATGCCTTTTATATTAAGCATTCCTCGAAAAATTTGTAATTTGTGTGAAATTTTCTTTTGTACTATACTTGTTTGCTATACTTAACTCAGACACTTCTGTTCGATCTTATTACAATGTGTATAATAACTGCTGCTATCGATGTTTTTTACTAGAGCTAACTTCGGTAGGGACCCTTTAACAAATTTGTTGGGTCCCAAAAGTGTGTTTTTTGTAACCAATACATGTGTTATGTTAAATAAACTTTCAAACTTTCAACTTTCACCCCATCCATGCTTGCGAGGCGCGCTTGACAAGCGTGAGTGCTGACGAGCAGGGCGGCCCAGTGTTCCGTATTCGATGCAAAGGCACAAGGTGCCCGAGCGGTGCACTGTTCCAACTAATACCAGCAGATCTAGAGGGTTTTATTCCCCATTAACAAAATCTTAGTTTTCTCCATATTCACGACCGCTCTAGACGTGTGACAAAACTGCGTAGTCTTCTTGAATACTACTTTTGTCAGCATAAAAATATGCTATGTCGTCATTTTAGCATTAACACATTTAAGCTTACATAATATTAAAACACCACCATTCGTTCGAACATGCTCACCATGTAAAATACTATAAGTAGCGGGAGAACTGTCCCTATGGGAATTAGTACGATGGTTGTACTGCACGAGATATGCCGCCAAGCTACTATCCCTCGACCTTGGTAACGTGTTTTGCGTACTTTTGCAGTTCTTAATGCATCTGATGACATCAGCTCTATGGGGCGTTCATTCTTAACTCGATAAAACTATCAAGATGCCTTTCCTACGTTGAAGAATTGCAGGAATGGAATTGAACTGCCCGGCCATTCCCCTAGTCCGAATGGGCTAAGTTTTTTTTCATTCCGAGGAATTGAAAGGAATGGAATTGCGGCAAGTTCTAATTCCCCGGAATGGAATTGGAATGAAATGGACGCGCCCATTCCGCAACACTGCTTCCCACCCACTGCAAATTGCTCAGCCATAATTCTTCATCATCATCAGCCACAGCACAAACATAATGTCTTACAGATGTGTAGCGGGTACCACGATTCTCCGAAGAATGACGAAAAATGGCCTAGCGGGAACTTCGCGACTTCAGAAAAATTGGGACGATTTATGGCGTAGTGTGTGCATTGCATGTGTACTTGTATTAGTTGCCCCTAAAAACTCTACAACGGGGTAGACAAAGTCCGCTCTTCCAGCTTTCGCTGTGACTGTGATGCGTGTTCCGCGAAGGCCTGGCTATCTTTTTTAACACGAAAGTGTTTTATGCCGGGGTCCACCAAGTACATCCGTCACGGATATGACGTTGATAAAATGGACGCCAACGGGTGAGAAAGAAAAAAAACCAAGAAAAATATACCCCGCTCGGAATCGAACCCACGACGTTGCGGCCGCGACGGCAAGCGCCCGACGCGCTACCGAGTAAGCTAACTCGGGAGATGCTAGACACGGCGCGAACGCGCCTTATATCTTTCACACATTCTCTTTCGCGGCGGGCAGAGCGGGGCGGTGCCGCCGTCTGTGAGGTGTGAAAAGAAGTAATGCTTCACGATCGACACTTACTAGCGCTTCCTCCGAGATTTTCACGCGATATCGGAGGTAATGGTTAAAGCGTCTCGATACCAGAGAGGTAGACTGGCCGCGCTGGCGTCGCCGAGGCACGCTTGACGCAGTTACGTTCTTTGCCTTTGGCTTCGTGTTAGCGTGCGTCGGCTCATCGGAGTAGTGCAGCGTCCACGTACACCAACGGGATTTCTCCGCGGCCGACTGCTTCAATTGCGAGAGCACCGACTAACAAAACTGCTGCAATATGCGTTGCAGAAAGGACGCGATTTCGACGGGCGAATGTCGTGCCTTGGTGGAGCGAGAGCCGCGCCTGCGAGACAGAGGCCAGCGGGACGCACGCGTTTGCGGCTCAGGCTACGAACCTCTACGTCCCGTGTTGCTGAAGCGCAGTGTGTGTTATGTATGCATGAGCACAGGCGTCGGCTACCCATTACTAGAATGCGCACACCGTGCCGTTTCTCTCCTTAATTGACGACGCTTTGAAGAAGCGCATACCGGGTACCAGTGTTGATTATGACCTTGTTGATATTATCCTTACGCAGGATTCATGATTCGCGGTGTCCAAATATCACATCGTCAGCTAGCGGAACGGTTTAATAATGATCATGGGCGTTAGCCGTCGCGATAGAAACATGCTGTCAACATGGGTGCATCCACGTCAAACGGTGCTATAGCTGCCAAACACGAATAGACATTGTACAAGCTCTCATACATCACTACACAATAAGCACTACTTCTGTGAAGACACGTTTAACTTTCGTGTTATACCGATTCCTATGACGGAGGGATCAGCCATGTTTTTATGAGAACAGCGGTGTCGCACATCAGAGAATACTCTCAATGACGTGCTGCTTCTGAGATCACGCTCACGCTCTTGACACAAAGCATTGAGCCGACTAAACAAATTCATGTTCGTCTTTTGAGAAAAATAAATACTACGACTTTGAAATTAACACTGGCTTGTGCTGGTTGGTAGGAATTCGTGGTACAGTTACTTCCGCTCCTCTGAACAACGTGTTTCGCCATTCTCCCGCTTTCTAAAAAGGAGGGCAAGTAACTGCATCACCAATGCAATGTTTTTTTATGATTACCTTAACTTCAAATTTTTGCATACAAAAAAAAAACCGTTACGAACCGTTACGGAACATTTTTTTTTTTCGTTCCGGAACAGAAACGGAACGGAACTTTTTGCGGTGGAACGAAACTAAAACTGAAACGAAAAACATTTCGTTCCGACACCCTGCTAATAACATCGATAAAGGCAATTGAGAGTGAGGAGGAGGGGAGAGGGAAGGCATAGCATAGCGGTATATGGTATAGCAAGAGGTGGGAAAGGGAAAGAAGGAAGGGAAGGCTCCAGCTCTGTTCCTTCCTGCATCTTCGCACCACTAGTGCGTAGCTTCCGCAAAAAGTTTGTTGTTTCTGGTTTGTTTTTGCGGCTATAATACAAAAAATCACCGCCCAAGCACTCCGTACGGATGGTTATCTATTGAAGCTGAACCGTGCAGTGTTTAGCAGTGGGTTCATCCCGACGGAACCTAAGTTCCGCTCGAGTAACTCCCGCCGATATCGGGCTTTGGGCCCGGCGAACGCATTCCCGCCATGGCCACGTTGACGCTGCTGTGTCCGCACTGCCGCGTCCTCGGTTCGCCGTTGTAACTTGCGTTCGATCTCTGGAGAATACCGGCCCGCCATTGGCGCTTGCGTACCACTTCGCGATTTAGCGCGGCTTGGCAGGCTGCCGGATCCTCGGTACGCACCTGCTGCTTGTGCTTGGCCACATGGGTCTGTACTTGTGCCCGGACTACAGCATCGGCCCAGCGAACACGAGTCCTCTCAAGGTTCTGCTGGCGGCGCTGTTCTTCGAATGTTGTCGGCTGTTCGGGAGTTCGCGCAATCCGTGGCCTACGCATGTTAAAGTTGTAAGTCGAAATTGCTGCGCGCGAGCTTCGCGGCACGGCGGCGACGGAATAAACGACGTCGCTGGTGGCGCAGCAATTGGTGCGCGCGCTTGGTTACGACATGGAGAACGACGTCACTGACGGCGCAGCGAATGGAGAAGATTCTAGCAGCATGTGGACAGACGGACTTTCGTTTCGCCTAGCCCTATACAGGTTCGCTTTAAAAAATCCGGCAGGTCCCACACATTGTTAAATTCGATTTCGCGCAAAGCAAGCAGGAAAATTCAGGCTAAGCCGGGTTTTTCGCTTTGAGTTAGGCTTTACGTGGATCGATGTCACTGTGTGTAAGTTTAGTAGTTTTGCGCATATCGTGGGCTTCTCCGGCATGTCGACTACACTAGCGTGTAAACGGTAGCTCATGGTCCGACTTACGGTGGCGCTTACGATAAAGATGCAAGTTTTATCGCGAAAGTTTCATGCTATGGTCTGATGATGAGAGGCGTTCGTCGGCGTCTTCGGGCAACAGTTGAATGTAGATTGCGCAGAATGCACTGTTAAAAAACAGGTACCCAACACTGCAACCACAAGTGGCATTGCCCCGACGTGACGCTTCTTTTAGGTTCTTTTGTCAACGAATTTTCTAGCAGCGGTGTGGCTCTGTGGCAGAATACTTGACGGTCATGCAGAATGTCGGTGTTTGATTACGGCTAGAGGTCTGATCCTTATTCTTTCCTCCTATTGGGATTCCTCGCTTGGCAACGCCGTCAATGCCACCACCGAATTTTCTGCAACACGAGCTCAATAACGCGGTCGCGTCAAGATTTCCAGTCTATTCTCACGGTTTCTGCGTTGACCTATACTGTGACTCACCTGTGGCACACACACGTATTCCACCGGTCGTGTTATGCGGGCGTGTACCACACGTAACGTTATTTCTTAGCGAACATTTGGCACTTTGAGATTTTCTATCTATCTATCTATCTATCTATCTATCTATCTATCTATCTATCTATCTATCTATCTATCTATCTATCTATCTATCTATCTATCTATCTATCTATCTATCTATCTATCTATCTATCTATCTATCTATCTATCTATCTATCTATCTATCTATCTATCTATCTATCTATCTATCTATCTATCTATCTATCTATGAAGCCGCCTACGTCTGTGTGCTCTCGTGATCGCCTCCTTAACTTAGTGTAGTCCAAAATTGGCATAGGAGGGTGAGAGGACTTGAGGTATAACACTGTCTGGTCATGACATGAATAACGTGAAAATCCTGTCGAGTATTTTAGAACAACTTCTTGCTGGGCGAGTTGGTGCATATCTGTGGTGGGAATCGTTGCGCATTCAACTGGACGAACACAGGAAGGAAAGGACAGAGTAAACAGAAAGAGCGCAATCTATCAACTGGCTTTATTTATTTGGTCGCTGCATATATATCCCCTTTTTTCCATACGTTCTAAATACATCGAAACAAGGGGGGGAAGGAAAAGAGGAGGAAACGCATGACAAGGATGCCTCACGTCAAAAAAAAGGTGCGCAGAAAATTGCTTTCTGCGCTATACAGAGCAACAGAAGTGTCACTCAAGCAGTTGTCGCCCAATTCCTTAATATAAAAAGGTTCTAACAGCTCACGACCTACTCTCTCCTTGCTCCTACCTAGAATTTTCACCTTTTTGAAGACCGGCTCACACCCCATGCATGAGCTGCAATGCGCGGGCAAGTTGGCTCCTTCTCGTAATCGACGCAGCATGCTCCCCAACGCGTTCGTTCACGCGGCGCCCTGTTTGGCCCGTGTACGAACGTCCGCACGTGAGAGGGATTTGATACACCACTCCTGTGGCACATTTTAAGAACGTTTCGGCATGCTTTTTTCCGCAGCCGCTTCGCCGTTGTTCGTTCCCGCACACCTTTTTGCATAAGCCGGCGAGCTTTTTTGGCGCGGAAAAAACCACTTGGACACCATGCCTGTCTGCCACTTTTTTCAAGTGATGCGGAACTTTGTGCATAATGGCACAACTGTGACATGTGCTTTTTACGCAGGCGCTCTGTGTTGCTGCCAAGATATTGTCACGTGGTCGTGACGTCGACGAAGACAGCAGTCAGCGTTTGCAGGATGAAACTGTTTATTTGGCCGAACTTGTGGCCGGAAAATGAGAACTCGAACTACAGCAATACACGCTGTACAAAGATAGCGGCGAACAGGGCGTCGTCCGTCAATCAACTGACAAGCGGTGAAGCGCGTCGGCATTTAAACATGTGCCGTCGAATATTCCAGCGTTATCGCTGGCTGTCCTGCAAATTCTAGAATAAGCTCGAGTGTGCGCGTCTTGCGCGCAATCTTAACAAAACGATCTACAATGATCGCGAAGGGTCTCGAACAATGAGGCGCGGTTCGCGCTGAGCGTTGCCGACAGTCTTTGTGGCCGAAAACCGAATACAGCAAAAGTGATAAAGAAACGCACGTGGCAATGCCCCCCTCTGAAAAAGCATCGTCCCGATGCTTTAAACAGAACAGGCCAATGCATGCAACAATAAATAACAAGAATAAAGCAACAAAGTAATATAAACAATAAGCACAAGAATAAAAGCACAATAATAAAGCAAAATGACAGTCCTTAGATTCGCTAACGTGCGTAATATGGTTTGAGGCGCACGACATGGACGACTTCAGGTCGTGCACGGCGCCGCTGAGAGTTCGTAATGCCGTCAGGGACAACCTCGTAGTCGAGTGCGCCGAGGCGTCGAAGTACCCTGTACGGTCCGAAGTATCGTCGAAGAAGCTTCTCACTGAGTCCCCGTCGGCGTATTGGCGTCCATACCCATACACGGTCACCGGGTTGGTATTCCATGTGGCGTCGTCGAAGGTTGTAGCGGCGGCTGTCACTCGTCTGCTGGTTCTTGATCCGTAGGCGGGCGAGCTGTCGTGCTTCTTCGGCGCGCTGTAAGTAAGCGGCGGCGTCGAGATTGTCTTCGTCGGTGACGTTGGGTAGCATGGCGTCGAGCGTCGTCGCCGGGCTTCTTCCGTAGACCAACTTGTACGGCGTCATCTGCGTCGTTTCTTGGACGGCCGTGTTGTAAGCGAAGGTCACGTACGGAAGGACGGCGTCCCACGTCTTGTGCTCAACGTCGACGTACATGGCCAGCATGTCGGCGATGGTCTTATTTAGACGCTCTGTGAGGCCATTGGTCTGTGGGTGGTAGGCGGTGGTGCGGCGGTGGCTCGTCTCGCTGTACTTGAAGATCGCCTGAGTTAGTTCCGCAGTAAAGGCGGTACCTCTGTCTGTTATGAGGACCTCTGGGGCGCCATGACGCAAGACGATGTGCTCCACGAAGAACTTGGCTACCTCGGCGGCACTGCCTTTGGGCAAGGCCTTTGTCTCGGCGTAACGGGTGAGGTAGTCAGTTGCTACGACGATCCACTTGTTGCCGGATGTCGACGTCGGGAACGGCCCCAGTAGGTCCATCCCGATTTGCTGGAACGGCCGGTGAGGTGGTTCGATTGGCTGCAGAAGTCCCGCTGGCCTAGTCGGCGGTGTCTTCCGTCGCTGGCAATCTCGGCAAGTCTTAACGTAGTGGGCGACGTCGGCAGCAAGGCGTGGCCAGTAGTATTTTTCCTGTATCCTCGCGAGCGTGCGGGAAAAGCCGAGGTGGCCAGCCGTCGGGTCGTCGTGCAGGGCCTGCAGAACCTCTGGTCGCAGTGCCGAAGGAACAACGATGAGGTAGTCGGCCCGGGCCGGAGAGAAGTTCTTCTTTACGAGGACGTCGTTTTTCAAGAGAAATGACGCCAATCCCCGCCTGAATACTTTTGGAATAACGGCGGTCCTGCCCTTGAGGTATTCCACAAGGCCCCTGAGTTCCGGGTCGGCTTGCTGTCGTTCAGCGAAGTCGTCGGCACTTATGGTTCCCAAGAAGCAGTCACCATCGTGGTCGTCCTGCGGCGGTGCGTCGACGGGGGCATGAGACAAGCAGTCGGCGTCGGAGTGTTTTCTTCCGGACTTGTAAACGACGGTAATGTCGAATTCTTGAAGTCTTAGGCTCCACCGCGCGAGGCGACCTGAAGGGTCCTTCAAGTTGGCTAGCCAACACAAGGCGTGGTGGTCGCTCACAACTTTGAAGGGTCGGCCGTAGATGTAGGGGCGAAACTTCGATGTAGCCCAGATGATGGCCAGGCACTCCTTTTCTGTTGTGGAATAGTTGATTTCTGCCTTTGATAGCGACCGGCTAGCATAACTGATGACCCTTTCCAATCCGTCGGTCTTCTGCACAAGGACGGCGCCGAGTCCTACGCTGCTTGCGTCGGTGTGGATTTCCGTATCGGCGTGCTCGTCGAAATGCGCAAGTATCGGAGGCGTCTGCAGACGTCGTTTCAATTCTTGAAATGCCTGGACTTGCGACGTTTCCCACATGAATTCGACGTCGGCCTTCGTGACTTGCGTCAGTGGCTCGGCGATCCGTGAAAGTTCCTTGACGAAACGTCTGTAATAGGCGCACAAGCCGAGAAAACGGCGTACGGCCTTCTTGTCGGTGGGCGTCGGGAAGTCAGCGATGGCAGATGTTTTCCGCGGGTCCGGGCGAACACCATCCTTGCTGATCACATGACCCAAGAACAAGAGCTCCTCGTACGCGAAGCGGCACTTTTCAGGCTTCAAAGTGAGTCCGGAGGTCTTGATTGCTTGAAGTACAGCTTCAAGGCGCCGAAGGTGTTCGTCGAAGTTTGAGGAAAACACAACGACGTCGTCCAAGTACACGAGACATGTCTGCCACTTCAAGCCGGCCAGTACTGTATCCATAACCCGTTGAAAAGTCGCAGGTGCCGAGCAAAGACCAAAAGGCATGACCTTGAACTCAAACAGGCCGTCTGGCGTTATAAAGGCAGTCTTTTCTCGGTCTCTCTCGTCGACTTCTATTTGCCAGTAACCGGTCTTGAGGTCCATCGACGAAAAGTACTTCGCGTTGTGGAATCGATCCAGGGTGTCGTCTATCCGGGGAAGGGGATACACGTCCTTCTTCGTGACTTTGTTCAGGCGACGATAATCGACGCAAAAAACGGAGAGTCCCATCCTTCTTCTTCACTAGCACTATGGGGGATGCCCACGGACTCTTCGACGGCTGGATGATGTCGTCGCGTAGCATTTCGTCCACCTGTTTCTTCACGGCCTCCCGTTCCCGTGTCGAAACCCGGTAGGGACTCTGACGGAGTGGTCGAGCATTTTCTTCTGTTATAATGCGGTGCTTAGTAAGGGGCGCTTGTCGGACCCGCGATGACAACGAGAAACAGTCCTTGTTTTTCTGCAGAAGGCATCGAAGCTGTTGCTGTTGGCGAGCGGGAAGACTTGGGTTTACGTCGAAGGGTGGCTCAGGTGTTGGGGTAGTCGTCGTAGCTTCGTCATGATCTGAAAAGGCAAACGCATCGCTGACGGCCAAGATTTCTTCGATGTATGCAATCGTCGTGCCCCTGCTCAGATGTCTGTATTCTTGGCTGAAGTTCGTTAGCATCACGCTTCCTTTTCCTTCATGCAACCGAGCAATGCCCCTTGCAACGCAAATGTCGCGGTCTAGTAGCAAACGCTGATCGCTCTCGATGACACCTTCGATGTCTTCAGCTTTTTCGGTGCTGACGGGAATTATGATGCTGGAGCGAGGCGGGATGGTAACTTGATCCTCGAGCACGTTCAGGGCATGGTGACATGGATTCGTATCCGGCGGTGTCGTTTTGTCCGACGATAGGGTTATCGACTTGGTTCTTAAGTCAATGACGGCGCCATGATGGTTTAAGAAATCCATGCCAAGTATGACGTCCCTGGAGCAGTGTTGCAAGATTACGAAACTCGCAGGATACGTGCGATTATTGATTGTAACTCTTGCTGTGCAGACTCCAGACGGCGTTATTAGATGGCCTCCAGCGGTACGGATTTCGGGGCCTTCAAGCAGTCTTAACTTTCTTCAACTTCGTGGCGAAAGGTCCACTGATCACGCAATAGTCGGCTCCAGTGTCGACGAGAGCGGTGACGTTGTGGCCGTCAATGAGAACGTCGAGGTCGCTAGTTCGTCGTCTTGCGTTGCAATTGGGTCGCGGCGTCGGGTCACGGCTGCGTCGGTTTGTTCCGCTGCTTCGACGTGGCGTCGTCAGTTCTTCCTCAGGCCGTGAAGTTTCGACGTCAGGGCTTCGTTCGTCTTGCGGCGTGTTCTTTAGATTTCGTTGCGGCGTCGTCGTCGGCGGCGGAGGATCTTCGGTAGTTCGTCGTACAGCAACCGCACCTCCATCGGTTGCTGCCCTTAGTTTTCCGGATACGGGCTAGGTGACCGGCCCCGGTTTGGGCCAGTGTACTGCCGGCGGTGCGGAGACATGTAGCGGCCGGGCGACGGCGAGCGGGAAGGTCGTCGTTCTTGCCAGTGTGTTCCGGTGAGGTAGTCGTCGATGTCCCGAGGCCGTTGGCCTGGCTGCGGGCGCGGCGCGTTGACGGCGAATCCTCGAAGCCCCATCTGTCGGTACTGGCAGCGGCGGTATGTGTGGCCGGCTTCCCCGCAATGATAGCAGAGCGGTCGGTTGTCAGGGGCACGCCAAACGTCGGTCTTTCGAGGGGCGCATGGTTGTCCTGTCGGCGGGCGGTATGGCGTCGGTGGTGGTGGCGGCGGTGCCTGACGTCGGAACTGCTGCGGCGGCGCGGCGTCTTGACGCGGGCGAGGAGGGGCGGCGTTGCGTCGGGCTGCAGCAGCATAGCTCATGGCTTGCGGCTGAGGCAGTGGCGGTTCAAGGTTGCCCAGGGACTGCTGGATTTCTGATCGAACGACATCTGCGATCAAGTCCACTTGAGGCTGCGCCGAAGGTAAGAGCTTGCGAAGCTCCTCCCGCACGATCGCTCTGATCGTTTCACGTAGGTCGTCGGAGCCGAGGGCATGAACAGCTGGGCTGTCTTGAGTCAATCGGCGATTATATTGGCGGTTACGCATTTCCAGCGTCTTCTCAATCGTGGTTGCCTCTGAGACGAATTCTTGGACCGTCGAGGGTGGGTTCCGTATCAGCCCAGCGAAGAGCTCTTGCCTTACCCCTCGCATGAGGAAGCGGACTTTCTTGTCCTCGGGCATGGCAGCGTCAGCGTGGCGAAACAGTCGGGTCATTTCCTCTGCGAATATGGCCACGCTTTCGTTTGGTAGTTGCACCCGTGTCTCCAGCAAGGCTGCGGCCCTTTCTTTTCTGACGACGCTTGCAAACGTCTGCAGGAAAGCGCTCCGAAAGGCTTCCCAAGTTCGAAGAGTGGATTCCCGGTTCTCGAACCAGGTCCTTGCTGCGTCTTCAAGGTAAAAGTAAACGTGCCGCAGCTTGTCCTCGGAGTCCCAGTTGTTAAATTTTGAGACCCTTTCGAAAGTCTCGAGCCAGGTGTCCGGGTCTTCGAATGACGACCCGCGGAAGGTTGGCGGCTCCTTGGGCTGCCGGAGTAGGATCGGCGCAGGCTGCACGGGGTCGGTCATCGTCGCTGCGGTGGGTGTTGGGACCTTGGGCTGCCTGGTTTGTTCGGGAAGGAGCCCGTGCTCTGGCTGCAGTCCCTTCTGCCTGCGGCTTGTTCGACGATCCGGGTTTTCTTTGCTGTCGTCCTCCTCGCGGCTTGGGCTTGGGTCAGCGCTTCGCGGGGGCGTCCGGATCATGGAAGAAGCAGCACCTCCACCAGATGTCACGTGGTCGTGACGTCGACGAAGACAGCAGTCAGCGTTTGCAGGATGAAACTGTTTATTTGGCCGAACTTGTGGCCGGAACATGAGAACTCGAACTACAGCAATACACGCTGTACAAAGATAGCGGCGAACAGGGCGTCGTCCGTCGATCGACTGACAAGCGGTGAAGCGCGTCGGCATTTAAACATGTGCCGTCGAATATTCCAGCGTTATCGCTGGCTGTCCTGCAAATTCTAGAATAAGCTCGAGTGTGCGCGTCTTGAGCGCAATCTTAACAAAACGATCTACAATGATCGCGAAGGGTCTCGAACAATGAGGCGCGGTTCGCGCTGAGCGTTGCCGACAGTCTTTGTGGCCGAAAACCGAATACAGCAAAAGTGATAAAGAAACGCACGTGGCAATATTCCTTCTTTTTATCTTTTTGATAAGATTCTCGGCCACAGCCGTGATGGTCGCGGTGGGGAAGCCTGCTGAAAGCAGCCAGTTGATCTGACTATGGAAGCTCTCATGCATGGCATGCGGGCATCATTTGGTGAGAGTTGATTCCAGGCACGAGTTTGCAATTGCCCTCTTAACTACCTTCGAATGCGCAGATTTAAAAGGCAAGAGCTCTTTCTGCGCCCTTGGTGCATATCGCAAGCAGATGTGATGCGAACTAAAACTCAAGTGAATATCTAAAACTGCAGTGATCCGTTAGACGGGACTTCGTGCGTGAACACTAAACCTTTGCCACGTTGTCTAAAGCTGGTTAAAATTCTACTCACTGAATCAGCGTGGGTCATGGTTATTTGCTTTGAAATAACAATTCAAAAAATCTCTACATATCGGAAGGCCTTAAGAACCCCTTGATCAGCAAGCTCACGACTGAAGGAGCGGTCCACGGCGGCTAAACATATATTACATAGGACCGGGGCAACACAGGATCCCATACATATGCCCTGCCGCTGAATGTAGAAGTCATAGTTAAAGCAGATAAATGTGTCTTGTAAATAAAATTCTAACAGGCCCATGAAACTGTCGACCGACACTCCGGTAGAGTTTCGAAAGCTTATCGCGCCATTTTTCTCGGTCCACTCTCTGACTGCCACGAACAATTGATCACGAGGCACTGAATAAAACAAGTCTTCTATATCCACAGAAAAGGCATAGCCTACATTATCACTGGCCTTGAAAAAGTTAACACGTCCCCAGAGTTATTTGTGGCGAAAGGATCTTCAGCCTGTAGAGCACTGAGATGCTTCTGAAGATAACGGCTGATTAGGGACTGCCACGTTCTCTTTTCTCTAACGATCGTTTCGAAACGGCACAGCGTCCTTATGAGTTTTAGCACTGAAGAAAACCGAAAGCGTTTTCATCTTACAGCTAGTTATTGAGCTAGCAAGCTTAGTCAACTCAAGATTCTTGCACATAGCTGCAACTCGGCTCTTGATTCTTCGTGAGGAAATGCCAGCAGCACCAAAGAAAGCAGAAGAAACTGAGCCAAGAAAAAAGAGACAGGAACAGGTAGGATGCCGGTGCCTGTTCCTGTCTCTTTTTTCTTGGCTCAGCTTCTTCTGGTTCCTTTGGTGCTGCTGGCATTTCCTCACGAAGAACTATGTACCAACTTGCCCAACAAGCCACCCTAATGATCGTGATTCTTGTGGCACTAGGCTTTACGCGCACGAAGTTCTTGGCGATTATTTGTCCCGCCTTCCTGTTGAATTCCTGTTCTCTTAAAACGACAAAACATCCAGTCTCGCCGGAGGCATCTTTCCTGAGCTTCTTGGTGCGCCTTGTTCGAAACGCTCCGGTCAAGCGCTAAGAGGTTGTGAGCTGAAACGCCAGGTTCGTAACTATTTCGGGCCCTTATTTAATATGCAGGCAACTTCTTCAGGGAGAACAACACCTCCGAGGGCTACAAAGCCTCTTGAACGACTCATCTTGCTCTCCGATCTAGAGCGGCTAAGCACTTCATTGAGGCACCGGCTCCACCAGAATTACGTCAGCTGAGCGGCAAGCCTTCTCGCACAGCGCACTTTGATGTCGGCAAGCCAAGCCGGTTCCGACGCATAGCAAAGCATACTTAACAGATCTTGCATTTTGCGCACCTGGCGCCATAGTTCCGCTCTTAAATATCTGCAAATACGTCTCAAGAGGCCCACATGCGATTTGAGGTAGCCAAACATTGCACTCACATCTTCGGGATTGATGCGCTTTCGCAGACAAAAGGAAATGTACCTGGCGCGGCACGTTGAGTTGACGATAAGGTTCACACAGGCGTTGACTTGGAAAGGGGATGGTGAGACATTGAGAAAGGGGCTCTCTGTGCTGGTCAAGTATTTGAGAAAAACTTCTTGCTGGGCGAGTTTGTGCATGTCTGTAACATGCACCAGGGGCGTAGCCAAAATTTTTTCGGGGGGGGGGGGGTTCAACATATACGCAAGCAGAATTGAAAATTTTCAGGGAGGGTGTGGAGCACACATAAGAAAACGACTCGACACGTCCGTCTAGCGCCGAAGCCTAAAACCAACTAACTTTTTCTTTATTTTTCTGCGCCCCTCGCGCCAGCCTTGCTGCCGCGCCGCACGAGGTCACGTCCGACCTCTTCTTTCTTCACTGTGCAATCCCGTCGATGTCGGTGGCGCTACAGGGGTTTCAACCCCCCAACCCCCACCTTGGCTACGCCCCTGGCATGCAACAAGTGGCAGACAGGCATGGCGTCCAAGTGTTTTTTTTTTCGTTGCCGTTGCGACCAGTGCGCTTGCGTAGCGGTCACTTGTCGGGTGGATGGTGTCCTGCGTCAAGGGCTCCGCAGGAAACCTGTGGTGAAGCTGAGCAGGCGTGGTCTCTGCTGCAGGTTCGGACGACGAACCTGTGCTTGTGGAAGCCCCTACGGTGGTCTGCTCACGAGGGCTGGTGCGCAGGTCGGCATGCTGTATGTCTGCCTCTGTGGCTGGCGTGGCATATGCAGTCAGCTCTAGCGTATGCTGACCAGGCACGTCGTCCTCAGGCGCATTAGTCATAGTCGCAGCATCTCGGAAGTTCGGCCATCGGTGGTTAGGGGCTGGGACTTCGGCTGCGAGAGACTGCGCGGGCGAGGCTGGTCGCTGCTGGCAAGATGCGCACAGTGTCGAGGTCGATGGAAAAACGGGTTCGTCGGACATTATCGCTGGCGATGCCTCTGCGATTGAGGGTCGTATAGCGGGCGTGACGATGTCCCTGTCTATGGCAGACTCCAGGGCGTGCGGCGAGGTAGCCGTCATGGAGCCTGACGTGGCAGAAGTGTCATGGGCCATGGAGGTCGGCGAAAATGTGCAGATGGCCGGAACGTCTGAAGGACCATGGGCCGAGGCTGTCGAAAAGACAGAGCTCTCAGTGGAGTGGCCGATGGCAGCAGGCACTTCCTGTACCTCGTCGGGCGGGTGGTCGGGCGCAGGAATTGATGCGCTGGTGGCCTGACGTGAGGTCGGAGGAGTCGTAGCCGGGGAAGGTAGGTCGTCGTCATGGGAGGGCTGCGGGCCGGGTGGTACCGCTCGCGTTGACGGAGGGGAAACCCGGAACTCACGGGTCCCCGGTAGCGGGCGGTACGTCTCGCCGTAGCGGGCCAGCACCGCAGCGCAGAGGTCGTCATATGGCTGCGGGCTGGAGGACGACGCGGCGGACAGATGACGCAGCTCAGCCGGGAGGGCGTCAAGCAGGATGTCGTGCATTAGTGGCTGCGCGGTGACGCCATTCACCGCGAGGCAGGCGTCGAGCTGCCAGAACCACGCTCGTGGGTAGGACGGGTGAAACGGCGGAACTGGAGGGCAGAGTCGCGGAAGCATGGCAGCGGGCCGATCGGCGAAGGGCGTGTTCTCCGGGTCACCAATTTGTGGAGCACACATAAGAAAACGACTCGACACGTCCGTCTAGCGCCGAAGCCTAAAACCAACTAACTTTTCCTTTATTTTTCTGCGCCCCTCGCGCCAGCCTTGCTGCCGCGCCGCACGAGGTCACGTCCGACCTCTTCTTTCTTCACTGTGCAATCCCGTCGATGTCGGTGGCGCTACAGGGGTTTCAACCCCCCAACCCCCACCTTGGCTACGCCCCTGGCATGCACCAAGTGGCAGACAGGCATGGCGTCCAAGTGTTTTTTTTTTTTCGCGCCAAAAAAGCTCGCCGGCTTATGCCCAAGGGTCTGCGGGAAAAGACAACGGCGAAGCGGCTGCGGAAAAAAGCATGCCGAAACGTTCTTGAAGTGTGCCACAGGAGTGGTTTACCAAATCCCTCTAACGTGCGGACTTTCGTATGAGGGCCAAACAGGACGCTGCGGTAATGAGCGCGTTGGAGATCACGCTGCGTCGATTACGAAAAAGAAGGAGCGAACTTGCCCGCGCATTGCAGCTCATGCGTGGGTTGTGAGCCGGTCTTCAAAAAGATGAAAATTCTACGGAGGAGCAAGGAGAGAGTAGGTTGTGAGCTGTTAGAAGCTTTTTCATTCATTCATTCATTCATTCATTCATTCATTCATTCATTCATTCATTCATTCATTCATTCATTCATTCATTCATTCATTTGTCTTTATTTGCTTTGTCAAAAAAGGAGGGGACGGGACTAAAAGCCGCATAGGCGGCTTGACAAGGGTCCCGACTCCCTGTTACATGGCAGTGCAGTGGACATTCATAAAAATGCAATCTAACACTTAAAATAATAGATAATCGAAGTGGACATTTATGCAAAAGTTAAAAGAAGTAGCAGCTACGCTTTAGCTAACAAAATAACAATTCATTATTACACACTTGGCGCAAACATGAAACTGGATGATACATATATCGATACATTGCAAAAATAAGAAACACATCGTTTAACACATCACAAAAAAAGGACATTAGAGCGTAAGTTCATTCCTGCGTGCTATGTAATTCTGTGGTGATCTTGCCCATACAGAAATGCTTGATATCTTTATTAGATACGACTAAAGGATCGAAGTAGATTAAATCGTTTAGGTACTGTGAAACTTGTAGCAACAATACTGAAAGTTGGGCGAGTTGGTACTCATTCATGACTTCTTTTGCGCAAAACGTGCACGGACACAAGGCAAAAGAGGTTAAATCAGTTGTGACTTTGCGCCCGTGTTGTCTGCCTCTTTTTCCTTGTGCCCTAACTGTAACGGCGAGCACTTGGCAACAGACAAAGATTGTCCCACCCTGAAGAAAGAAACTAAAGGTTCTGAAAGAAAAAGCCAAAGAGAAGGCATCGGGAGAGAGGATGTATAACCGCAGTGCTCGTCCAACAGCTGCACACGGCAAAACTGATGTACCTGCACGTTCCAAGAACAGTTCAGACAGCGTGCGTCAGAGAGAAGGGCAGAGACGGAACTTCCTCTCGGCGACATCGTGGCCAGCGCTTCCATCGAAAACGTCGGAACCCGTCTCTGAAAAGATTGCTTCTCACAAAGCGTCGGAACCAGCTTCTACTAAGGCCCCGCCTACAGTGGAAAACACTGTAAATAATACGGTCCCTGTCGAAGACAATGCCCAACTTATCAACTTACTTAAAATGCTTGTCAACGTTATTAGAGCACTCATTGCCGGTCGCCAGACACCAGCAGCATTAGCCGCAGAGCAACTTTTGGAGGAACTCGTTCCAGTTCTCGACGGCCTTCTCTAAAAACAGCATGAACAGTCGAAAGCCCCGCCCTTTCGTGCTGCAATGGAATGTCCTATCCTTACGGCCGCGGCATGCCGATCTGGTCCTAAGGCTCCTCGCAATGAACCCCCCGCCAGATGTTATAGCGCTTCAAGAGAGCAATGTCAGAAAGGACGAACTGAGACTTCCTGGTTTTGTGGGCGTTCATAGTAACGCACAATGCACAGTGCCGGCATGTGGGTCTTTCCAACGCACGGACGCCACGCATCCACGAAATCCTTCAAAAGCTTCATTATACGTACGAGCTGACCTAGATTTCTCAGTTATTGACACAGGCGACATCTGTGACAAAGATTTTGATTGTGCTGCTGCTGCTATAAGTCTCAGAGACACAACTACGACTGTATCAAGCATATATTTTCGACCCACCCGATCTTCAGACACCACATTACTGGAGTCTTTAGTCTCTCGGTGCGGCTCATCATTTGTTCTGTGTGGCGACTTTAATGCTCACCATCCTCGCTGGTGTTCTCGTCCACAAGACAGTCGTGGGGTGGAGATCAATGAACTGATTATTAAACATGATCTGCAAACGCTCAATGACAGTTCACCCACATTTGTCGGCAGAGGAAAGGAGCATTCTACCATCGACCTTGCGATATCAACCAGAGATGTGTGCCTTGCCTGGTCATGTGAAGCTGATCCATGGGGCTCGGATCACCTACCAATTTCGTTGACTCCAGAACACACACCTAGCCGCCAGACTGCTGCCTACAGAGTGGCAAACTGGGACAAGTTCCGTCAGCTGCTTTCCGAGGCGCCATCGCACGACAAGATGTTCTAACTGGTGAGCGAGTGTTTACAACAAGCTACGGCGCGACGAATGAGGAGCATAAATAAGCCAAACCCTGATCTTAAGCTATTGAGGCTACGCGCCTGTCGACGCTGCGCCTACAGAAGGGCGCAGCGCTCTAAAAGGACATCAGATTGGACGGTGTATAACCGCCTAGATGCAGCCATACGGCGACACACAAAACAACTCCGTCGAAAGAGCTGGGCTGCACTGTGTAGTTTGTTGAATGCGGCAAACGGTTTTGGAAGTGTATGGCGCATACTGAAAGCTCTCCGAACCCCTGATATATGCAGGAATCCAATCGCAGCTTTGTTCATAACGACCGGACGGCCTCCGCAAATTCTCGCGGAAGAATTTGCCGATCTTTTTGTTTCTCCTGTGTCAAGAGACAACTCTAATGGTGACCTTGACTCCCTGATAAGTCCCGATACGATAACGTTTTGCTATGGTCCTGCCTGTCAGATGGACGAGGCAGGTTTTGCTCTCGAGGAGCTGCGCCACGCGCTTTGCATATCATGTCGCCGCACTGCCCCAGGTGAAGACGGTATTACGTATCAAACCTTACGAAACATCAATGAGAGCTTCAATCACTACATCTTGGACGAATATAAAAAAGTGTGGCGAACGTCTGTGATCCCTGTTGAATGGAAATCATCTATCGTGAAACCAATCTTAAAGCCTGGGCGCCCTGCAAAACACCTCAAGTCATACCGGCCCATATCACTAACTTCTAATGTTATGAAGCTGATGGAGCGAATGGTGCTGTTTCGTCTAGATGGCAGACTACAGGAGCTCAATTTATTTCCTGAAGTTATGAGCGGCTTTTGTCGACATCGTTCAACCATCAATAGCATCGCAGATCTCGTATCAACACTTGAATCTGCTCGAGAAAACAGGCACTCTGCATATATGCTCTTCCTGGACGTGCAACAAGTTTTTGATTCGGTGCCACATAAGGAGATTGTTTTTGCACTTATGGCTGCCGGAATTTCGGGTGGACTGCTTAATTTTGTGCATAATTCTATCGGAGCGCGAAATGAAAGTACTCATCGGAGGAGTGACAAGTGAATCGCACACTGTTAAATGCGGTGTCCCCCAAGGCAGCGTTTTGTCGCCGCTTCTCTTTAACAGTGTACTTGCTGGGCTGCCAAGCCGATTACCTCAAGAATATGAGTTCCCAATAGGCATAGCAATCTATGCTGACGATATCGCACTGTGGATAAGCGGTCCTTCACAGCAGGGTCCGCGTCTTCGCGGAATTTCGCAGAGAGCGCTGAATACTACTACGGAGTACCTAGAAGAAGTTGGTCTACAAATTTCGCCTGCTAAGTCAGCCGCCATTGCTTACCATCCCAGACAACGTGCTCGACGAAGCATGAGCCGGCTGTACATCGGAGACACACCAATAGAGTGGGTACGACAACATCGTTACCTGGGCGTAATTATCGATGATCGCCTGTCTTGGCGGCCTGCCGTTACCTGCGCGAGGCGCAAATCACAGACGCTCTTCAAGTATGTGGCTGCCCTGACTGCTAGGGGCGCTGGCTGCGATCAGACGACAGCCATACAGGTGTATCAGTCAGCTGTGCTCTCAGGCTTGATGTACCTTTGCCACTCTTGAACGTGCCACCTACTTTGATATCTCATTTGGAACGGGACCACCGTGTTCCCCTCCGATTCTTATTTGGTTTACCTCGCGAGGCCCAATCTGTTCCTCTACTCACCGAAGCGCACCATTTGCCCCTGAGGCTACAGGCAGACCAAAGAGCGCTGCACCATATCGAGCGCTTGCACCGAGCAACAGACGGTAAAGCACTTATTATTCGCCTCACTCAACGCCCGGGATCTCGCATGGGGAAAATGGCGGCATTGTTTACTACGATTGCCGGCAGTTCAGATGATTCCACTACCTTCACAACCCCGAAAGAGTACAACCAGTGCACCTTCCCCGTTTATCTATCCATTCCCGGAATACATAAAAAGTCTGACCAGCCTGTTTCGGCACTCTTTCAGTTGGCCCAGTCGCAGCTATTTGAAAAATTTGATGATTATCTCCATGTATTTACAGACGCATCTGTACGCAGCGACAGCCAAGGTGGCTCTGCAGCTTTCTATTGCCCTTCGACTAACATCAGACGGGTGTTTCGCATACCGCATCCATCTTCATCAAGAACTGCGGAACTATCAGCGATTGATGTTGCTCTGAAATACGTTCAATAAGAATTAGGAGCACCAAAGGTTGTCATACTCACAGACTCTCGTGCTGCCCTTAGCAGACTGTTGAGAAAAGACTGCGACGGTCCAATTACATGCAGCATTGTAAAATCTGCCACAAACATTATTTCTAGTGGGGTGTCCCTCATATGCCAGTGGATACCTTCGCATGTGGGTATTGCTGGGAATGAAGAGGCCGATCATGTTGCTTCAAGTTGTGCCTACAACGAGTGCGACTGCCAAGAAATTTCATGCCTGTTAGACAACGCTCGTCTGTTGATCCGCCGACATCTTTTAAAGCAGCACCCTGACCAACGTGTAGCAAGTCGCGGGTTGTTCCCTGCCCGCCGTATTCGTGGTCGTGGATTGCCTCGTCGTGACAGAGCCCTCTTATATAAGCTAAGAGTTGGCTTGGTATTAGTGCGTGAGCGCTTATACCGACAACGTCATGTAGACAGTCCATCATGTACGTCGTGTGACTCATCTGAGACACTAGAACACACAATTTTTGACTGTCCCGCATTCGTTATGCAGCGAGCACTACTCATCAAAGAATATGGACTTATTGGTCTAAAGTGTACGAACCTTGATGATTGCCTGTTCCCGAGAGGCTGTGCTGCTCGGCGTGACCAGGCCCATCGAGCCCTACTTACTTTCTTAAAAAATACCGATTTGGCCTCGCGCGTATAGAAATTTTTCCTTGTGACCACTTATTCGTGTTTACGTCTGTGTTATTTGTTTTTTTTTTCTTACCTATTTTCTTTCCTTTTTCTTTCCCCCCTATCTTCCTTTCCCCAATGTTTCCTCTTTCCCAAATGAGCAGGCGGGCGTTGTGTCCCTTTAGGTGGCAGTTTTCAGCCTGCTCCCTCCCTATTTCCTCTGTGTCTTCGTCTTTTCTATATATTGAAACCAAATAAATAAAAAAATACGTTTTGCGCAAAAGAAGTCACGACTGTGAAACTCAATGACTGCGTACAACCGTAGGCCCTAGGGGTGGGTACAGCCCAACTTTCCTTGAATCTTGTATCCTTGGTAGACCTATTTCCTTTCAGCTTTGCTAAAGTGATATTGTAGTTTTCTTTATTTTGCAGAAAACACCGGTACATCAGTGTTAACCTGTAGTCAAATAAACTAAATGCAGGCATAATATCATATTTAGGAAAAAGTTCAACCGTAGAATAAAGGTAAGGTACATTAGCTATATAACGGATAGCTCTCTTTTGGAGCATATGCAACTTTTTTAGATATGTGATACCAGTGGTACACCACACAACACTACAATACTCCAAATGAGAAGACACCAGAGAATTATACAGAAGAATTTTAACTTTAACAGGGAGCATGTGTCGCACTCTTGCTATGACACCAACAGCGCTAGACATTTTCGATCGTATGTATTCCGTATGTTCATGCCAAGTCAAATGTTCCGAAAAAATAACAAGAGTTTTTAAAATAGTTGCAAACTCTATCAAGTCATTATCTAGATGAACGAACAATGCCTTTGATTAGAATAACAGAGAGCTGAGCTGGTTGGTAAGTATTCATTCTAAAAAGACAGGGCGTGCAAACAAGGACACAAGAAAGAAGTCAGGACACCACAAACGCCGACTAACAACTGAAGAGACGCACAACGGCTGAAAAGGAAAGAAGGCACGAAAACTTATCTGCGCATGCCCATGCAACAGGCGAACCAATCAATCCGGCACGCGTGGCGGTCTACGTTGAAGATAACTGTTAAGGCATTTGATTTCATCTTTTATGCAAGTTAATCGACGGTTGGCTCACGCATGCGCTTCCACTATTCTCGATATGCCATGCTTCAATCATCAGACGCGTTTCTTCATTTCTATGACGGTACAAAACTGCGCATTAATCGAATTTTGGCGTGCACTTGCAATTTCGACAATGTAAAGATAGATTAGAAGGTGAGCCTCCTGTTAGCGATGTCTTATGTTCCAACAATCTCTGGTTAATGCATCGGCCCGTTTGTCCTACGTAGAAGCGACCGCAGCTGAAAGGGACCTTATACACCACACTCGTACGGCAATCAGTGAATTTGTTGGTGTGTTTTACGAAACAAATATCGGTCCGCTTCTTGTCTTTTACTCGCTCATTCTTCCTCTGCACAGCGGCACAAATCTTACCTAGCTTATTGGCAGCCGTGAAAACAACATTAATACCCCTGACACACGGGCAATAGTAAAGTACTTTGAGGTAAACCCCTTTTGTCGCCTAAAGGGACCATTTGCAGAAAGGAGTTGTGCCGATGACACACGGCACCGGACAACTGCTTTAAGTGGTTCCTCAGAAAAACGCTGTAGAAATATATGGCGCTGTTTGTGCAAGCAACAAAATAGGAAATGTATTCAAGAAATGCACATGTACATCATATTTCGCGATATTAAAGCATGAAAACTTTTTTTTTATTGTCTGGCGGCTTATAACGCGCATACTCGCAATTTCCGTTCACTTTTTCCGTTCTTAGCAGCAACCTAACTTCGTCTGCAACTATGAACAGTTGTTTTGCTGTTCGTGCTTTTGCTGTACTTTTTCTTGACTGTGCCAAGGCGAGGCGTGTTTCCTCGTGGTCCTGTTATGAATCAGCGAATGGTGGCATGGCGGTTTTCTAGTGATGTGGTGCAGGCGTTTGAGAGTATGTATAGCTATAAAGTATAAACGTTCGCTTTTCGACAAATCGTTCTACTGCTGAAAATTAAAACATTTTCGCTCGCAAAAAAAAAAGTCACTAGGCACCTTAGTGTTGCAATATGTTTTCTTTTATTCATAAATTCTGCACACTGTGTGCGAGAGTACTCCCTTCCTGGCCGAAAAGTAGATGCGGGATCTGCCTTTCCGAAAAGGATCGTTTCTGGAAGGGAGTTACTCCTTTGTCGTGTGTCACTGCGCTCGAACGCCTTTCCGGAAGATGTCCCCTTTTCTAAAGGACTTTAGAGTGGCCGTGTGTCAGGGGTATAACACCGTATCTACTTCCTACTTTCTTTAGCCTGTGAGACACGCAATGAATGTACGGTATACCTACGACACGTTTCTTCCTATCGTTTTCTGCAACCATGCTCGGACGTAACACAATAGACTTCTTTAAACGTTCAGCGACCCTGGCCACTGCATCACGAGGATACCCTACATCTAAAAGACGTGTAACCTGTGCGTTAAAGCTATCACTCATTTTGTGCTCACACGACTTGGTGAGGGCTGATTTAAGGCAAGACATGGCGATACCGTTTTTTACAACCTTCGAGTGCTTCGACGAAACATTTAACAGCGGTTTCGAAGATCTAGGAGAATACTGCCAGCACACGTGGTTCTTCTGGAACGTTAAGGAAATGTCTAGAAATTGTATTCCATTATTCTGAGGCACCTCTTTAGTAAAGCTCAGCCCACCTCCATTAATTTCAAATTTTTCGCTCACGGAAGTTACCACCTTTTTAAAGTCCTCACCACTACAAAAGATCATGTAATCGTCCACATAACGAAAAACCTTAATAACCGAATTACCTAAGGCGCCTTGCAAAAGATTGTCAATCTTGCTAAGGTATAAATCACTATGGACCGGAGCAACCCTAGAAACAATACATATCCCTGATTTCTGCACATAAACGCCTTCCTTCCAACCTACAAGCGTCGACTTTAAATACATGGAAAGGATTTCTAGAAATGCCCCGGTAGAAACACCACATTTATCGGTGAAAACCGTCTGGTGCGCTTGTTCGTTAATACATTCATTAACACAATTTAACAAGTCCTCATGCGACAAAGAATAATACAGGTCTTCAATATCCACACTAAAGCTTTACAACAGCCGGGGTTCTCCTCTGAGATGAACTGAACTAGCGCCTGAGAATTACGCACACGAAAAGGGTCTGAAAAACTCAAAGAGGTTAAGCAGTTCTGCAAATAACTAGATACAGCGACTTGCCAGGTGCCTTGCTCTGAAACGATTGCTCGAAATCGGATCTCGTTCTTATGTGTTTTGGCTGAAAAAAACAATTCTAAAGTAAGTAATTTAGCCTTCTTGACATTACAAGCTATTCTCTCAAGATTATGTCTTAACAAAAGGTCGACAGCACGTTGCCTAACTACCGATGGCTTAAGTTTTACCGTCCTGAAATTCTTTTCTATGGCTGTTAATGCTTTTTCTGAGAACAAACTGTCCGGCATAATTACAAAATACCCTTCCTTATCTGAAATTACTGGCCGGAGTTTCTTTTCGACACAGTAATTAACCAAAGGCCGGACAGGATCAGAACACTTGAGATGCATATTACAACCCTTGATGCTAGCAACGCAGTCTGAAATGCAGTGGGAACGCTCTTCTTCAGGAACAAATCTAGTGATTGTACGCGGCAAACTTAAAACTTCTATTGGTTTCAGGTTCGGCTTAAAACAGTATTCAGGACCTAAGGCTAGGGTTTTGCAGTGACTATCATCTAAGGCAGCTCCTCCAAGGACTAGCAAGTTATTTTGCGGTGAAACAGTAGAAATAATATTCCTCTTACATGGTTGAAGTTCTTGAAGTTTTACCCTCCATATGAATTCCGCATGCTGGTTAGCTACCTTCATCCAGTCGGCGTACATCTGCTTCTGGCGGCGATCGTCACGCGAAGTCGAGCAACGGACCTTGAGGCATTCCTGGTAAAATGTCACTTGACGCCATGATTCCGCGGTCAATATGGCACATATCCTCCTGGCATGTCCGGTAGATGGTTGCAGAAAGCCGCACAAAAGTTGAACTTCAACTGGGCAAACTCTATTCTTAAACAACCATGAAAACGTTCTAGCACGGACCAAGCAAATAACGCAAATAGCAATTAAAGAAGCCAAAGAGGCAGGATTGTTCAGATAAGCAGGAGAACACGGAAAAGGGCTCAGAGTACTAGAAATGAAGCTTAGAATAACAGAGAGCTGAGCTAGTTGGTACGTATTCATTCTAAAAAGAGAGACAGGGCGTGCAAACAAGGACACAAGAAAGAAGTCAGGACACCACAAACGCCACTGACTTCTTTCTTGTGTCCTTGTTTGCACGCCCTGTCTTTTTAGAATGAATACTTACCAACAAGCTCAGCTCTCTGTTATTCTAAGCTTCATTTCTAGTACTCTGAGCCCTTTTCCGTGTCCTCCTACTTATCTGAACAATCCTGCCTCTTTGGCTTCTTTAATTGCTATTTGCTTGGTCCGTGCTAAAACGTTTTCATGGTTTTCTAAGAATAGAGTTTGCCCAGTTGAAGTTCAACTTTTGTGCGGCTTTCTGCAACCATCTACCGGACATACCAGGAGGATATGTGCCATATTGACCGCGGAATCATGGCGTCAAGTGAGATTTTACCAGGAATGCCTCAAGGTCCGTTGCTCGACTTCGCGTGACGATCGCCGCCAGAAGCAGATGTACGCCGACTGGATAAGGGTAGCTAACCAGCATACGGAATTCATATGGAGGGTAAAACTTCGAGAACTTCAACCATGTAAGAGGAATATTATTTCTGCTGTATCACCGCAAAATAACTTCCTAGTCCTTGGAAGAGCTGCCTTAGATGATAGTCCCTGCAAAACCCTAGCCTTAGGTCCTAAATACTGTTTTAAGCCGAACCTGAAACCAATAGAAGCTTTAAGTTTGCCGCGTACAATCACTAGATTTGTTCCTGAAGAAGAGCGTTCCCACTGCATTTCAGACAGCGTTGCTAGCATCAAGGGTTGTAATATGCATCTCAAGTGTTCTGATCCTGTCCGGCCTTTGGTTAATTACTGTGTCGAAAAGAAACTCCGGCCAGTAATTTCAGGTAAGGAAGGGTATTTTGTAATTATGCCGGACAGTTTGTTTTCAGAAAAAGCATTAACAGCCATAGAAAAGAATTTTAGGACAGTAAAACTTAAGCCATCGGTAGTCAGGCAACGTGCTGTCGACCTTTTGTTAAGACATAACCTTGAGAGAATAGCTTGTAATGTCAAGAAGGCTAAATTACTTACTTTAGAATTGTTTTTTTCAGCCAAAACACATAAGAACGAGATCCCATTTCGAGCAATCGTTTCAGAGCAAGGCACCTGGCAAGTCGCTGTATCTAGTTATTTGCAGAACTACTTAACCTCTTTGAGTTTTTCAGACCCTTTTCGTGTGCGTAATTCTCAGGCGCTAGTTCAGTTCATCTCAGAGGAGAACCCCGGCTGTTGTAAAGCTTTTAGTGTGGATATTGAAGACCTGTATTATTCTTTGCCGCATGAGGACTTGTTAAATTGTGTTAATGAATGTATTAACGAACAAGCGCACCAGACGGTTTTCACCGATAAATGTGGTGTTTCTACCGGGGCATTTCTAGAAATCCTTTCCATGTATTTCAAGTCGACGCTTGTAGGTTGGAAGGAAGGCGTTTATGTGCAGAAATCAGGGATATGTATTGGTTCTAAGGTTGCTCCGGTCCTTAGTGATTTATACCTTAGCAAGATTGACAATCTTTTGCAAGGCGCCTTAGGTAATTCGGTTATTAAGGTTTTTCGTTATGTGGACGATTACATGATCTTTTGTAGTGGTGAGGACTTTGAAAAGGTGGTAACTTCCGTGAGCGAAAAATTTGAAATTAATGGAGGTGGGCTGAGCTTTACTAAAGAGGTGCCTCAGAATAATGGAATACAATTTCTAGACATTTCCTATTTCCTTAACGTTCCAGAAGAACCACGTGTGCTGGCAGTATTCTCCTAGATCTTCGAAACCGCTGTTAAATTTTTCGTCGAAGCACTCGAAGGTTCACTCTAAGAAAAGATAGAGTAAAAAGGGCGTCTTTTTGTCCCACAACAATAATCGTCATCTGGCTTGCTTGCGTCTCCTTTCTTGAAAACTCGGCGCTGGCCACTTTCCTGCCAAGAATGCTATGTCACGCTGATAGCGCGCATATCGTTCGTGACCAGAAAGTGCCGGGCGCGCGGCGATAGTGCAAGGAAAGGAAGGCAAAATAAATGACGATTATTGTTGTGGGACAAAAAGACGCTCTTTTTACTCGATATTTTCTTAGAGTGTTGTAAAAAACGGTATCGCCATGTCTTGCCTTAAATCAGCCCTCACCAAGTCGTGTGAGCACAAAATGAGTGATAGCTTTAACGCACAGGTTACACGTCTTTTAGATGTAGGGTATCCTCGTGATGCAGTGGCCAGGGTCGCTGAACGTTTAAAGAAGTCTATTGTGTTACGTCCGAGCATGGTTGCAGAAAACGATAGGAAGAAACGTGTCGTAGGTATACCGTACATTCATTGCGTGTCTCACAGGCTAAAGAAAGTAGGAAGTAGATACGGCGTTAATGTTGTTTTCACGGCTGCCAATAAGCTAGGTAAGATTTGTGCCGCTGTGCAGAGGAAGAATGAGGGAGTAAAAGACAAGAAGGGGACCGATATTTGTTTCGTAAAACACACAAACAAATTCACTGATTGCCGTACGAGTGCGGTGTATAAGGTCCCTTTCAGCTGCGGTCGCTTCTACGTAGGACAAACGGGCCGATGCATTAACCAGAGATTGTTGGAACATAAGACATCGCTAACAGGAGGCTCACCTTCTAATCTATCTTTACATTGTCGAAATTGCAAGTGCACGCCAAAATTCGATTAATGCGCAGTTTTGTACCGTCATAGAAATGAAGAAACGCGTCTGATGATTGAAGCATGGCATATCGAGAATAGTGGAAGCGCATGCGTGAGCCAACCGTCGATTAACTTGCATAAAGATGAAATCAAATGCCTTAACAGTTATCTTCAACGTAGACCGCCACGCGTGCCGGATTGATTGGTTCGCCTGTTGCATGGGCATGCGCAGATAAGTTTTCGTGCCTTCTTTCCTTTTCAGCCGTTGTGCGTCTCTTCAGTTGTTAGTCGGCGTTTGTGGTGTCCTGACTTCTTTCTTGTGTCCTTGTTTGCACGCCCTGTCTTTTTAGAATGAATGCCTTTGATATTTTTTTCCTTTGTGTCGATATAAAATTGCTTTTGTTTTCCCTGGGTGTATTATTAAGCGATTCATATCTGCCCAAGTTTCGATGTCTTTTGAAACCTGATTGGTTGTTTCCTCTAACTCACTTTCAACTGTTCCTGGAATAAATACTGTTGTATCGTCAGCGTATGCAACAAACTGTGCTTTATCTGTTATATGTACGAAGTCGTTAACGTCTATAGAAGACAATAAGGGCCCTAGTGCGCTTCAATGAGGGACTCCTTTTTTAACAGGCCGCTCGGTAGATCTTGCAGTGCTGATATCTACATATTGTACGCTGTGTGTGAGGTATGATTGATTGAGATCGTGAGCTGTTTCACGGACACCATATTTCTGGACCTTTAGTGGGAGAATAGCGTGATCGTTGAGGTCACATGCTTTCGAAAAGTCAATGTATACACCTATCATGCATTCCTTGTTATTTAATGATTCTATGATGATTTCTTTTTGGGTAGTTAGCACCGTTTCTGTTGAGCGATGTTTCCTGAAGCCGTGTTGAAAGTCACGAAGAAGGTTGTGCTTACCGAAATACGACGTCAAACGAAAGTGCATTATTTTTTCTATACCTTTTGATAGTATTGGTAGGATAGATATGGGACGGTAATTGCTTAAAATATTCTTATCGCCTTTTTTATATATTGCCATTACACGTGCAACTTGCATCAGTTTAGCAAGAACACCACTGGACAAAATGATATTGCCACGGGCGTTTCTTATTATCACTTTTGCTGTATTCGTTTTTCGCCCACAAGGACTGTCAGCAACGCTCAGCGCAAACCGCGCCTCATTGTTCGAGATGCTTTGCGATGATTGTAGATTGTTTTAATAAGATTGCGAGCAAGACGCGAACACTCGAGCTTATTCTAGAACTTGCGCGACAACCAGCGATAACGCTGGAATATTCGACGGCACATGTGTAAATGCCGACGCGCTTCACCGCTTGTCAGTTGATCGACGGTCGACGCTCTGCTCCCCGCTGTCAGTCTATTGCTGTAGTTTTTCAGTTTCCCGGCCACAAGTTCGGCCAAATAAAGAGTTTCATCTGTGACGTGCTGACTGCTGCCTTCGTCGACGTCGCGACCACGTGACAGTATTATAAATATGAGTGACGACTGGAGTTATGATGTCAAGGACAAATATCACGGGAGGAATTTGGATTCCATCAACATGTTTTCTTTTGCTGTTTTTCATTGAGTTGAGATAAGAAAACTAGGGGTGTGCGAATATTCGAGTTTCGAATTCGAATCGAATAGTTCCTAATCTAATAATTCGGTTCGACTTTCGAATAGCTAGTATTTGAAGTTTCGAATAATTCGACAGGACGAATATCTAAAACGCGACAAAGGCCAATGGTGCAACTTCGTTAGGGTGGGGTGGCAAAAACTAACGTCGTTACAGTAGGCCTTTCATTAAAACTGTCACTGACATCTTGGTTCAAAAGCGAGCGCATGCTGATCTTAAATGAGATTATGTCATTTCCGCGCGTAGAAAAACACATGAGAAAACTGTCAAGCTTTTCAATACTTCATTCCCGAAACGAGGGCATGGACTTCTTGCGTATTTCGCTCGGGTATGCCGCAAGCACCGTAAAGCGTCCTGACTTTGGCCTGCGAAACCCTCGGTCATTGGCTTTGAGTGTAAAAATTTGTTCACGCTGGGCTGTCGCCACTGCCGCACTGAAGTACTCGTTCAGAAACTTCCATCGTTTCGGCACGCAGTTAAAACGCTGCTGTGAACGGGCGCCCGAAGATTTTCGGGCCCGGATCACCCATGGCGATGAAGCACATTACCGTGTTAAATCAGTTCCAGCCTTGAAGAAGACAAGTCCACTTGTCGAAACGTCGGCTCTAGCACCCACCCTCTGTTTACGAATTTTTTCACAACATTACCGTTGGCAGATGAGCCGTATTGCGCGACCATGGGGAAAAACTAGCTACAGTACCGCCCTTTGTTAGTCGTTAGGAGGTTTGGAGTGGCGCTGCTGACTGAAATGGCGGCTCTTCTATCAACATGCTCGCGCACCCATAAAAACTGAAACAAAAACCACTCTCGAACAAGTGCGTAATAAATCTGTCGGCACGCCGTAGCGTCCCTGATTTTTCCTTTGTCTTGGCGTAACTGGCGGTACAGATTTCCTGTAAATATACTATTCGATATTCGATTCGATATTCGATATTTTTGCCCACTATTCGGCACTATTCGATGCGAATTCGATTCGAGGTGATATTTCACTATTCGCACACCCATAAAGAAAACACTTCTTGACCACTAGTTAGAGAAACGAAAAGTGAATCATGTTTTTCGTTCCGTGTATATGTATGGCTAACATAAGAAGCTGTGGTGATGGGATCTACGCGATCTGTGGGTGCAAACACACAGTTCGAGGCATCTGCGAATGCTTCCCCTCATAGCTCTTTCCCTTCGCTTAAGATGATATTTGAGATAGCTGGTGCACTGCTTGGATGAAGAAGCGCGTTTGACTTGTGCCAAAGTGCTGCCGACGTCTGCGTCTTTTCGTTACAAAATAAATTGATATAGTAAGAATCTTTTGCATCCTTTAACATAGATGTAAGCTGGTACCTATATGCTTTGAATTCTGCTAGCAATTAGGTATCTCTAGTTTTCAGAAATTTTGCGTAGAGGGCATTTTTATGTTGTATCATTTTTAACAGGCTAGAAGTGATCCAAGGCTTACGTGCATTTTTAGGCTTACTTGTTTTCCTGATAGAGAAGTTCGCCCTCTTTAGGGAGGTAAATGTATTTATGAAGGTAGAATAGGCAATGTCACTGTCATCTGATTTGTAAACAGGACTCCAGCTTTCTTCGTTGATGGCTCGTCGAAATGAATCGAGCTCACGTGATGTTATTATCGGAATGCTGCGTGTTTGCAAAGGTTTGCTTTTAGAAAGTTCGTTTTTTTCTACTAACATGAATATACCATGATGATCACTAATGCATGTGTGAATCACATCAGCCGTTATTAAAGTCGGATTAATATATGTGATGAAAACATCCAACAATGAGTCACCAACTAGGGAAAAAACGCCAGGCCTGCGCTAAAACCGCAGCACAGTCACAGCGAAAGCTGGAAGAGCGGCGTTTACTGCTTGAAATCACCTGAGGGCGGTCTATAACAAACACAGAACAAAATACTACGACTTCTCATAATTAGCACTTCATGATCATGGTCACATCTGTAAATTCCGGCACATGCTCATCAAGTAAGTCTTCCTTATTGAGAAGGGCAACGCTGCCACCGCGCTTATTTTCACGATTTTTAAAGTAGCAGTGATAACCAGGAGGGCGAAACGTCGATGACGTTCTTTGATACCAAGATTCTGTTAACATTATAGCTGTGAAGTTCAATCCAAAATTTTCTAACACTGATGTCATTTCATCGTCCTTATTCACAAGTGATCGCACGTTTTGGTGAAAGAACGTCATGACTAACTTTTTTGTATAACTAAGCTGTTTGATTTCGGATGGTTTGAAGACCATAATCTAGTCTAGTCTACAAGTGGGTATCTTCAGTATCGCTACAGAATTTTCCCTAAGTCATCGGCATGAGTGTTAGGAATGAAAGAAGTTCCATCAGATTTGCGCGCAAACGTTTTCCCGTTCTTAGTCCAAACGTATTTCCAGCCACATTGTTTGCGTTGTGCATTCGCTGCACCGAAGAGACGCTTTGTGGCCGTGCACAGGTGCTCATTAATAAATATCGGAACTTTTGGCTCTAAGCCAATGTCTTCCGAGTACAGTTTTTGTTTTGTTGCCTTTGCAAGAAAAGTGTCACGTGCTGCCCGCCGCGCAAACTGAACAATTATCGGGGCCTGCGCGTTGCCCGTAGATTGTAAGCGGTGGCAAGCTTCTACATCACTGTCATTCAAAGCCGTATATATTGCCGCTCCAACCTTCTTGAGTACAGTGGTCAACTCTCATGTCTATAGCGCCGGAGCGTCGTGCTCGGAACTGCATGAGTGACATCTACAGCTTGAAACGGGCCACGTCAGAGCATGCGCGGTGTCACTGATGCGCTCGCCATGTTATTTCCGTCCTTGTTATCGCCGCGGCCGCGACAACTGATTTCGCCGTCAGAAGCGCTGTCAACCGTATAGCGCCTAAAAAAAAGAGAGTGCAATCACCGGATCGGCGTGTTTTATACTGCGCACTTATTCTCGGTTCGCAGTATCATATCATACCGACAATGCGCCGGACAATGGATAAATTTATAAGTGGACGCAAATCAGCTGCTGGGTCAATGTGACCGCGAACGACAAATCAACACGCAGCATAGCTTTCATCGCGCGCTGACAACGGTTCGCTTCACTTCGCTTGCTTTTTTTTCTTTTTTTTTCTTTTTTGTTTTTGTGATAAACTGTTCGTGCAGTTTCTCGTGCACTCGTGCAGTTCGGAGCACGACGCTCCGTCGTTATAGATATGAGAGTTGACCACTGCACATCCAAAGTATTTTCAGCGGGAACTAGTGGTATTCCTTTCAGTTCACTATTATAGCGTCGGCTGTATTGCTCAGTCTGCACATGTCTACTTTCTCGTGCTTTCAGCACTGAATTCAGAGAGTCAGGTTCGCCTTGCAAGGCTTTTACAGACTCTTTTAATTCACAATTTTCTGCTTCACCTGCATCACGAATTTTCGCATCTCTTCAAACTTCTCATTAATATAGCCAATGCTAGTTTTGATTTCCCTGATATCTTTCCTTAACTCTCGTTCTTGTCGGAAGTCATATGTGGGACAAACGGGCAGATGTGTTAATGACCGCATGAGGGAACACGCAAACATTCTAAAGAAGGATTTCACTGCGCATCTTTCGGCGCATTGTAAGACCTGCTCTTGTGTGCCAAGATTTAATGATGTGAGGATTCTGGGCAGAAGCCATGATAAAACGGCGCGTGAACTTCTCGAGGCTTTCTACATCAAAGAGAAGAATGATGATTGCGTCAGTCAGACGTCAGTCTTCCTGTACAATGCGGAACACAATTTTTTCAAATCTTTGATATGGTACGCCTCCTAAGGTTTGTGACGTTGCGTTTGCGCATTGGGATGTGTATATATGTGCCACAATCTTGTAGTCTTCATTACACACACACACTTTGTGGTGTGTGTGTTTTTTAGCGCTGCATTATGTCATTCAGCAAGCACCAACTCGCCCAACGACACGTTCTTCTCGTTCTCAGCTTTCAAGAAACTCACGCATTTCTTGCTTGAACTCTCGCTTCATTTCGTCAAAAAGCTTAACAAGTTCTTTCGACATTATTGCGGCAGCAGCTTAGGTATCGGGTTAAAAATTTAGAAAAGGGCAGATTCCTGCAGTTGTACCAACCATCGAAATGCACAAGACGAAAGTTGTAGCGACCGTCGGTTCCGCCACCACAGCTGCCAAAGGAGGTAGGGGTGCTGTCCGCTGAACCTATAGTCCCGTGCACTTGTCTACGTGAGGTGAGGTAGCCAGAGAAGAGCTTGTTCCTGTTGCGCGGTCTGGATGCGGCGCACGCGTGTATGTAAGGCGGGGTGTAGATACACTGGCTCGCTGCAACGGTGCCGCCTAGCACTGCTTCGCAATCGTCAACAAACCCGGAACCGCCTTCCTGCGAAATGCACAAGATGAAAGTTGTAGCGACCGTCGGTTCCGCCACCAAAGCTATTAAGAAATTGGGCGACAACTGCGTGAGTGACACCTTTGTTGCTCTGTGTAGCGCAGAAAGCAATTTTCTACGCACCTTGTTTTGACGTGAGGAATATTTGTCATGCGTTTCCTCCTGTTTTCTTTCCCCCCTTTCTTCGATTTATTTGGAACGTGTGGCAAAAAAGTGCATATATATGCAGGGACCAAATGAATAAAGCCAGTTGATAGTTTGCTCTCTTTCCGTTTACCCTGTCCTTTCCTTCCTATGCTCGTCAATTGAATGCGCAACGATTTGCACCACATCCTGCCGAGTAAGTCGTCGAACCCTCTCCTCCAGACACGTGTGGCACATACCCGTTTACCACGGGCCGCTGTGTACGGGTATGCGCCATAGGTGACCGACAGTTTATATCTACCCAGGAACGGCGAGATCAGACATTGGTAACTTAAATACGACAGCGTGAAGAAAAACCGACATGGGCAGCGTTGACCCGACGAATGCAAATATTAAAAATTACAATCCCAGAAGGATCAAAGCCAAGAATTCTGGGTGGCAGTCAGGTATTCTACCACAGAGCCACAGCAGGTCTAGAAAGGGCTTTGGAAAAACACCCTATGCAGGCGTAATGTCAGTGCAACGTCAACTGTGGCTGTGGCTCTGGCTATATAATTTTATAACAAAGCAATAAACGATATACATGTACTCGTGTAATACAGGCCTCATGCCAGGTTAACGTTTGTAGCTCCAGTGTTGGCTCCGCTTTTATAGTAATCTAATAAACATTACATTTGTATGCCCACGAGTTAGCCAGCTATATTGAAGCATTGCTCGACCCCGGATGAATACGCTAATGAAAGCTACGTATGATATTCACATCATTGCACCGTAAAATGCACTTCGTTTCGATAATACAGAGGTACGAGCTGTAACGTGAGTGCTGACGTTGCGTCACACCATAAGTTACCCTATAAACGCCAGTGCTGTCGACGTGTCTGGTAAGCCCGCGATGTGCGCACCACTACTAGAATTACAAAAACACGTCAATCTACCTCGTAACGCCTTGCTCTGAGCCAAAAAATGCAGCATAGAACTACTCGCTGACTGCATCGCATGATAGCGATTCCCACAAGGCGTGGCATCTGCCGAAGTTTCGTCTCATGACCCATATAATCACTTTAGTCATGCACTCATCTCCTCCTATGTCAATTTTGGTGCTTACCATGTTAAGAAGAAGACCACAAGACCGCCCAGACGTAGGCGGCTAGATAGATAGAGGTGGAAATGGCCATGGTGGCTTTAGTTCGCTAAAAAATTCGGCAGATCCCACGTGCCATGGGAGTCAATGTTATACGAAGCATGCGGCGGGAAGGTAACTGTGGCGTAATTTTTTTTACTGAGCGAAACGTTACAAAATGGCGCTAAAGGTTTGTGTAAATTTTATGCGCACACATATTGTTCAAGAGCCGCATATGCGTTATATAACCAGTTGCTTACAGTTGGGTAACGCTTCGTGAAAGCACGAAAAGTGCATTTAGAAAACACAACCTGTTGAACATTTCACAAATATATCTGAAAAAACTGTCAATTCATATACACCAACTTGTCAGAAACGATAAAAAGAGTTTTGAACAACGATATCTAAATGTCAACACATCATACGATTTTCGACATAAACACTATGACTTCCATACAACACGTACAAATTATGGCCTTCAGAAACTTTCGGTTATCATACCTCGTACCTTGAATGTTTATCCAAAAATTGATTTTCTGATAAGGGAATATTCAAACTGTAACATTCCTTCAAATTTGCTAAACAGTTTCCTATTAGAAGAAATGTAGAAAAAGCTTTATAATGTTGTCTTGTCTTCTTTAGGTAATTTTTCATGATCTTTTATGTCCAATAAATATTTACCAGCTATTCATTGATGTCTTAAACTACTGTTATGTACAAGTAACTGATTGAAATGTACTTTATTTTGTATTTGTTATTGTTGCGTTTAGCATGTGAGATACTATGATTCGAGGCAGTGACTTTACGCATTGTATAACTGACACATTGTATAACATTGTATAATATTGTACCATCACTATGTAACACTTCTATGAAATTCATGCTGCAACATGTGCCTACCGTAGGGAAGTTGGGCCCTCGTCAGGTGTATTAACACACCTTTAGCCCAATTTCCTCGGTATACAGTGTTCGCTGTACACCGGAATAAAATTTTATTTGATTTGATTTGATACGGCAGCGTGGGTATTATACCAACACCAGAAGCGGTAAGCTGATATGTAGTGCTTATACTTGTCCCTTATGACGGAGAACGCACGCGCGTTTCATGAACCCGTGTGCATGTGTGGAAGAAGTTCTTGACAGTTCCTGAACAAGGTCATCATCCCCCTGATCAGTGAGCACCAACAGCTGGTCATGACTTGTAATCTGATCAGGTCGTGATCGCGGTGACGAGGGGTCCATGTCTACTGACGTTTGAGGTATAGTACAGCTATTGGAAATCGTGGATGCCTCGGTCATTTCGTCGACAAATTGTCTGTCGATAGAGCAGGTGACATGACGGAATCTGCGGTCACCCTTCGCGTTGGTGAAGTATAGGACATCCAGGCCTGGATAGTGCTACGTAGACCAACATCAGTGGATGGCGCTTATCGTATTCGTAGACTACCTGGGCGTATGTGGCCTACGTAGCCTAGTCTACAAAGCGGCTGTCAATCAATCTGGCTTGATCATCGGTCAGCATGAGGCCGTCGCCCAGCCCCGTGAGAAATGAAGAGGACACTGCGTCGTTTTGGCGGACTAAGTGCACTTTACGGTGCGATGATGTGAATATCATACATAACTTTCATTATTGTATTCCTCCGGGGTCGAGCAATGCTTCAATATAGCTCGCTGAATCATAGGAATACAAATGTAATGTTTATTAGACTGCTATAAAAGCGGAGCCAACACTGGAACCACAGACGTTCATCTTATATTACGCGTGTATCGTAGGAGTATCATGTAGTGTTTATTGCTTTCCTGCAAGGTTAGATAGCAAGCACCACAACCACAATTGACGTTGCACCGCCATTACGCCTGCATAGGCTGTTTTTCCAAACCAGTTTATAGACCTGGCGTGGCTCTGTGGTAGAATACCTGATTGCCGCTCAGAATGCTTGGGTTCGATTGCTGCTGGGATCCTAATTTTCATTATTTCCATTCGACGGGTCAACGCTGCCGATGTCGGTTTTTCTTAACGCTCTCGCATTTAATGTCTGTTGTCGCCGTTCCTGGGTAGATAAAACTGTCAATCACCTGTGGCGCATACCCGTGCACTGCGGCCCGTGTTAAATGGGTATGTGCCACACGTGTCTAGAGGAAAGGGTTTGACGACGTACAGGACAGGATTTTGACGTTATACATGTCTTGACCTGACAGTCATATTCGTCAAATCGTCTTACCCTCCGATGCCAATTTCGGTCTACACCAAGTTAATGAGGCGAGCATGAGAGCCCCCAGACGTAGGCGGCTAGATAGATAGATAGATAGATAGATAGATAGATAGATAGATAGATAGATAGATAGATAGATAGATAGATAGATAGATAGATAGATAGATACGTAGAGAGAAACGCTCAAAGTGCCAAAGGTTCGCTAAGAAATGCTTCGCATTTAAAATGCTACGCATGTTATATTATTTAGCTGTTCAGCGCTTGTCGTGTAGCTTCTCTTCTTTCGATGAAGTGGATGCGCTTGAAAGACGAGGACGGAGACGGGACACACACTGCGAAACTTACAACTTGTTTATTGGAAGAAAGGGAGTAGCGTCACCTATTTACACTGAAGCACATGACGCAGGGCCTGCGCAATACACGTTACTGAGCACTCAAAAATTCAATCACTTTCTTAGATAATGTCAAAGAAGCTGTGCTGACACACGATTCTGCGTGTTCTAAGATATATTTCGCTTCAACTACGAGCCTCGCCGATTGATTGTGGTTGCGAGATATGACTGCGCACTGCTCAAATTTCGGGGTGCAGGAGCACCTTTGGCAGTGAGTTGCGAGATGACCGTTGTTACCGTTCCTGACATTATTGTTGCGTTCCCTTAGACGATCGTTAAGGCAGCGCCCAGTATGCCCTATGTACACCTTTCCACATGAAAGTGGAATGTTGTACAGAACACCCTTCTGCCACTGAACGAATTTAACCCTGTGGTTCACGTCGCAGACGAGAGGCGCACTGGAACAAGGCTCTGTCAATCTGCACAATCTGAATAATTTTCGCGGAGCGGAAAATACTACCTTCACACCCGCCTTCTGAGCAGCTTTCTTAAGATTGTGCGATATACTATGAATGTATGGTATGACCGCTACTTTTTCGTTCCTGTTAACTTACCACTGTTCTGTTCACAAACAGATTGCTTACCTCATCTTGTCACTAGCACCTCGGACACAGACACTAACACGTGGTCACGGTAGCTTGACGCCTTCAGACAATCTACTTCATCTAGAAAACATTCCTGCACATGATGGGGCATGATTTCTTAAGTGCATTATTTAGACACATGTTGGCGACGCTTCGTTTCACGAATTTTGAATGAGCCGATCCATAGGGTAAAATCGGTTTGTTACTTCATGGCTGATAACCCCAGCATGCATAGTTACTGCGAAAGATGATGTGCAGGTCTAAAAACTTAATGGATCCGTTTAACGGAAGTTCATTCGTCACTTGAAAAGGCGCTAACGTCTGCCTAAAGGCAGTCAAGGTTCCTTCTACATCAAAGTGGGTTCCAGTGGAAGAACTCTTGTCAAAAACTACTAGAAAGTCATCTACAAACTTAAAGATTGTAAATACATTGGAATGTGCGAACTTACTGTTGAGATGCTGTCTATCTGGACTAAAAATCGTTCACTTAAAACGGGTGCCAAACTGGACCCTATGCAAATGCCGCTACGCTGCAGGTGAAGGCTTCCCTCCCAGCGAACCTACGTAGAGCGCAGGTAACAAGTTACCAGTTCCAGGAAGCTTGAGACAGGAATTCCTACTCTATTCTGGGAGCAAATGGCGCCATACCTGTCAATGCTTGCCTCAATGCACCTGAGCATTGCATTTTGAGGTATCGAATAGTACAGGTCTTTTACGTCTACTGACAGAGCATCAAGAGTCATGCCTTGATGGTTGCCAAAGAATTCCACTACTTCCATAGAATGTTTTACTATGAAGGGATCTTCGCCCACTAGAAGGTTCAGTTTGTCTTTCAGGAACATCGCTATTTCCATTTGTCAAGCGTTTTTTGTGATACAATAACTCTGAAGGTTATTGTGGGTTTTTGCGCTATAGAATACTTCTAATGCACCATTTTTACAAACACTCATGCTCTTGACAAGTCTGGGCAGGGGACAGCTTTCACAGAGCTTTTTCGCCTATCGTTTTAATTCCCTCAAGGAAACATCATCATAGCTGTCAAAAACGGACTTCAGAGGTTCCCTGGCTTTTTACATATAAAGGTTAACCGGCAGAACAGCAAAGCCTCCTTCTTTGTGAGAGTTCAGCAGGCACAGTGAGTTCACATTCAAATAGGACGCAACCGAAAGCATGGGCTGATGTACAGAATCAATTTTGCACTTGGTTACGACATCAATACCACTGCTGATGAAATGTTCGGTTTCACTTGAAGCGGTGAGGTTCAAAATGTCTCTCACCATGGAAAGGAGGTGCGCTCTACTCTGCGCTAGCTGGACGGTGTACTTGGGTCCCAAGCCCAAGTCCTGGAATCTTCGGAAACTGGAAACTTCGTCGGAGACTCGAGCACTCTCAAGAGTTATAAGACAGCTTTCGTGAATCTTCTTCTGTAGCAGTTGAGCGCGTAGCTGCGTGAGCGTTGCTTGCCACAACCACTGCGTTGTCCGGTCTGCTAAGCGGAAGTATTCATACGTGCTAAGTCCAGCACGCGAAACACCTATTCTGTTTCGTAATTGAAGCGACAGGAGTGTCCTGTAGTGCCCAGCTTGCCTTGACCACTCGGATTTCAGAATCTTGGAAGTGCGATTGCCATGACCAACATACAGGTTGACCCCACCAAGAGCCACCTTACTTCTGCCGTGAGTGTTTTGTGGCGGATGCAAAAGGAACATACACGAGCCCTGCAGGCTGCCACTGCTATGAGCGATACGGTGACACTGGGACTAGACGAAACATCGATGAAATAGCCCGATGTATTAGAAATGAAGTTTGTCAGTGCACTTAGTTGGGCAAGCTACGCTGACCACGAGTTAGTGTCTGTGTCCGAGGTGCGAGTGAAAAGATTAGGTAAGCAATCTGTATCTAAGAAAGGGATGGAATTTTTGAGTGCTCAGTAACGTGTGATGCGCAGGCCCTGTGTCACGTGCTTCAGTGTATATAAGTGTCGATACTCCCTTTTTTTCCAAAAAAAAAGTTGTAAATGCGCAGTGTGTGTCCCATCTCTTCTTCGTGCTCGTCTTTCAAGCGCATCCACTTCATCGACATGCTGAACCAAATGGCCCAACTAAGTGCACTGACAAACTTCTTTTCTTTCGTCCCGTCCTTTTTTGCGCCAGTAAAATGAATGATACGTCAATATCTGTGGCATCATGTGGTGTCTAACGTACACCATTAGTGCGGTCTGTTATCGAATAAATGACAACATTGCATCACTTATGGAAGACCTGTTTGTGGTCTCAGTAGGAGAGCACAGGAGACAACGCAATGCAAAGTGCGTATCATTGACTTCACTTCGAGAGCCTGACTTGTCGCCCCTGTTTGTAGGTACAGGACTCACCGGTTAGTGTCTGCGGGACCCATGCTGCAGCTATCTCTGCATCTACGGCCAACGCAAGAGTGGAAGCGACTAAGCACGACTACGCACAAGGACAGCCTGCTGGAAGTATCGTTCACCTTCTACTCGGACGCTCGCTGTGGTGCAGAGCGTCTGGAGTTGGATCTGCAGGTACTTACCCTTTTCTGGTCATGCATGATAGCGCTAATGCTGGAGCAGTGCTCTTTCTTCCTCCGCGGCTTTTTGGCCATCTGAAGCCAGTAGAGTGGCTTAACTCAAAGAAATTGGAGCAGCTACGATCTAGTGGAACGAAGACTGAGGAAACGGCTGGCGGTTTTACCCCCTCCTTTCCATCCTCCTCACCCTCACTTTTCCACCTCTTGCTCTACTTTACTACACAAGACTGTGCTATACTCTATCCTCTCCTCTCCTCCTTTCCACCTCCTCTCCCTCACATCCCTCTGCCAGCTCTTACTAAACTATACTTCACAAAACTATGCAATGCCCTGCCCTCTGCTCTTCTTTTCCTGCCTCCTCAACCTCAGAATATTCCTCCTCACCGAACACTTCCCTCTGCCGCCTCCTCGTTATACGTGACCATCCATTGCTATGCAATATTTCTCCCTCCTCCCTCCCCTTTCCATCTTCCTTAAAGGGCAACACTTTTTGAGCAACACTGCAACACTTTTTGAGCAGGGTCAAAAAGCACTGCCAATCGGTAGTCGAGGCTCCCGAGAACACGCGAGCCAAATATTATAGCGAAGCGAGCGGCCTGGAATTTACAATAACTTCTCAAAGTCAGCTGAAAATCGCTCCCTCTTCTCTCGACAAATTACGTATTAGTCCGCAATATATGACGCGATTGTCGGCAGTTCCACCATTGGCTGATGTTATAATCACGATAACACCATCATTATTACCTTCGTTGGTAAATTTGAGTTCAATAAGTAGATAATATGTATGTTTATATTGCGTTATGCCCTTAAAACACCGATCAAACATTAATATTATCACTTCCGGTCTCACCGACAGCTCGTCTGCTCGTAGTTGCGTGGTGGCGTTTCATCATGACTTAAGTAGCGCACTGACGGACGAGGACAGAGAAAAAGAAGGTGCACAACACGGGCGCTAACTCGCAACTGATTTTATTCGGAAGAACATGCTGATATAAAGGTGAGGAACAACACAAAAAAGGAACAGAAAACATATAAACTTTGTAATCATCTGCAGTAATCATCCCATTATCATGCGGAAAATCATACATTGGACAGAGCCGAAGGTGTGTCAATATCAGTCTTAGGGAGCATGAGCGTTTACTGTCAGACACAAAACCATTTTCACTCGCCGCGCAATGCAAACAAAGCGGCTGCACATCATTCTTCGCCGACACTATGATTCTGTCACGTCATAGACAACAGATGGCAAGAGAAGTCATCGAAGCGTTCCACATTCAAAGGAAAGGAAAAAAAAATGTATGAGTCCACCATCTGTCGCGCTAAGTGACGCGGAATTTCAATGCCTAAGCGGAACCTGCAGATGATTACAAAGTTTATATGTTTTCTGTTCCTCTTTTTGTGTTGTTCTTCACATTTATATCAGCATGTTCTTCCGAATAAAATCAGTTGCGAGTTAGCGCCCGTGTTGTGCACCTTCTTTTTCTCTGTCGTCGTCCGTTAGTGCGCTACTTAAATCATGATGAATACGTACCAACTAGCTGAAGTTTCAATTCTCATGTGATTGCGTTTTCTTCACCATGCGCAGTGCCGAAATCGTGAATATTTCTGTGCTTTTGACCATCGCCGGTTGCCGCTGAGAGTGGCAGCCGTTCGAGTGTTGCCTCGTTAGCTGGAAACTGCATCGTCGGCACGTTCTCACGACCGACCGAGGCAGCGGTGCAGCATTTCTCCTATAACAATGATGGCGCCGGCTAGTTTAGGATACCTGTGTTGGCTGTATGGCGAGAGTCCCGTTCGCTGTCTGTTCAGTATGTCATCGAGCCGTACCACGGCGTATCCTCCCCGTAGTCTGACCTTGCCGAGAAACCGCGACACAGCAACCACGCAGACTCGCATTTTCACGGTAGCTGCAGACAGCCGGGGGATGGGTCCGCGCCGGCCCGATGCCGCACGATCCTTTCTTCTAGTCTTTAGTTCTTTGTTGTCAGCCCGCACTCACTCTGCGCCCGCATTCGAAGAGCAAACAGCATCGAAGTGCCGCCACTGGGAGAAGGGTGCACGCAGCTGTGCCGTGTTGAATACGATTCAAGCGCGAGCAGTGCGACGAGGCGGTGTATCGTAGTTTAGGTCGAAACCCATCTCAGCTGTCATTCGTTCCAAACGCGCAGGAAGGTTTGCGTCCATGGTTGGCAGAGCGATGAGAACACTACGGCAGTTCGAGGTGCACACCCAACATTACCAAACCGACTCGCAGTTTTCAAGCACGCGCGATACACGGTGCGATGGGCTCCGCTCGACGACGACCACGAAAGCCGACCAGAAGTGGCGCCACAGACCACGTGGTTGCGCCGAGACGACAGAGAGAAAAAAATGAAGAAAAATGCCGCCGGCGCTGACGTAACTCTTCGGCGCCTCCTCGCACCTCCGTCCTCCCTCCCTTTAAGCCCCGCGCAGCTTTCCGCGCGCTCGCGGCGTTGAGTCGAGGGAGAAAGCTGCGGAACGTGATCTCTATAATTTGGTAACACTACTTAGACTTGACGGATTCGAAAAAGTTTAAGTATAAGACTGTGGCGCAAAATGGGACAAGGACGAAACAGGAAGAAGAGACGTATACAAGCGCACCTTGTATACGTCTCTTCTTCCTGTTTCGTCCTTGTCCCTTTTTGCGCCACCGTCTTATACTTAAACTATGCACCAACTAGCCCCGCAACAAAATTTATTGGTCGAAATAGTTTTGCGGCATATGACTCGTGAAGAGCCATACGTGAACAATGAGACTATTCCAATATAACTAAGAAAGGTTGTGCAGGGCCCCTTTAAGTTTATTTATTCATTTATTCAAATCACCTCACAGGCTCCTACATCGGAGTATTGTGTGAGGGTCGGGGTTACATAAGTAGGGGTAGCAATAACTGGAGCGTGTGAACAACTTTATACAATGCTTATAGACGTAATACAGAACACTAAAAAAAAAAGAAAGAAGAAGAAAAAAAAAAAGAAAAACCAGAAAACGTCGTTATACAATAGGTTAGTAACACATCAATTTGAAAATATTGCCGTTACCTCGGCCCTAAATTTGGTTGCATTTCGAATGTTAACGATGTGCTCCGGAAGGCAATTTCAATGAACAATTGCTTGTGGCAAGGCGGACGAATTAAATGCGATGGTTCTACCTAAAATGCGTTGGCAGCTTAATGGGTTATTCAAACGACGTGAGGTGCGGAAAGGTTTTACGAGAGGCAGCGATGACTGATGGGCGCTATAGACGATCTTATGAAATAAGCAATGCAATGCAATTAGTCTGCGTGATTGCAAGGTAGCAAGAGAGAGTGATGATTTAATGCTTGTTACGCTGGAGTGACGGTTGTAGTTCCTAAAAATGAAACGTGCGGCGCGATTTTGAATAGCTTCAAGGGAATTAATTAACCCTGATGGGGTGACCAAATGGGTGATGCGTACTCTAACTGTGGGCGAACGAATGTTTGATATGCGAGTTTACGTGTAGTTGCGGGAGTTCCATGGAGATTCCGTTTAAGATAACCTAATGTGCGTGATGCTTTAGCTGTTACCTTCAGTATATGAGTGGACCAGCAGAGATTATTGAAGAAATGAACACCGAGGTATTTGTAGGAACAGGCAGGGGACACTAAGGTGTTATTCAGTGAATAATTGAAGGAGGAGTTGGTCTGTTTGCGGCTGAATGTGATTAGCTTGCACTTATCTGTGTTAAGTGACATTTGCGATAGTTTGCACCAAGCGGTTACTTCTTCTAGATCCCTTTGAAGTTCTAGGTGATCTGCGGGTGAGCGGATTTTGCGGTAGATGATGCAGTCATCTGCGAACAGTCTAATGTTTGATCAATGTTAGATGGAAGGTCATTAATGTAAATGAGAAACAACAAGGGGCCCAGGACGCTACCTTGTGGTACGCCAGATAATACATCGCTGAATGGAGATGAGTGATCGTTAGCAACTGTGAATTTTTTGCGACATGACAAAAAATTTCTTTACCATGACGTTGTTAATGAGTCGAGATTAAGGGAAGTGATTTTAGCTATTAAATGTGAATGAGCGACGCGGTCGAATGCCTTTGAAAAGTCTAAAAACACGCAATCTGTCTGAATGTTTTCGTCCATATTCTGCAGCAGTTCGTTAGTAAATTCTAGTAATTGAGTTTCGCACGAGAAACCTTTCCTAAAACCATGCTGGTTAGTGAAAAAGAACTCGTTAGTGTCGAGATGCTGCGCAACGTTTGACGCGATTATGTGTTCGAGGATCTTGCATGGCACTGATGTCAATGATATGGGTCGATAATTGCGTGCGTTAGTTTTGTCGCCTGATTTGAAAGTGGGGATGATTTTGCCAATTTTCCAGTTTGCTGGAATTTTTGCTGTTTTGAGTGACTGACGAAAAATGTGAAAAAGAATGGTACTTGAATGACTAACAGTGTTCTTTAGAATTTTCGTATTTATATTATCTACACCGGCGGATGTTGATATCTTAAGACTGTTTATGCATGCGGCAATACCGGTCACGCTAATTTCTATGGGGCTCATGTATGGGTAGCCGACATCTGCTAATGATGGAATAGTGGAATGGTCTTCTCGCGTGAACACTGAAGAAAAGAAGTTATTGAAGATAAGTTGGCATTCTTCTTCATTTATTGGAGCACCGGTGTTATCTAACAAGGAAGTGTGAGCCGGCGGGTTAGCAGGTGATATAGCTTTCCAGAATTTTTTGGGGTTGAGCGTCATAAGCGATTGAAGATCATGACAATAATACTTATACTTGGCTTTATGGATGCCGTTACAGTATATTTTATCAGCGGTTTTGTGTTTCTGCCATGAAGCTGGTGTGTCAAGGCGTTTTGCCACTTTGAAAAGTCGCTTTTTCTTGTTTTTTAGTGTGCGCAACGCCGTGTTAAACCAGGGTTTAGATGGGTTCATGCGAAATGAACGTAGTGGAATGTGCGTTTGCATTAGTTTGTTTAAAGTATTGATACGGGGTTGTATGAGTATATAAAATATGTATTTACAGAGAGGAATCAGTAAAAGAGTCAAGATGGCTGACCGCCACACTCGCGCGCCAGTCAGGCTCTTCAGCCCTTCGTCTTCCTTCACTTTCTCTCCGTAACAGGACCCCCGGGCGTTGTAGCGCCGTCTCGGCGCAGGTCCGGCGATGAATTGCGAGAGAAGTAGGGCTTCATCCGCGAAACATGCACAATGTCAACAGGTGGCAGACTTGACGAATCGAAGTGCAACGGCGCAATCTCGTAATTCACGTCGCTAACTTGACGCAAGACTTGGTAGGGTCCTGTGTAGCGGGACAGGAGTTTCTCGGAGAGCCCTACACGGCGACATGGTGACCAAAGGAGCACCCAATCACCTGCGGCAAACTTCATATTACGATGCCGGTGGTCATAGCGGGCTTTCTGCATCTCCTGCGACGTGGCGAGACGAGATCGGGCGACTTGACGAGCCATGTGAGCCCGGTCAATAGCGTCGTGAGCGTAGATGGTAACAGATGGCGCGGAAGGTAAGACGGTGTCAAAACGGCAATATGGGGTGGCGACCATACAAAAGATAAAAAGGTGAAAATCCCGTGGTGTCATGTCTAGAGGAATTATATGCAAAAGTCACATAGGCCAACGTGGCGTCCCAGTCGCGATGATCTTGAGAGACGTACATGGAAAGCATCTCTGTGAGTGTGCGGTTAAGACGTTCAGTAAGTCCATTAGTCTGTGGATGGTAGGCGGTAGACAGCTTGTGCTCTGTGGCACAAGATCTAAGTAGGTCGTCGACAACTCTGGACAAGAAAGAGCGGCCGCGGTCCGTCAGCAGCTGTCGGGGTGCACCGTGGAGGAGGATGACGTCGTGAAGAAGAAAATCCGCGACGTCAGTGGCGCAACTAGTTGGCATGGCCTTCGTGATGGCGTAACGTGTCGCATAATCTGTAGCGACCGCGATCCACTTATTTCCCAAAGTCGTCGTCGGAAAAGGGCCAAGCAGGTCAAGGCCGACGCGATGGAATGGTTCCGAGGGAACTTCAATTGGTTTGTAGAAATCCAGCAGGCGGCAGAGGAGGCCTTTTCCGGCGTTGGCATAGGTCGCAAGTAGCAACATAACGACGCACGGAGCGGTATAGCCCAGGCCAGAAGAACCGACGTCGCACGCGGTCGTATGTGCGCGAAACTCCGAGATGTCCCGCCGTCGGTGCGTCGTGAAGTTGTTCAAGTATGACGGGCCGTAGATGGCGAGGAACGACAAGCAGGAGCTCAGGGCCTTCAATGCTGACGTTGCGGCGGTAGAGGATGCCGTTATGCAACACGAACATACGGAATGCGGCGTCGGTGCTGCCAGACTGGATGGCATCGATGATGGTGCGCAATGACTCATCCCGACGTTGTTCGGTGCGCATGTCGCTCACGTCAGTAAAAAGCCATTACGCAGCTGTCCGGATCATGCGCAGCGGGGTCAGGAGGATCCACCGGATGACGAGAAAGACAGTCTGCATCCTTGTGCAAACGTCCAGACTTGTAGGTGACTGTGAACGAAAATTCCTGGAGCCGCAAAGCCCAGCGACCAAGACGTCCGGTCGGGTCCTTCAGAGAAGTGAGCCAGCAGAGAGCGTGGTGGTCTGTAACGACGGAGAACATGCGGCCAAATAGGTATGGCCGGAACTTAGCGACAGCCAGACTAAGCCAAGCACTCTCTTTCGGTGATGGAATAATTTCTCTCGGGGGAAGAGAGCAGGCGACTGGCGTAAGCTATCACGCACTGTTGACTGTGCTGCCGTGAGCGAGAACTGCGCCGATACCGTGCCCGCTGGCGTCGGTGCGAACTCTGTTGGAGCAGATGGATCAAAGTGGGCAAGTACGGGGGGAGTAGTCAGGAAGCCAATGAGAGCGGTGAACGCTTGAGCCTGCTCAGGGCCCCATGAGAATGTGGTGTCTTTCTTCAGCAGATCTGTTAGTGGCCTAGCAATGTCGGCGAAGTTCTTCACAAACGACGAAAGTAAGAGCATAGGCCGATGAAGCTCCGCACGTCAGAAGTAGAGCGGGGCACAGGAAAGCTGCGAACAGCGCGGATCTTTTCAGGATCTGGTTGGACGCCGTCAGCGTTTACAAGATGACCCAGCACTGTAATCTCCCGGCGGCCAACTGGCATTTCTTGGGAATTCAGTTGAAGTCCGGCTGTTCTGAAGACTGCGAGAATTGCAGCGAGACGCGTCAGGTGGCTGTCGAAGGTGGAAGAAAAGACAATCACATCGTCAAGGTAACAAAGACAAGTAGACCACTTGTAACCTCGCAACAGAGAGTCCATCATCCGTTCGAATGTCGCAGGAACATTGCATAGGCCAAAAGGGCATGACCTTGAACTGGTATAAGCCATCAGGTGTTACGAAGGCAGTTCTTCTCGCGGTCCATTGCATCGACAGAAATCTGCCAGTAGCCGGACCGAAGATCAATAGACGAGAAGTATGTAGCTCCGTGCAGACAGTCCAACGCGTCATCGATGCGTGGTAGCGGGTATACGTCTTTGCGTGTGATCTTGTTTAAGTGGCGATAGTCAACGCAGAAGCGCCAGCTACCATCTTTTTTCTTTACAAGGACGACAGGGGAGGCCCAAGGACTGTCTGACGGTTCGATGACACCTTTGCTAAGCATTTTCTCGACTTCCGTTTGGATCACTGTGCGCTCAGTGTGGGAGACACGATAGGGGCGCCGACGAATAGGACTTGCGTCACCGGTGTTTATACGGTGCTGAACGACGGACGTTTGCCCTAGAGGTCTGTCGTCAAGATCAAAAATGTCACTGTACGACGCGAGGAGGCGACAGATGTCATTGGCCTGTGCAGGGTTGAGGTCCGGGGCAATCATCTTCGCGAAATCAGCCGGCAAAGAAGATGAGCTGTGAGTCGCAGTAGGCGCAAGTAAATCAGTCTCGGCGCTAAGAGCTGCAATTTCAAATTCGTCAGCATCAGATATGTTGGCCAAGAACATGCCACGAGGAAGTACTTGAGGGCACAAGCTGAAATTTAGAAGTGGTAGCGAGGTACGGTTGTCGGTGACAGTGACGAGTGTATGCGGAACGGCAACGTTCCGGCTCAAAAGAATGTCAACGAGGGGAGAGAGGACATATTCACCGTCGGGAACCTGCGGCTCTGCTGTCAGAACGACGTAGGTGGCTGCCTGAGGTGAGAGACGCACGTCTTGAAGAGAGCACAGTCGCGGCGGGGTAGTGTTGGAAGCAGCGACGAGCTGAGGCAGTTCTAGCTGAAGGACGCCGGTAGCGCAATCGATGAGAGCAGAGTGATTTGACAAAAAGTCCAGTCCAAGGATAACGTCGTAAGGGCAGCGGTCAATCACGTAATTCTCTCCGTAACAGTATCTTTAAACAGGAGCCAGTTGTCAATCACCGTACGCTGAGAAAAAGTCGGAAGGAACGTGTCACAAAAACTCTGCAAGCCGAGGTTAATAGCCTTGTAGTCTGCATGCTTATATTCAAAGATACGTTTATTTATTGTTTCACGCGTGCATGAGGAGACGATAATCTTAAAATTAAGTAACGCATGGTCACTAAAGCCCTCCGAATAGGAAATAGCGCCAATACTGTCTGGGTCTGACGCGAATACGAGGTCCAGCGTGCTATTTCCTCGAGTAGGCTGATGAACTAGTTGTACCAAGGAGTAATCGAGGGTTAACTGAAGAAAACCAGCTCCTTCACCGCGTTTGCGAACATAAGCCTTGCCAGTCAATTTCGGGATAGTTGAAGTCGCCAAGTAGGCCACTTGGCTTTTACTTTGGCGAGGTTGTCATGCAAATTGGAAACGAAAGATTGTGGACTATCTGGTGGTCTGTAACAGACGCCAAAAAGATTCTTCGAAGACGACGAAGTGATACAAATCCACATAATCTCTAAATAACTGTGAATGTCTACCTGAAAGGAAGTTATCTGCTGTTTCACGGCGATCAGCACTCCTCCGCCTCTTCTTTCGTTTCTATATTTTCGGTAGATGGCGTAATTATTCAGATCAGGCAGTATTTCGTCATTTCTAATCTCATCATGCAGCCACGTTTCGGTTAAGACTAAAATGTCAGACTCATGATTATCGAGGTACGAGCAGAGTTCGGTGCGTTTGGGAAGGATGCTGCGTATATTAGTGAAGCATATAGAGAGCTCGGTGTGTGCGGTGTTTTTACGACAAGGCATTAAATCATTTCTGACGACACGTGGTGCTGTGTTAGACCTCTGCTATGTTGAAGATAGCATTACAACGTCACCAGTAGCGTCATACACGTAAACCTTGTCACTTATTCTTAACTTATCGACACTAAGCTTGCACGGCACATTTTTGGATTTTGCGAATTCTATCAGCTTCTTCCTGGCTATTCTCGCCTGGAATGAATAATCTTCGCGAACCGCAAAATCGGTTCCTTTGAGCTTGGAACCATTTTGTATGATGCGTTGTTTGTCTTTAAAAAACGCGAATTTAGCTATCACTGGCCTGCATTTTGTGGAGTCGTACTTCCCGATCTTGTGTGCCCGTTCTATTTTAGATGAATCAATTGTAATGTCTAACTTATCCTTGCAGAATTCGATGACCTTTGTTTCAGTACATGACCACGTCTCAGAAACATTATCGTGAATGCCGAAAAACACTAAATTACAGCATCTCAACCGGTTTTCCGTATCGTTACAACGCGATGCAATTGTTCTGAGCTGAACAGAGAAACCGCTGGGATCCGTACCAGGAGAATCAGCTGACGATGAAGCGTGGCAGCTTTTCAAGTCGGTAATATGGACTTCGACTGCACGAATCCTAGTAGACAGTTGTTTCAGTTCAATGTCTACAGACGCCTGCCATTGCTTCAACTCCCGCAAATCGCTTCGAATGCCATCTTGGCCTGATTCGATCCTTTGTACGGTTTCCAGCACTTTTGCAAGTACATCGTTAGAATTGGGTCCGGGATTAGTTCCCACGTCCCCGGCAAGCATTAGAAGCAGGCCTCTTAAGTAACATCCAATACTTTCTTGACATGTTTCTATAGCAAATAACCACTGTCTGGGGCACGACAGCAAAAGAAGGCAGCGATTCTTGCTTTTTTAGGCAAGTGCAACGATCAAGGTAACTGACCTGGAACAGTATGAATGGTAAGCGCTCCATTGTCGACGCGGTGTCGTGCCCCAGAGGGGCGTTCACGGGCAGCAGTTTATATTCCGTATGGTCGGTGCTGATAGCGGTTACCTTTTTTTTCCCACCCACTTGCTTACCCCTTTTCTCTCCTCCTCACCCTTACTTTCTTTTCTCAACTTCCTGCTATACCATACTATACATGGCTATGCAATCATATTCCTTTCTCTCCTCACTTTCACATATTGACCCGCCACGGTGGTCTAGTGCAAGAACGCATACTGTCGGGCTAGTTGGTGCATAACTGTTAGAAAAAGTTCGGCAGATCCCACGCCTTGTGAGAATCGGTATCATGCGAAGCAGTCAGCGAGTAGTTCTATGCTCCATTTATTGCGATAGCAATTACATATATAAAAAAGGCACAAAAAATAAAGCAGAATAAAATTTCGAAGCACCCGACCGGGGTCTCGAACCATCTACCCCTCGCTCTCCAGCCTGCTGCATTAGACAACTCCACCATGCCCCATGCATGCGACCGGCGAAATAACTGCGAGCTATTTATATGCACCATTTACCGCTGGTGGTAAGCTAATCACGGAGGAGCTTGGGCGTGTTTCTATCACGCAACGCTCCTAATTTTCTTTCAGTTTGAAAACTGCCCTAGAGACGCGCACGACAGAGTGGCCCTTTTCTTTACCCACTCGTGATGTGTAAGGAAAAAAAACAAAGAACACCAGGCACGCCTTACATAAGGCGCCCCCGTGTGGTAGGAAAAGCAGGGGGTCACTCCACGTGCTGCAGTTTAAAAGGAAAATAATTATCTGAGAGCGTATGATTCTCCAATGTCCACACTTGCAGATGCAACGCTCCTAATTTTCTTTCAATGTGAAAACTTTCCTGGAGACGCGTACGACAAATTGGCCCTTTTCTGTACCCACTCGCGATATGGAAGAAAAAGAAATTGACCGCGTATCTCCGTGCTTCGCTGCAAATGTCGTCGAAAGACGATAATCTTGTGCCGGTCGTACTACACGAGAACTCCTCCTCTACGTTGAACCGCCGCATCTGCCTCATAGCGTCGCATTTACAACGCAGCCCAAGAAACACTGGCATTTTAAGCGCAGCCTATAAAATATTAGGGTCTTTAGAATTACTTATCTACGTATTTTGTATTAAAAGAACACACCACCTAATAATTGCGTATTGATGTTGTGCCTCAGATATGCGTAATGTTTATTTTTGATCAACAGTGTTCACAAGTATGAACGGCCGTACCAGATCAAGGTGGCTTGGCGGTAAGCAAGTGGTCAAACTTTGACCGGATGGCTGAATCAAGTGACAGACAGACAAACAGAAAGACAGACAGACCAAAATTTCTGCGTTTAAGTTCCACAAGAAAGACTATCGTCTTTAAAAGTCACAGTTTCGCCGCAACGGCGAAGCAATGAATGCGATAGCAACAAATTGGAATGTAACGCGAGGAACGAAAGCAGCTCGAAATTGCCAGCGCGTCGCTCGAGCCCAAAGGACGCACGAAAAGAACGCACACAGGACGAGCGCGAACTATCATGCGTCACAGCTCGATACTTGAAGCGCACTGCTGAAACATAAAGCAGGACGCACGAAACGAACGAACAGGTACACACAGGACGAACGCGAACTAAATGTTGCAGTTGTCACTTATTTCTGTTTGAACAGCACGCTCCTTTCGCAAACGCGGCCGCTGCAGCGAGCGAAGTGACCTTGGTACGCTCTGTGTCTTTAGCGTGAACATCGCGGGTAAGGCACATGACACATAACCCCCCCGCTCCAACCCCCCCACCCCGCCCTCCCCTTCTCTTTTCTTGAAATAAGCGCACGAAGGCGACCACGTCCTGTAGGGCGAAGAGCCTAGGCGTTCGCTGGAGTGGGGCGACGACCATTAAAGTGCGCCCAGCGCCCAGCGCGCACATGGCGTAATCTCGCTGGTGAGTAAGAAAGCACGCTGAACTAAATGGTGTATATAAATAGCTGATTCTAAAAAGACAGGGCGTGCAAACACGGACACAAGAAAGGATTCAGGACACCACAAACGCTGAACTGAGGAGATGCACAACGGCGGAAAAGAAAGAAGGCACGAAAACTTAACTGCGCATGCATATGCAACAGGCCAACCTATCAATCCGGCACGCGTGGCGGTCTACGTGGAAGACAACTCTTAGGGCATTTGATTTCATCTTTATGCAAGTTGATCGACGGTTGAATCACGCATGCGCTACCACTATTTTCGATATGCCATGCTTCAATCATCAGGCGCGTTTTTTCATATCTATGCCAATACAACACTGCGAATTCATCGAATTTTGGCGTGCACTTACAATCTCGACAATGTAAATATAGATTAGAAGGTGAGCCTCCGGTTAGCGATCTCTTATGTTCCAATAATCTTTGGTTAATGCAGCGGCCCGTCTGTCCTACGTAGAAGCGGCCGCAGCTGAAACGGACCTTTACACCACACTCGTACAGCAATCAGTGAATTTGTTGGTATGTTTTACGAAACAAATATCGGTCCGCTTCTTGTCTTTTACTCGCTCATTCTTCCTCTGCACAGCGGCACAAGTCTTGCCTAGCTTATTGGCAGCAATGAAAACAACATTAACGCCGTATCTACTCCTACTTTCTTTAGCCTGTGAGATACGCGATGAATGTACGGTATACCTACGACACGTTTCTTCCTATCGCTTTCTGCAACCATGCTCGGACTTAACACAATGGACTTCTTTAAACGTTCAGCGACAGTGGCCACTGCATCACGAGGATACCCTACATCTAAAAGACGCGTAACCTATGCGTTAAAGCTATCACTGATTTTGTGCTCACACGACTTTGTGAGGGCTGACTTAAGGCGAGACATGGCGATGCCGTTTTTTTACAACCTTCCAGTGCTTCGACGAAAAATTGAACAGCGGTTTTGAAGATCTAGGAGAATACTGCCAGCACACGTGGTTCTTCTGAAACGTTAAGTGTTGTACCGGCATAGAAATGAAAACAAAAAAAAATGCCCCCACCTCCCCGAAGGGAATCGTGAGGATATGCGAATGCATTTCTTGCGCCGAGAGTACACGGCGTAGTATTTTAATGGCGTAAAGCTGGACGCATCGACGCGCTCAAGTGTCTCCCTTGAGGGCGCCTCTTTCAACGAACGCTTCCTACGTGCGTTCGTAATCACCTCAGGGATGTTGCCACCGCCTTCAATGCAGCACAAACGCATTTAGAACGCGCTGTTTTCAGGCGGTGCCAAGGCAGCACAAACGCTACAAACCCGTTTCAAACACACTGCATTGAGGCGGTGGCGCAGGGAGGAGAGAGCGCGAACGGCGAGAGAAGGAGCGGCGAAGCACGGCACCTACCCTCTCCTACACTCTCGCACCACATGCTCCGGTTGCTAGGGGCGAGGATAAGCGCGCGCGCCCGCAGCTGTTGCTATGGGAGAGGGAGTGAGGGCGGAGAGATAACACCTGCCGGCGCGCGGACAACGCCGGATGCCTCACATAGCCCGACTAAGAAATGCATTCGCATTTAAAAATTGGCCGCATATCTATGCTGCTTCGCTGCAAATGTGGTCGAAAGACGATAGTCTTGTGCCGGTCGTACTACACGAGTCCTCCTCTATGTTGAACCGCCTGCATCTGGCTCATAGCATCGCATTTTCAGCGCAGCCTAAGAAAATCCCACCATTTCCCTCTAAAGGGGACCATGAGGTGATGCGAAGCAGCGTTTGGAAATGTCGAGGCCGTTTCTGAGGGGGAGCGGAGAGGGGAAAGGGGAGAGGGGGAGTAGGGAGGGGTGTGTGGAGAGGGTTTGCGCATGCGCAGTAAGGGTAGTCACGCCGCACACCACCACCACCGGTTTGAACTCCACCATAAGATGCTTCGCATCTAAAACGCGCCTGATGATTGAAGCATGGTCCCTCAATACTGGTCCCTCAATATTGAAGCATGATCCCTCAATACAATTGAGGGACCATGGTATAAGGAAAGCGTAGCTGAACCATTATGAGTGATACAAGGGTTCCAGAGTAACGCGCAGCTGTTGGAGAGGGAAGGAGAAGAATTGCGCGTGCGTAGTGTGAGTGTGGACTACCACGCCTCGGGACATACCCCCGAGCAAGGGATGCTTCGCACCTAAAAAATACAGCATCATCTCCCCCTACGGACAACCATGGTGCGATGCGAAAGCATCGCGGGGGGTGCGCATCGAGTTTCCGTTTCTCTTATATTTCTTATGACACGGTGTTTGTCGAGGCGCTTGGATTACCGCTTGCCGACGCTGACGTTCGTCTTCCCGAGCCTTCGTCTGCTCCGCGGCGGTGGCGCTGCCGCCTGAACTAGCGCTGACGTTGACGTTGTTCATGGCGTTTCGCACACCGTTGCACAGAGATAAAATGACGGATGCACAGGGAACGCGCACTTTCGCAGCATCGCAGCCACGGCTAGGTCAGCTAGTATACCCCCCAGGTACTCGATAATTGCGCCACTAGCGCCAATTTGTCCCCTGGTGCTTGGTAGGCCAAACTGTGAAGCTAAAGAACAATAAAAAAAATTGCTGATGCTGCTATGGCAACGCCTTTGTTGATGAAAGAGGTGGAAACGCCGAGCTGCTTGTCGTCTGCTATGCGCTCGACGAGCGCACGCCTGCCTTGTGAGCCGCAAACGGAAACCAACACCGCTTGCATTTCTTTTTCAGGTTTTACTGCTGCTGCGTATATTGTTTTCGACAGCTTTCGGTTGCTAATTTTCTCGGACTCTCAGGACGTCCACAAAACATTTGTTTGGAAATATTTCTGAGTTGAATGCGCGCGAGCCAGCAAGCCTTGAAGTTTGACAATTTTTTTTTTGAGCAAGAAAAAGGAGTCGTCGGAAAATGTGGTTTATTCACTGTTTTTATTAGCAACGTATTGCAAACGATAAAACTCAATATATGCCACAATAGCACAGAGCCGTGCATCTCGTACAGTAAATACAAATGTTGGCATTCTGCATCGGTTACACAAACGTAAGATAATTCGTCGTATATAAATGATAGCTGCAGGAGTCACAACGTTCATTGGCTGTACACAATACAATTCTCCAGAAACGACGGCTCATAGTAACACGTTCGTGAATGATGAACTGATCACCCAATGCTGATGACCAGCACATTGAGCCCAGCACTACCAGCTCCTTTTTTCTTTTTCTATGAAAGTTGCTAGTCGAAACAACCGTCTATAGCAAGCGAATTTCCTACATAACTCCGCTTGTGCTAATGTACCGTTACATATTGAGTAAATTCTATTTACAATTTAACACTTGACTTTATCTCTCGATACAACGCGTAAAGCCTTGTTCAAAGCTGTAGCATTGCTAACAGGGCTTTATATTACAGAATTTTACACCAGTATATTGCACTTATTCCTCGCAATTTGTAATGCACATATCTATCACAATTTAGGCATGAGTATCACCAATCCTACAACATCAAACAAAAAAAATGTCACCCTGCAGACAGAGTTTTCCATCGAGAAGTAGTAAGTGCATGAAGAAGTATAGGCAACTGTCGATGGTTAATCATCAATGGAAATTGAGCTAGGGCAGAGTGATGCACAAAGGTATTACGGAACGCGCACCTTGGGGACATGGAGAAATGTTCACAAAAGTAATTCAGATTGACTGCATTTAATGAATCAGCCTGGGCGCATAGCTCAGAACGGGTCTATTCTGGCCGGTTTTCAAGACATTCCTCTAATATGCCTGAATCATATAAAGTACATAAAGTATAAAGTATATAAAGTATATAAGCGCTGTCCTGTCAAGTTCTTATATCTTCGGTCCCCGTTTTATGTGCGCTTATAAGCTTTGTGCTTCAACATGAAAGTACACTTCCTTTTATAGAGCTCCTAAGCCCAGCTTCGTGCGTCATGTTGGAAGCATAGGATAAATCTGAGCTGTACTATTAGTTTAGTAATTGGCTGAAGGTAATTTGTCATTTGATTTTCGAAGACGCCTTGACAAACCAGTGAAAGCCCCTCAACTTTGCTGGTGCACGTGCTTGTGGCACAGCGTGCTTTCTTGACTTACTAAAATATTTCCGGCTTTTCGATAAGGAGCTTCTTCCTCCTCATTTAAAATGAAAGTATTCATGGCAAGAATGCCGAGCAGTATTAGTACTCGTGCAACTTCGCCGCATCAAGTTCGAGGTCTCAAAATTCGCGTATCGAAGCAGTGAATTATAGCGCAACCACGTGAGCTATGAATATCTGCATAAAGACAATACCTTGCACGCTGTTTGCCCAGACATCGATATGCGGTAAAGTGTCTTGTAAAGATAGCCTACTCAGGAGACTGCCCAAAGAACCGCTGCACTTACAAAAATAATAAGCTCTTAGTAAGACAATTGTTCCTAATTTTGAAGTTTCTGAAGCTTTCTTTTTGAAGCGGACTTTCTCTCACGCCGTTTTTTGAGGGCCCGATTTATGTCATTTATGTGCATCATAAGCCGTGCATAGCAAAACTGCCGCAGAAGGTCCAAGCGGCACTTTTCAGAGCAAAATATTTCTTTGGGCAGACTGCTGCTTAGCTTATCTTTCAGCACAGTAGTTACGCTGCACATATGCGCGACCACGCCTATGTGTTTCACAAAACATTTCTCCATGTTCTTCGCTGCCTCGAAAAAAACAACAGAAGGCAGCGTCGAATTGGCAAAAAGACCGCCTTCCTTACCATGAGACTGAAGCATGGCTAAGGTTTGGCGGGAACCTGAGAATGCCGGATCACCACTCCTTAGGAATGGCTCACAGGTGCAATCTGCTGGCCTATTCTCAAGAAATCGCTGCGCGATGCCGCCCGCAAAGCAGTACAAGGCATTCTCCTCCGTGATGTCAAGGAGGTCTTCACCCGAGGTCTCGCTTGGGAAAAGCGTTTCTGTTACCACAGCCTGCTGAGTTTGAGGCTCACCTAAGGACAACCTTGCAAGTAGGTGCGAATCGGCAACTTCGTAATTCCCGCGCGACGACAGGTTTGACAGTTTCCCAACGAAAACGTGTTTCAACGCAGCGATAAATTGAAACACATTTGGATGTTCATAGCAGCCATTCTTCTGCCTCAAAGTGCCGAGTAGATTCTCCAGCGAGTCTTGCTGCAGGCGACTAGTCAGGAGGCAAGTAAAGTTAAAATTTTTATGAAGGTCTTCCCACAGCATAAGGACAGCCTGTATGGTGACTAGCCAGCCACGGATGGTGTGCGGCTGCCTAGGGCTGTCAAATCTCCAGCACGATATCCATTTGATTGCCTCTTGTAAAAACGCCAGGTCCTCTGAGGTGGCACTTAGAGCGTAATTCATTTTGCCAGGAGTACTGGCAATGGCAGTTTTGCTATTGATGCAATCAAATAGCTTGTCCATCTGTTCTATGAAATCTGCAGTAGATTTGGCAGTCGCAGGTAGTTTGCCAAGAGCAATCATGACTGACATAGCTACTGACACAGACTCGCTCAAGACTTGCGCCGCGAACTTCACCTTCATGCTGTTGAAGGGCCTCCTGTAGATATGATCCAATGTTAATTTTCTCGCCAGTTTTACTCTAAGTGGGTCAGAGCACTCGTACAGTTCACAAATGTACCTCCAGTCCACATTTTCGGTGCCAATGAAAAGCTTGTGAGGGGCTCGAAGGTTATTTCTTGTGCACTTCAATAAGTGTGGAGTGTCGAAGAAAAAATAAACTTTGTGTCCGTTCACTTCAAAGTACGGATTTTTCGGTGTGACTGCCAATTCATCGAATAATTTAATATTACTTGACCCCTGATCGCACACCACTGCTTTCGCATATAGCTCGCATTCTGCAAGCTGCGCTATTAAGGCCAGTAGCAGTCTCTGGATCTTTTCCGCACGCAGAGCAGTTTTGGCAACAGCGAACGCCACTGGCATCACCACGATCGCGAGATTCCAGAAAGGAGCGCTACAAACGCTACATTTGCCACCGCTGTTGTCCTCTCTGAGCCATCATCTGAAAATCCAATGACTACGTCATGTTTTGTGTCATACTGTAAATTTGGTCTCACTGACATTTCGTCAAATGCAATTATGCATGCCCGATCGTCTACTGGCCAACTTTTTGCTGCATCTTTAAGAATGTCCAATACATTAGAAATAATTCCGGGTGTCATTGGAATTTCAGATAACCACCTTCGAAGGGACCTCGGTGATGGCAAAGTCAACACTTTAGCGAGTTGGCGGTATGAACTTGGCCCATGAAAATACATATTCAAGGCGAATTCCTTCACCTCTCGAGACCACCTCCTTCCCTTCCTCTTGCGACAATGGAGTGCCACTTGGCTACCCAAGAGTTGGTATAACTCAGGGCTCATATGAAGCTTTAGCTTCTCTAGTGCTTCCCGTGTAGTAAATTTTCGGCGGCTTTTTATCCAAGCTGACTTCCGATACCTTTGCGCATCAATCTTTAGTCGCTTGATGACGGCTGCGGTCTTCGGTGAATACACCTTTCTCTTTGGGCCTCGGTGAGATGGTGTGGAAGCTGTAAAGAGAAATGCATACAATATAACTTGTCTATGGGTCAGCATAGGTACACAAAGCGAGCACAGCGTCCTCTCTATAAGCAAGTGTCAGGTACTTTGGTAAAGGGGATTTCGTTGGCGACAGATGAAGACTAAAGATCATCGCTCCATAATATTGATGCTGCGCAAGTACAGCACCGAGGCCAACACCGCTGGAGTCCGTGTGTACCTCTGTAGGGGCCGTAGGGTCGTAGTGGCGTAGAATGGGAGGAGACGTCAACAAACGACGGAGCTTTGCGAAAGCGTCGTCGCATTCTGATGACCACGAATTGAGGGGCCCGTTACGTCCAAGGAGCTTCGTCAGCGGTGATATGATAGTCGCGAAGTTTCGGATGAAGCGCCGAAAGTAGGAGCATAGTCCTACGAAACTGCGCAGTTCTTTGACGGACGTAGGTTTGGGGAACTCTGTCACGGCCCGAAGCTTGGCTGGATCTGGGAGGATGCCATCCTTGGACACCACGTATCCTAGTATCGTCAGCTGCCGTGCTGCAAATCGGCACTTCTTGAGATTCAGTTGTAGCCCGGCGTCGCTCAAGCGCGTCAAAACCTGCCGCAGGCGTTGAAGGTGTGTTGAGAAGTCCGGGGCGAAAACGACGACGTCGTCGAGGTAGCATAGGCACGTGTGCGATTTCAAGTTGCGCAGAACGGTATCCATCATGCGCTCAAAGGTCGCGGGCGCATTGCACAGCCCAAACGGCATGACGTTGAATTCGTACAAGCCGTCGGGTGTGACAAACGCTGTCTTCGGTCGAGCGTCATGAGCCATGGGGACTTGCCAGTACCCTGAGCGCAAATCGGGCGATGAAAAGAACTCTGCTCCTTGCAGGCTGTCAATGGTATCGTCTATTCGAGGTAGGGGATAGACGTCCTTACGGGTGATCTTATTTAGTCGTCGGTAGTCCACACAGAACCGCACAGAGCCGTCCTTCTTCGCTACGAGAACGACAGGAGACGCCCACGGGCTGTTTGAGGGTCGAATAACATCGCGGCGAAGCATGTCTTCGACTTGCTCGGTAATTACACGACTCTCTGTTGGCGACACGCGATATGGACGTTGCCGCAGTGGCGGTTGGGCGCCAGTGTCGATGCGATGCGTGACAGCAGACGTGCGGCCGAGAGAAGTTTGCGCTACATCGAACGAAGAACGAAATTCTTCCAACAGGCATAGAAGCTGGGAACGCTCGACCGACGTAAGGTGTTCAGCAATCGAGGAACCAAATAAATCAGCGGGTGACGAATCAGATGTGGAAACAGCACTGAGCGAATGGGAGTTGGCGCAGTGCGTGTCACCCGGTGCGTCCATAACTTGTGCGTCTTCGAGGGCTTCAGCTCTGCCGAGACATTCCCCTCGCACCAACCTAACAATGTACGGGGGTGGGTTCGTAACAAAAATGTCGGTGTCGCCCTGAATGACTTTCACGGTCGCAAATGGCACCAACAAGCCTTTTCTACTGAAGACGCGGTCAGATGGAGAGAGGAGTGCAACGGCGTCGGCGAGACCGGTGCAGCAGACTGACACAGCCGTTGACGAGTTTGCAGGAAGTGTGGTGTCGTCTTTGACGAGTACCTTGGTCGCAGCCGGTGGACTGTCCGCCGGCGTCAAATCTGAGAAAGGTGAGATCTCTATTTCGGCTGGTGCGCAACGAATTACGGCGGCGCGACGGGCGAGAAAATCCCATCCCAGGATGACGTCGTGAGAGCATGACGAAATTATGATGAATTCGACGGCGTACAGAGCGTCCTGAATCATGACACGGGCTGTGCACACCGCTGTCGGGTGAATACTGTAGGCGCTGGCTGTACGAAGGGAGAGCCCGGAAAGTGGCGTCGTCACTTTTCGTAGTACTCGGCTAAATTTAGCGTCCATAACGGAAACGGCAGCTCTAGTGTCTACAAGGGCCGATGTGCGCGCACCATCTACAAACACGTCTACTACGTTTGATGGGCTTTGCTAAGGGCTTTGGCTGTTCGATAGCGTCGCAGCCCTTGCCTCTTCGACTGCGACGACTAGTTTTCCTGGTCTCGTGCGACCGGACGAGACCGCATCGGTGACAGTGAGCGGCGTCGTGGTGACGGTGACCGACGGGTAGATGGACCTGGGCGTGACGTCGGTGACATAGGCGGCAGCGGGTCATAATACGGGCGGCTGGACTGGTTGGTGACGGCTGATTCGACTCGAGGCGGCTGCACGCGGTTGCAATAGCGGGCTACGTGACCGGCGCAACCGCACGCAAAGCAGATCGGGCGGTTGTCGGAAGTGCGCCATCGGTTTGCCGGGCTAGGTCCCATCCACGTGGCAGGACGCGAGGGACGGGGCGGCCGCTGATATGACGACTGCATGGTTGGCTGCAGTCGGGGCGTATGGACGATGTCAGCGTACGCAGCCGGCACACTCGCTTCGAAGGCCTGAGGCCTGGTGACGGCTCCAGCGTATGTTAGCGGGGGCACCACAGGGAGCGCTGGTGTGCGGCCTGGCTGCAACTTGTGCGTAACTGAGCGGCGCAGACGCCGGAGGGGGCTGGTGGTATTCCGGCATAACCTCCGCGATTTCCTGCTCGATAGCCCGGCGTAGGGGAGGCAGCAGTGTGGTCGACGACTGTACAACATCCTGCGGGTGAGAGAAGGCCAGTAAGGAGAACTGGCGGGCAATTTCCTCCCGCACGAATGACTTGATTTCGGCGAGTAAGACGGAGTGGTCCGACACGGCCGACAAGCCAGCGAGATCGGCGTCGCGTGATGGAGGTCGACGCGTCATCAGCCGCTGCCGGCGTAGCTCCTCGTGGCTTTGGCACAGCGTGATGACCTCTGCCACAGTGCGAGGGTTTTTGGCGAGTAGCATGATAAAGGCATCGTCGTCGATGCCTTTCATGACATTCCGGATCTTGTCGGCCTCAGACATGGTTGCGTTGGCTCTCTTGCACAAGTCGAGCACGTCTTCAATGTAGCTCGTGAAAGACTCGCCGGACTGCGGGGCTCGTTCACGTAACCGCTGTTCGGCTTGCAGCTTGCGAACGGCAGGGCGGCCAAACACGTCGATGATGGCGGTCTTGAAAGCGGACCACGTAGCGAAATTGGATGTGTGGTTGTTGTACCATAGACTTGCCACACCCGCGAGGTAGAAAACGAGGTTGCTCAGTTTGCCTGCCTCGTCCCATTTATTGGGGACGCTCACACGCTCGTAGATCGCGAGCCAGACCTAGACGTCGGTGCCATCCGCGCCGGTGAAGATTGGAGGATCGCGGATGCGGGGGACACCCGGACATGGAGTCTGTGCAAGAGGAGGCGTTTGCTGGGCGGCGTCTTGAGTCATGGTAGCAGGCACGGTACGGGATCGAAGCTCCAAGGGCATCGAATGCGGACCGTAGTTGTTTAAAGGGCACAGCACCTCAACCAAATTGTCAAGACGTTTATTAACGGGGACTCAGCGACGACGCACGGCAACGACAGTCAAAGCGGGGCCGACTCTCTGCACGAGGAGCGTGCTCTCAGAGAAGAGAACGACCCACTGGAAGGCGCTCGAGAGGACGACACAATACTCAGTAGGAACGCTTCGCTACAATGCATATATAATAAATGTCTTTGACATACATAATTCCTAATTTGTGAGCGGTTCAGGTACCTCTAAGAATTTTACGCTTAATTAGATAGATAGTTGTGGTTATCAAAACCAGTGTTGATATTAACAGCGCTTCATGATATGGCATCTTACATGAATGATAGCATGAGATGTTAAGCGTTGGCAGATACAATATTTTCATTCGTTGTTTGCTCGGACTTCTCTTCATATATTCGAGCTATGACATGTGGAAAATGTAATGTCGTTGCAAATCAGTTATGCGGAATCCCGCAAGGTGGCGAAATAGTTAAGAAGAAAGAGAGAATAGACAACCACATGATTGTGGCACGAAACTGCAGCTAAGAAGCTTTCTTTTTGAGAAATCCGTATGAGATTCCTTTGGGCTGTGTGCCACAATCGGGTGTTTGTCTATTTTCCATTTTTTCCATGTAATGTCGTTGCATACAACACTTTAAAAAAAAGGTCGAGTAAAAAGGGCGTCTTTTTTTCCCACAATAATAATCGTCATCCGGCATGCTCGAGTTTCCTTTCTTGAAAACTCGGTGCTGTCCACCTTCCTATGAAGAATGCTATGTCACGCTGATAGCACGCGTACCGTTCGTGACCAGGAGGCGCCGTGCGCGCGGGATAATGCGAGGAAAGGAACGCAAGATAGATGACAATTATCGTTGTCGGACAAAACAACAACATTTTTACTCGATCTTTTCTTAGAGTGAACTTTGTCACGCAAATAATTTCCTAATATTCCTCGTTAAAAAAGAAGGACCCACTGTGCTCAGTTAAAAAGATTGAAATGACCAAACAATATTAACACGTGAACAAGCAAGCGTTAGCAAAACGTGTGTTCTTACTTGGTTTATCCTGGCCGGATGTTTCCGGGCACGGCGCACACTCATCCGCACGTCCACACGTGGAAAGGCCAGATGGTCCAGGCATTGGGGATTCGGGGTGAACTGGTGTCTGGCTGGAATCTATAAACAGAAATAACGTCGAGCGCAGGGCATTTATATCTGTTGACACAACTATCTATGGTTCGGGGCCACAGCACACAAACAACCATTATACGCGCCCCTTCCTTAATGCCCAAAATCAACAAGCCGGCCTGAGCATACCTGCAATCTGGGCAATGCTCTTTTGGCGAGGGTGTTCTTGAGCCGCAGCAGCCGTGGCTTCTGCCAGGGAGGGTCCTTGAAGATGGGGATTGTACATTAAGGGGGTAGCATGAATTACAATGTAAAGGACACACCTTGAACTCGTGCGTAAATATGGAACGTTAATTATGCACCAGGCGATAAGGTGCGCGAAAACGAACTACAAAAGCACACGTATTCGCCACCGCTAATAAATTGTTTTTATTACCTTCGTCGATCGGGGATCCCACTTCCACTGCAACAGTGGGAACAGCCGTCCACAACAGCCGTGTTTTGGCAGGATTTGCGAAGGCACTTTCGGCGAAGTGGTCCGAGCAGAGGCGGTAGCCGTTGTACATTTGCTCACGTGTAAGTCCCTCGAGCTCTGCCCTTTTGATGTAATTCCGCCATACGTCACACCTAGAAAATGAAGCAAATGACAACCTGGATTAGAGCTCTGCACGGGCCGGGATTCTCGGCCCGGGCCCGGGACTCGTTCAAAATTACCCGCCCGAGCCCGGCCCGGCGACTCAAAGCAAGGCCCGGGCCCGGCCCGAACCCGAGAAAAAATTTCGCCTACCCGGCCCGGCCCGGCCCGACCACAGATCGGGCCCGACAGGGGCCCGAGCCACTAATCTAGGTGGTGTTGCCCGAGCATAGAATCTACCGCAAGGCGTTTTAAGCGGCAAAGATGTACGCATGCTTGGCGCATGCTTCGCTAGCAAGTGCACCTTAACGTACGGTACTTTCTCGTAAAGAGGGGCTGGCTTGCCGTGGAAACAGTTGAGCGGACATACTGAGTACGATGAACGTTCGTTCGGCAGTGGTACACTGTACCTAATTTTCTAGGAATACAATTGGGATCATCAAGAGCGTTTTGTAGCAGATATTGTTGGAACAAGAGTGATTTGCAGGATGAGTCTGGTTTCGCTAAAGAGCGCAATATAAACAGAAGGGACAGACAACAGAACGATCTCTTCACTTTGTGATTATTGCGCTCTCCATTGAAATTTTAATGGACACGAAAGTGAAACAATGAATCAACTTAGATTGATGAATTGTACTCTGAGAAATCTAATGTCGTTAATGCCACCAATACAGATAAAGGATAAAATAAATTTCGCGCCAAAATCTCCAGGCGCGACAACACGGATTTTAAAGCGTATTTTTCGCATTTTGGCTTGTCGAAATTTCCTGAAGCTTCGTATATGAAGTCTATGGCGCCCCTTCGGAAAACAATGCGCGTCATTTTTACTGATTATGAACTGCGTAGGGCCTAGCCATAGAGTTTCATACAATAACCTAGAAAACTGGCGCTGCGATCGTTCAACCACCATGGGAATGATGGGAAGTACAGGCTTCGGATTGGATTGCGTTAGCTAGCGAATTGTCTACAGATCTTTTTCTACAGTTTCAGTTTCGTTCTTCGGGAGGCGTGGGTAGCGGGGTGCGTTGCAAAGCACTCAACCAGTGCCTTTGTTGTTCAAGAGGCTGAAGACCGCTAGATCTCTTGGTTTGCTGCGATGTTGCAGCTTTACAGCTTGTATTTGACAGTTTTAGCAAATCATCGTGCACCCACCGCTGCGCATAGATGTAGCGTCCCACGCCAGTGCAGGAAACTGCATAGAGTTCACGTCTTTTGATAAGCGCTACTTGTCAAAACTCTTTCAAATCGACTGTAAAACGACGGCGAAGCTAAGTAGACGCACCGTCACGCTCCTCTGACTCGACTTCACAACAAAACGAGAGATGCGTTGGAGCAGGCCACTTGGACAGACGTATCTGGCATCGCAGCAGACGACAAGTTAAGAGTATCTCGCTCACTACACTACTGTTATTTCCATTAATAGATAATGCGTACTTTCGAGGGAAAAACAAGCATGTTTCTTTTAAGTCTTGTAAAAAAATAATTATTTATATCGTGATACCAAATCTGGAACACAACTGTAGAACAATGCATGAACAATGTCCTGGTGGTTAAATTTGTCCAGGTTTCACTCCTACCTTACGGTCTCGCAAACTTTTTGCAGTAGGTTTATGTAGAAAAGAACCAAGCGAGTTTTAATTGGAAATAACTTCATATCGCTTAGTTTTACACTCGGCAAACAAGCGTCGCGAATCTCAAAAACCTAATCCATCCGAAGCAAATCCGAAGCCTGTACTTCCCATCATTCCCATGGTGGTTGAAGCGCCGCTCAAGGAGCCCGCGTAGACAATAGCGCCAGATTCCCCTCTAGGTATTATTTTAAGAAACTCTATGGGCCTAGCAGACGCCGTCAAAATCTATGACGCGTTTGATGCGGGAATTTCAAGGTGGCGTTACCAGCCGTAATTTCTTTTCGCGCGTTTTCTCGCTTCCCATGTGTCTTCTCGCGGCGGCCGGTGTGGGGATTTTGAAATTGTGAAAGAGTAATTTACTAATAATACGAAAATCGCTTTTCCCTTTAGTGTCCCTTTAAAGCGTGCTGTAAGACAAAGTCATTTGTGCACCCTTGTAAATATGTAGCACACATATCTTCATCATTGTAGCACCTTTCCACATCAAGAGAAATAGAGGAAAAAGCCAGATTTATTACCTTTGTTGTAATTACACTAACCTAGATAATAATTATAACGAACCGCGCGCACCGCATGCACTTTGGAAATACGTATAAGAAGCGGAATGGCAAATAAGAAACTATAACTATCATAGCATTCTTTTCATATGTCACACTACCGCTATTATATATAGTCTATAAGCTTTTGTGGTATAGTTTATAATGTATTTGCTCGCATGTTATTGTACAACAAAAATCAAATTATAAAAATGATTCTGCTATAAGAACACCATGCGCCGTTGTATCACATGTCCTGCCACGCTAGTTTCCTGCTTGCGCTAGTCCCAGGGGCTTGCGAAATGTGAAGGCGTCGGCAGTCGTCGTTCTTAACTTCCACCACTGGAGCAAATTTAGGACGTCTTTTTGGACCTCTGCAGAATAACAATAGCTGTTAAGCTGATCCCTTCATTTCTCTCGTTCCCGAACGTTGTGTCACACTTCAATATAATCTATAAATGCCTCTGAGAGCTTGTCCTTGCAGTTTTCAGCAGTGTTTGTTAAGCACGACTTGCACAGGACAATGTTTTTTTTTTTTTTCATAATATAATGGTGTATGCCTTCCTAACGATGTTGCACCGGTAGAAGGTGGCCTACGCTGGTAGGCATAGGACTGGCAGTAGATGGACGAAGTGATTGCGATCTATTTTCGGGGTTCATTCTAGTTTGGTAATTAAGGTGCGAATAAGCTTCTCCACGCTTACTCATTGGATGCATATGATTCGATCGAAGTAAGGGGACATCACCCGGCATGGAATTCGTGATTCTTATGTTAAGGCAGATACTTCGTCAACCTAATATACTTTGCCTTTATACATGAATATACATGTTTAATGGACTTGTCCTGTTCCTGCACATTCCAACGCTGTTGGGGCACTATCATGTAGCTCTCGCACTATATAGTGCAGGGGTCTGATAAAAAATTTGGAGGCACAAAGGAACGAGGACAAGAAATGACAGGACTGGCACCAGTCCTGTCATTTCTTGTCCTCGTTCCTTTGTGCCTCCAAATTTTTTGTCAGACCATGCACCAACTAGCCCAAGAACGCGTTTTACTGCAGGGATCTCAAACACGGGGCCCGCGGACCTCTTGCTAGCGGCCTGCGGCCCCACATGACTGTCTTCGTCCCACTTTTTTATTTATTTATAAGTACGCTTTTGAGCTACACAATCATAACAGGTCTAAAGCATTTTTTTTCGTGAGGCACCGCCTGCAGCCACCATGTGTTGATGCATATAACCGTGAAACAAAACACTATATTGCAGAATTGGCGTCCAGATTTTAGTCATTTTGGAGATGGTATCGGTATGTTGGTGGAAACTTGCCACCAAATATGCCTTTCAGAAGTTACCCATGTATGATATATTAAAAAAGTCTTTCAAACGGCAACGTTATCTGACATCTGGTACAACCAGGCCCGTAGCCAGAAAACCTTGACTATATGAGAAAAACACCTATTTTCACCATTTATTTTTGGTAAAAATACCACACCTACTTCACCAAAATGTCGGGGGAGGGGGGGGGCAGGGCCCCTTTCTGGCTACGGGCCTGGGTACCGCCTATTCCTCCCCCTCCCCCCCCCCCTCGACTCCTACCTTCGTCACTGTCCTGGCCCTTGCGGAAGTAAATTTTTGTGAATGCGGCCCGTTAGCTGAGGCGGCTTTGAGACCCCTGATATAGAGCGGAACAAGACCAACGCTCAGATGTCAACAATGCGGGCACACAAAGCAGGCTGTGCATCTCCATCTCGTGTCACATGACCTCCGGGAACCAAGACGAAGCCACGGAAAAAGAATGTCTTTGTAGGGATTTTACGCAACGAGACTCCGCGCAGTCTTTTCGTTTTAGTGGAGGGCTGGAACTTTCAAGAACGTTTCCCCGCCTGGTAGCTCCGTAATCGCACTTGCGATGATAAGTTATAGTTATAAATTTATTATATTACATTTATTACGGTGATTACAGGATAACATTCGCGATATAAAATAATAACGAATGCAAATAAAGCACGGAATGACGAGATGGTAATTATATTTGCGCCTGGTGTATTTACTTTTAGCTCGCCCGTTTCAATTAAATCAAGTAGCCCCATACTAAAGAGGCAAAAGAAGATCAGTAAATTACTCTTAAAATACCATAATGACTACGCTCGCCGCGACAAGAGTCTTCGTAAGCGAGAAAACGCACAAAAAGAAAATGCGGGTGCTGACGCCATCTTGATTATTGTGCAACAAACACCGTGACGTCATAGACGTCATGACGTCGTGGCGTATACTGGGATCTACGTTGTTCCTAATCGGTAAAAATTAAGTACATTGACCTCTGAGAGGGCCATAAACTTAACATACGAACTTTCAAGAAGTTTCGTTGACCCAGTGTCCCCTTAATACGACAAATACAGTTTGAAATCCGTGACGTCACGCGCGGAGTTTTCGGCGCGGAATTTAAAAATGAAACCTTGCCCTTGATTTTCTCCTTATGATGGTTAAACCAGTTACATTCGTGTTCTCACTTTATCAGTCTTAACCGATTCATTGAATCGCTTTAAGAGTTCCTTTAAGAACTGAGCAAAGTCCAAGCCCGGCCCGACCCGAGCCCGCCACCTCAAACCCGGGCCCGGCCCTAAGCCTGGAGCTTCAAACCCGAGCCCGGCCCGGGCCCGCCGTGTAAACTACTTTACCCGGCCCGGCCCGGCCCACGGGCCGGGCCGGGCCCGGGTTTTCGGGTAGGCCCGAGCCCGTGCAGTGCTCTAACCTGGATATCAATAAACAACATGTAAAAGCGACACAAATATAGAGAGTGCGAAAAAGGGCGAAAAGAATGTTTCATAGGTTCAAAAGCGAAGCGCTGCTCAGCCTTAGCGCAGGTAACGCGAACTTCTTGTAACACGGAATGCAAGCAGTCACTGCTACGTAAATAAATTTGGGGGTTCTTTCTTAAACATTGAAATGTGGTAATATCACTACAAGCAACTGGTCGTCGGAATGCTCTTAAGCCGAACCAGTTCGTCGAAGAAGCACATTCGGCAAACATACTTTGCAAGATTTCTTCTCGAAGAAAAGAATATTACGAGTTACCGCTAACAAAACCGATACTAAAGCGAAATTTCCCTTCTGCGCGTCAGCTGGCATGAATCGGCTCACGAGAAACTGTCCACAAGTAGCTTTACATGCTTACAACATTACTGACAAATGCGCAGTGCCAAAAAAAGGAGGTTCACTGTAAAGCAACAACAGAAATTCTTCGGTTCGCCCTGTAGCTGTTTTGATAAGGATAGCGCTTGATTCTTCGTACCGAACAAAAAGTGCATGTGCTTGCCTGTCGTCCGGTGGGAAGCGGAAAAATTTCGCTGCGCTGTTTCTTCCAGAGTTGTTGCACCACAAAGCAGCGCAGCACGCCTTGTGTCCTTTTCCTACTTTCCTCGACATTTTGAGCGCGTTCACACTCACAAACACCGAAAATTTTACCTTCAAGGCATTCTCAAAAATTTCACACGTGCACAGTGAAAACGGCAGGAGCAGACGAACGGAATGTCAGCAGAAGTGATAAGAGCGAAAGCGCTGCCAGTCGGCGCAACGAATGCAGCGTCTGGATAAATATATAGGTTGTTAAAAAAAAAGAAAATAGCCAAGAACACATTTTATATCTACTCATAATTGCATAGCTTTACATTATTGATGCGTAGGTTGGAAAGCAAAGGCCACACATACGAAAGTTGCTGAATTTTTGCTTCCTACCAAAACAATGGCGGACGCTTAGTTTTGAATACCGAAACTAGTCGAAGCGTCCGGCCCCTGTCGCAGCTTCGAGATCGCTTGCCTGCGTTGCCGCTTACGTTCAGCTTCGCGAGCGTCGATTGCGCCGTTGCGAAGCAGAGTGCAACGGGAGCATGCGCGCGCCGCATTATATAGACCAGAACACAGCGAATTCCATGCGCATCGCCATATTTGCATCGCGCGTCGCGCCATCTATCGCACACGCGACGAAACAACATGCGCGGGCTGCCACGCCAGCAGACGCTACACAGAGCAAACGTGAAACTCCCGAAACTCAGCCCGTGGGAGAGCGTGTTTCGCGTCTTTTTTAGCCTCGACATTTTCGCTGATTTTATTGGAACATCAAGAACAACTTGCTCATGCAAGTCCACAATGTATGCAGTACGTGCTGAGTGGGCTGCGGAAGCAACCTCGTCAGATAAGTACGCTGTTACATTTGTAAAGAAACGTTCTCGCTGTAGTACGCGTCAAACGTAATTGCAGTGCAGCTCGCGAAAGAGTGAAACGATGTTTTGTTGCCCCATATTACAGGTTGTGCACCTGTCAGAAAAACCAGTCAGAAAGACACCGGACAAGGGGAATAAGTGACATGTGACATCTTCCCCTTGTCTAGCGTCTTTTTGACTGGTTTTTGCCTCAGTATCTAAGAACATCTGATTTTCTATTAGAGATTGAGCATTGGGGACCCAAGACACCGGGTCACCAAGCTGCGTTGGGAGGATCAGCAGAGCTTGAGAATGGGTCAAACGCAAGCTGCGTTAGCACAAACGCACGGGGCGCCACACGTGGTGAAATTAAAATCATGCCAGACGCGGGCCATCATACCCACGCTAGTTTTTGCTGTTTGGGTCTTGGGCGAACGCGAGCACAAGAGCCCAAGAGTGGCTTGGGTTGTGCGCATGCGCCCTGGCGGCTTACAAGCTCCTTGGTCCCCAAGCTTTTAGATGCGAAGTATCTTAAGGCCGAGCTCAATCCGGTGGTGTGCGGCGTGACCACCCTTACTGCGCATGCGCATACCCTCTCCACATTCCCTCTCCACTTTCCATCTCCCCTTCCCCTCTCCACTTTCTCTCCCCCTCCCCCTCTCCCATACCCCTCTCCCCTCCCCCTTTCCACTCTTCCCCTGAAACGCGGGCTAGACATGCCGAAATTCTCTCCTGCGCAACGCCGCGATGAGCTCGAGCGCATGCGCGTCCCCTCCCCTTCTCTCTCCTCTCCTACGCTGCCCCCTCTCGCCCGCCTGTCGACCGCGTTCCCCGCTCGCCCTGTGAGAATTAACGGCCAGGCTACATGGAAGATACGATGCGCGTAGCGTCCCTCTTCGCGTTCCACGACGAAGGTCGGTAGCATGCCCAACGAACGCCAACGGAAAGCTATCGTGCAAGTGCTCGCTTCACATCGCCTCATCGTCCCCTTTAGCGGGAGATGGTGTAATTTTTTGGGGCCCTAATTCTCACTCTATAGTGTCGTCATTATTGGAAACACATCGACGCGCACACAATAGACGAAAACGAAAGGCGAGAAGACAAACGGGCGGGCCCGTTTGTCTTCTCGCCTTTCATTTTCGTCTATTGTGTGCGCGCCGAAATGTTTCCAATAATGTCTCAAACCAACTCGCCCAGCTCTCCATACTATTACATTACATTTCTATATTGTCGACACTTGCAGCGCGTTGATCAAGCACAAAGACGTGTAACAACTGCGACAGTTATTAGCTCACGCTTGCCCCGTGCATGCCTGTGCGTTCTTTTCGGGCGTCCTTCTTTGTGGTTCAGCGGCGCGCTGCAAGTATCGAACGGCTTCTCGTTCTTCGTGTCCCATTCCAATTTCTTGCTGTCACATTCATTGCTTCGCCCTTGTGGCGAATCTTCCTTTTTTGGCTTTGAGCAATGCGTTACGAGGTGGATCGACGCGTTTTGTACTTGTAGTAGTGGTGCGCACATCGCGGGCTTACCAGGCACGTCGACAGCACTGGCATTTATAGGGTAACGTATGGTGTGAAGTAATATCAGCACTCAGATCACGTACATCTGTATTATCGAAACGAAGTGCATTTTACGGTGCGATGATGTGAATATCATACGTAGCTTTCCGTAGCGTATTCATCCGGGGTCGAGCAATACTTCAATATAGCTTGCTAAATCGTAGGCATACAAATGTAATGTTTATCAAGTTGCTATAAAAGCGGAGCCAGCACTGGAACCACAGATGCTAACCTGGCATGAAGCCTGTATCATAAAAGTACACATGTAGCGTTTATTGCGCTGTTATAAAATTAGATCGCCAGAGCCACAACCATAATTGACGCTGCACCGACATTGCGCCTGCATAGGATGTTTTTACAAAGCACTTTCTTGACCTGCTGTGGCTCTGTGGTAGAATACCTGACAGCCACCCAGAATTCTTGGGTTCGATTGCTGCTGGGATCGTAATTTGTAACCCATATATGCCCAAAGTCAGAAAAAATGAAATTTTTTTTTACAAAAAGTGTACTTCTAGCCTCAAATGAAAGCACAAGTTTTTTATTTACTGCCAGATAAACAAAACACTTTTTCAAGGCGTCCTATAAATATGGGACAATGGGCATTAGAGGTGCTAGGTGCGAGTGTGGTAAGCCTTGAAACATTTTACGTGCACACCGACATTGCACTTCTTCCTCTCCATCACGTATTTTATACGAAGCATGCGTTTGCCCGGAGAAATCGGTCGGCATTTCGCGTGCACTTCTTCCTCTCCATGACATCTTTCACAAAAGCACGCGCTTGCCCGGAGAAAGCGGTCGGCACGTGGCAGCATGAAAAGCAAGCAATGTCTAGGCTTGCACACGTTGAGAATGAGGCCTGCTTGATGTGATGTAGGTGGCGCTAGTCATCAGCTAAAGAAATAGCGATGTTAGAGTGCATCAAAGAAGCGTCCTATATTTAGGACAGTGGGCATATATGGGTTAATCTTTGCATTCGTCGGGCCACCACTCCCGATGTCGTGTTTTTCTTAACGCTCTCAAATTTAATTACCAATATCTGTTCTCGCCGTTCTTTGTTACATATAAACTGTTAATCACCTGTGGCGCATACCAGTACACCGCGGCCCATGGTAAACGGGTATGTGCCACAAGTGTCTGGCGGAAAGGGTTTGCCGACGTACTCGACAGGATTTTCATGTTATTCATGTCATGACCAGAGAGTCATAATCGTCAAGTCCGCTTACCCTTCCATGCCGATTTTGGACTACACCAAGTAAAGGAGGCGATCACGAGAGCGCCCAGGCGTAGGCGGCTAAATAGACAGATAGGTAGAGAGAAACGCTCAAAGTGCCAATAATTCGCTAAGAAATGCTTCGCATTTAAAATCGTTGGTGCAGAACAAGAACGTCGACGATGAAGTAACACGGACAACGCACACTCTAGTGGTTGTGGTTCTCGACTGCAGACCCGCAGGTCACGGTATCGAATCCCGGCCACGGCGGTCGCATTTACGATGGAGGCGAAAATGTTTGAGGCCCGTGTACTTAGATTTAGGTGCACGTGAACTAATCTCCGGTGTCGAAATTTCCGGAGCCCTCCACTACGGCGTCTGCCATTATCATATCGTGGTTTTGGAACGCTAAACCCCAACAATTACTATTATTATAATTATCATCACTTTCACATCACTCCTCCTCACCCCTTCTCTATAGACTATTTACAAACGGATTTCGGTGCTGTCATAATGTGCTCTTAACCTTGCCGTTTTGTCTCTTAAACAACCAAACGAACATTGTTGCGGTGGACATATACAAATCAAAATGGTTGGGTTGCCGCATACGACGTTTCCTGTTTTTATCAATTATCGTCACGAGAAACAAATAAGAAAACGTTCGTGTAATACCCCAATGTGACGGCCCCCATATGGCTTACGCAAAATCGTCTATACTATACAACACAAGGATTTGCTGTGCTTTCTTTCTCTCTCCTGTTTTTTTTACCTATTTCTTTGTCTCTCTCTATTTGTTTCTCTTTCTTATGTTGTCTTTCTTTTTCTTTATCATTCTGTCGTTCTCTCGACCATAGCAGCGTAATCATACGGCTCTCTTTCTATGCGAAGCGAGGCACAGCTGTGCTAAGTGGTGTCGGGGCAACGCGCAGGGACGTCATAGCCAGGCGCCGTTTCTGGTCTACGCGATAGGGCAAAGAAAAAAGGTAGCGCGTATCTGCGTGCCTCGCTGCAAATGTCGTCTAAAGACGATAGAAGAGGCGCTGCGTGAGATATGGACGCCATTTGGCAATACTTCGGGAAACATGAGTGCTGTGTTGCGGGCTGGTAGTCCCGGCGCAGCAGCAGGCGAAGACCGGCGGTGACCAACGCGACCGGCGGGGACGCCAGCCAGCCCGAACACGCGGTTTGGCGCGAAGCGCTGAAGCAGAAGAAACGTCCGCACTCAACGAGTACTCTCCACACCTTCTTTTATTTACACGTCGCCTGGGTAAAACAGGAATGCCAGAGCCGCGCCCCATGGCATTCGTACAGTGCAATACAGAACCGAAACCAAAACACAACAATGAGCTCGTGCAGAGGGCACGGAGGAAGGCAAGTTTCAGCGCAGTCGCATTTTCAGCGCAGCTTGAGAAACTAGGGTCTTTAGAATTACGTATGTATGCGTTTTCCATTAAAAGAACACACCACTTAATACTTACCTAGTGATGTTGCGCCTCAGATATGTGTAATGTTTGCTTTTTGATCGACAATGTACACAAGTATGAACTTAGTCAGCCGTTCAAGATGGCTGGCCCTAGGGCAAGTGGTTCAACTTTGGCCGAGTGGCTGAATCGAGTATCGTGCCGACAAACAGAAAGACAGATAGAAAGACAGAGCAAAATTTCTCCGTCTAAGTATCCGAAGAAAAAATCACAGCATATCCACGGAGTGAATGATGATGAGTGGGCGAAGCTGCGGAGGTTCGTCGGTAAACCGTGAATCTTCCGTAAATTCTGCCCAGTACATCACCACCGACGTGAGATCGGGCTCGTTCATACTAAAGGTTCGATGAGAGTTATGACGACTTGCAGCTCACTTTATTTTACATGTACGCTGTGAATTTTCATTGTTTAGAAAACCATTGCTTTAGAAAACATCTGGCGTCTTTTCGTTTTGCTTTAGAAACATCTGACGTTCTTTCGTTTTGCTTTTAGAAAACATCTGGCGTCTTTCGTTGGTTTATTTCATCAATCAACGGCGTTTTGAACAAAATTTTATTGTTTAATCACGCACAGGAGAAATGTCACCAGGCACTACCTTGGAGGTAAACAATGGCTGCTAATGGGAATGAGAGACAGAAGAAGTCGGCTTTTAGCTAACACTTACACTTCTACTTCTACTAACGTTTCCTACTGGAACATGCCAATGGCTGCTAAATGGGAATGAGAGACAGAAGAATTCGGCTTTTAGTTAACGCGCACGCTGCGAATTTTTATTGTTCAACAACGCACAGGAAAAATCTCCCACCGGCACCACCTTGGAGGTCAAGATCTGGTACTAGCGTTACGACTGGTTACGCACTACGACTACGAGGGACGAACGGGTGCCGCTTTAGGGAGCTTCGCCCCTAAAACTATCGTCTTTAAAAAGTCACAGTTTGGCCGCAAGGGCGACGCAATCAATGCAATAGCAAGACATTGGAATGTCACACGGAGAACGAGAAGCATGTCGATACTTGCAGCGCGCCGCTGAAGCACAAAGAAGGACGCCCGAAAAGAACGGACAGCCATACACAGGGCAAGCGTGAACTAAAGTGTCCACAATGGAGAATCAGATGTTCTTAGACATTTTTTTTTCTTTTAAACTGCGGCGCGTGTAGTGACCGCCTGCGTTTCCTGCACACGGGGGCGTCTGATGCAAGGTGTGCCCGGTGTTTTGTTTTTTCTTCCTTCCACATCACGAGTGGGTACAGAAAAAGGCCACTTTGTCGTGCGCGTCTCAAGGGCAGTATTCAAATTGAAAGAAAATTAAGAGTGTTGCGTCTGCAAATGTCAACAATGAAGCATGAGACGGTATTAGATATTTCTTTTTCTTTTGAACTGCGGCGCGTGGAGGACCCCCTGCGTCTCTTGCCACACGGGGGCGTCTGATGTAAGGCGTGCCCGGTGTTCTTTGTTCATCTTTTTTTTTCGCATCACGAGTGGGTACAGAAAAAGGCGAACTCGTCGTGCGCGGCTCAAGGGCACTTTTCAAAGTGAATGAAAATTAGGATTGCCATTTTTTGGGCGTGTTGGTAAACGGAAGCTGAAAACTATTTGAGCGCTCACAAACAGGGACGTAAGGGAGACGACAACGCAATGCGCTAACTTCTACAATTTTATTTCCAGAAAACACCAAACTATTTGTCCGTGCACAGTGGCACCACCAGTCAACCCTCTAGCCAACCAGAAAAGCCCTCTCCCGATCTAAGAGGTCGATTGATGGTGCACTAACACATGTGTCACCATTGCGAGAGATAACTAGGGCTTCGATTATCTCTCGAACGTCTTTATCTTTATGCTTTGCTAGTACCTTACAAGAATCATACAGTGATGTGCAACTGTGCACTAATAAATAGTTCCACTGTGCACGGATAAATAGTTCGATGGTTTCTGGAAATAAAATTGTTGAATGCAGGAAAATTTGCGCTAAACTAGAAAAGGACAACACAAAGAAGGAACACTTAAACAGATCGTGCGCTCGATCTGTTTAAGTGTTCCTTCTTTGTGTTGTCCTTTTCTAGTTTAGCGCAAATTTTCCTGCATAGTATGAACCAACTAGCCCCTCAAGACGTCCTGATTAAAATTGTTGAAGTTTGCGCCTTGTGTTGGTCGTCTCCCTTACGTCCGTGTTTGTGAGCGCTCAATATGTTTTGGAAAATTAGGAGCGTTGCGTGATAGAAAACACGCTCAGGCTCCTCCGATATTTGCTTACCACCAGCGGTGAATGGCGTATATAAATAGCTCGCCGTTATTTCGCCGGCCCATGCATGGGGCATGGTTGAATTGTCTATTGCAGCGGTCTTGGGAATGAGGCGTTGATGGTTCGAATCCCCGCTTGGGTGCTCCGGAATTTTAAGTGCGAATGCACTTTATAAGCGACCCTGAATCCGCCGTCCCATAGCAACGGCGCGAGGAGCGGAGAGGAGCGTCTGTAGCAACGGCGCAGCGACGTCACGCCCCACGTGACTGCGCGCGCTCCGCCCTCCGCTCCGTGGCTGCGCGCGCCCCGCGCATTGCCTGTGGTGATGAAGGCCGGCGGCGAGACGCCGAACGAAAGCGTGCGAAGCGAGGCGAGCACCCCGAAGCCGATCTGGCGCAGGGACGCGCGATGCGTGAGCGAGCGCGGGCCCTCGAATTCGATCGGCCGGACGCGCGCTTCAAGCGAGACTTCCTGGACCGCAGCTTCGGATATAGCTGCGCGGTGTGCGATCGACTGTGGTTCGACAACAACCTGAGCCCCATCTCGGGCGTGCGCAACGCCGCGAACAAGTTGAACGCGTTGCGGGTTCTTTGAAACGAGTTCGGAAGACAGATCATCATCATCAGTAAAAGTGCTTTGCAAAAACGGCCAGACCTCCGTGGGTCGGCTGGCGCGTGCTCTCTCGCTGCCGTCTCCTTCGCTTGGCTCTGCAGTTTAGTCGCGCGCGCCCCCTCATAGCATCACCCCGTGCTTCGCACTTCCTCATACTCCCCTTCGGGGAAATGCGGGTTTTTTTTCTTCTGCTTGATTTTTTTGTGCCTTTTTGCATATATACATGCATATACATATCCAAATAGCTAACGAGCTCCGCTGTTAAAAGTCTACTGTCATCTACCTGACTCGTATGAGCCGTCTCCTTTGAGGCCGTATAGCAAAAAGGGAGGTGGCAAAGGCTGGCACCTTCAGCAAGCTAAAAAATTGTGGAAGCTTCGCACTAGTGGTGCTGAGCCCGAGCAAGAGCGCAGGTGAGTGGCCTTCGCTGTGTCACTTCATTTTTATTTCTCTTTCTTGCTGTTTCTTGTATCTCTTTTTCTATATGTTTCTTTCCATTTCTGTTTTTCTACCTCTTTCCTATTCTCTCGCTTTCTCTGTATCTCCTGATTTCATTCTCTGTCTTGCTCTCTGTTTTTTCGTTTCTTTCTGTTCCTTTCTCTTTCTCTGTCTTTCCTTGTGTCTCTCTCTCTCTCTGCTTCTTTCGTTCTTTTTGTCTTGCTCTGTTTTTTTATATTTTTAGCACGAAAGTGTTTTATGACGTATTTCCGTCACAGACATGACGCTGATAAAGTCGACAATAACAGATCAGAAAGCTTTAAGAAAAACTGTTTCGTAGCACCAAGTGCAAGTCGTGCCCGCCAACTCGGCAAATTCTTCACAGAAACACTACGGAATATGAAAAAAATTGGCCGCGTATCTGCGTGCTTCGCTGCAAATGTTGTCGAGAGACGATAGTCTTGTGCCGGTCGTACTACACGAGACCTCCTCCTCTACGTTGAACGGCCGCATCTGCCTCATAGCGTCGCATTTTCAGCGCAGCCTAAGAAACATTAGGGTCTTCGGGATTACTTATCTACGTATTTTCTATTAAAGGAACATGTATTGATGGTGCGCCTCAAATATGCATAATATTTACTTTTTAATCGACAGTGTTCACAAGAGTCAAAGACTCACTAGCAAACTGGTCGTGGGAGGCGCGACTCTCCGATCTGGACTTGGGAAGCCAGCTGGCAACCCTCGGCCAGGCCCGGCGAGCCGCAGAAGCCAGTGGGGCCCTGGAATAGGGGCTCCACCCATCTGCACCAGGACTACCTGTGCGCATTAATAAAGTTGTTCTTCTTCTATGAACGGCCGTACCAGTTCAAGATGGCTGAGCGGTAAGCAAGTGGTTAAACTTTGGCCGTGTGGCTGAATCGGGTGACAAACAGAAAGACAGACAGACGAAAACTTCTGGGTTTAAGTTCCCCAAGAAAGACTATCGTCTTTAAAAGCTCCGCCACCGGGAATGGAACCGACGACCTCTCGGTCCACGACAATAAGCGCCTGGCGCTCTACTGACAAAGCTAACGAGGCACATGCGCAACACTACACAAACGCTCCTTATATCTCTCGCACATTCTCTATCGCACGGTGCTCTCCGGTGGCGGGGCTGGGCGGAGCGGTGCCGTAATACGCATCTTTCTGGTCATTGTATTCGTGTTTCCAAGAGTATATATTCCAGCATGTTTGTGTACAGCGCGAGGATCGACGGAAGGGACACAGTCGAGCGCTGACTCGCAAATGAAAAAAATTATTTGAAGAACACATGGACGTGAAAGCAGAAAACATATCACCACTTCGCAGAAGTGTGAGAAAACCAATGGAAAAGTCCGTCTTTGTCGATCCTTGCGCTGTACACAAACATGCTGCCGTACCAACCAGCCCAACATTCAATGCTGTTGTAGTATATATTCCGCTGCGGCAAATTAAAAATCTCGTTGTCAGTCAGCGCTTGGTCCTGTCCCTTCTTTTTTTCTCCCGTTGTCGCGCTGTTTACCCGTAGTTCGGTAATACGTCATGACACTTACTAGCGCCGATAGAGAACTATTCGGCGAAGACGCATTTAAAGCAGGGCTTTAACCATGACCTCCGAGATTGCGCGCAATCTCAGATGTCATGTTTAAATCATCTGTGGCGAAGCCTTGGTACTGTTTAATGGGTTGCGCTCTCCAGAGGCTTCTAGCGGGTCGTCCTCGTATGAACGCCGCTCGCGCGCGATGTCCGCCACGATGTTATTCGGCCTTCGGACAGCCCATGAAAACAACTTTTATTAGGTCCAGCAGTCATTCATGCATTCGGACAGCCCATGGGTGTCTCCTGTTGTTCTCGCTGCGAGGAAGGACAGTTCTGTGCGGTTCTGTGTGGACTGCCGACGGCAAGATCACTCGCAAGATCACTCGCAAGGATCTTTATCCGCTGCCGCGAATCGACGACGCGATTGACAGCCTACAAAGAGCAGAATACTTTTCATCTCTCGATTTGCGCTCGGGGTACTGGCAAGTACCCGTGGCTGATGACGCTCGACCGAGGACAGTCTTTGTCACGCCCGACGACTTGTACGAGTTCAACGTCGTGCCGTTTGGTCTGTGCAATGCGCCCGCGACCTTCGAGCGCATGATGGGTACCGTTCTGCGCAACGTGAAATGGCACACGTGTGTGTTACCTGGACGACGTCGTCGTTTTCGCTCCGGACTTCTCCGCGCATCTCCAGCAACGCTGGCCTTCAACACAATCTGAAGAAGTGCCAATTTGCAGCACGGTAGCTCCAAGGTAGCACGGTAGTGTCCAAGGACGGAATCCTTCCCGATCCGGCCAAGCTTCGGGCCGTAGACGAATTTCCCAAACCTACATCCGTTAAAGACCTGCGCAGTGTCGTAAGAATGTGTTCGTACTTTCGAAAATTCATACGAAACTGCCACCATCATATTACCGCTGACGAAGCTCCTTAGAAGTAACGGGCCCCTAAATTCATGGTCGCCCGAGTGCGACGACGCGCTCGCAAAGCTCCGTCGTTTGTTGACGTCTCCTCCCATACTACGTCACCACGACCCTACGGCCCCAACGGAGGTACACACGGACGCCAGCTGTGTAGGCCTCGTCGCTGTCCTTGCGCAGCGGAAACCGGGGTTCCCCGCGTGTGTCTTTGCATATGCAAGTCGTACGCTTACTAGAGCCGAGACCAATTACACCGTCATTGAAAAAGAGTGCCTGGCGATCACCTCGGCTCTTGCAAAGTTTCGACCTTATGTGTATGGTCGCCCATTTGATGTCGTCACCGACCATCATGCATATGCTGGTTGTCGTCATTGAAGGATCCCTCAGGCCGTCCCACCCGCTGGGCACTTCGCCTCCAAGACTAGGACATCCGCGTGCTCTACCGTAACGGACGCCAGCATGCTGACGCCGACGCCCTTAGCGCTCCCCCTTGCCTGACTGCAACGCTTCCTGCTCATTATCTTTCATTGCCGTTTCTTCCATCGACGTTCACACCATCGCTACCGAACAGCTTAAGGGTAAATGGATCGCCTCCCTGATCGACTCTCACTGATCCGTGGGCAACACCATCTACTCGCGCGTTTTGTCGTCAAGCCCACCATTTCGCCATACGTGACGACCTACTGCACAGACGAAATTACAACGCCGACGGCCGCCAGTGGCTACTCGTAATACCCCGCAGTCTGCGTTCTGAAATATGCGAGTCCTTCCAAACTGATCCGCAATGCGGGCACTCTGGGGTAATATAATAATAATATCTGGGGTTTAACGTCCCACAACCAGGATATGATTATGAGACACGCCGTAGTGGAGGGCTCCGGAAATTTCGGCCACCTGGGGTTCTTTAACGTGCACCTAAATCTAAGTACACGGGCCTCAAGCATTTTCGCCTCCGTCGAAAATGCAGCCGCCGCGGCCGGGATTCGCGCACTCTGGGGTATCCAAAACTTACCACCGCATTCAACAACATATGTTTGGCGAGGGATGTTCTGTTACGTGCAGAAGTTCGTTCACTCGTGCCTCTATTGCATACGCCGAAAACCTTCGATGCACGTGTCGCCAGCAGGTCTACAACCATTACCTTGCTCTAACCGTCCACTTGGGCGCGTCGGCATGGATTTGTATGGGCCAGTTCCTCTGACGTCGGCTAGTAACCGCTGGGCCATCGTCGCTGTTGACCATCTCATGCGATACGCCGAAACCGCCGCCGTCCCAGCGGGTACAGCGCGCGCTGTTGCCTCCTTCCTGCTACACCGATTCATACTGCGTCACGGTCCACCCCAAGAACTTCTCGGCGATCGAGGCCGTGTCTTGTCGGAAGTCGTCGAAGGCATTCTCAAAGAGTGTCATGCTGTTCACCGCAAAACTATTGCTCACCACCCGCAGACGAATGGCCTAACCGAGTGCTTTAACCGCACGCTCGGCGACATGCTCTCAATATACGTCGCCGCCGATCACACAAATTGGGATACCATTCTGCCCTTCGTCACCTACGCCTACAATACCACCCCTCAGAGCACTACGGGTTTTTTACCATTTGTCCTACTGTACGGAAGGCATCCATCGCACATCGTCGACACGATACTTCCATGCAAGCAGGATCCATCTGAGTGTGCGCCTATTTCTTCCACAACCAGACTTGCTCAAGAGTGTCGCGAGCTTGCGCAGACCTTTACGACGCATGAACAAGAGCGACAGAGGAGTATTCGAGGACCACTATTTCTGATCCCACGTTCCTCCCTGGAGCGCTCGTATGGGTCTCGGTCCCTACCACTGCAACTGGCCTCTCTACAAAACTACTGCCGAAATACGAAGGTCCCTACCGTGTCGTCGAATGAACATCCCCGGTCAACTACCTGACCGAACCCATTGAGCCTTCTCCGAACATGCGCATTCGAGGGCGCGACATAGTCAACGTGGAGCGCCTCAAGGCCGACTATGACCCACTCGTCGTGACGAGCTGTTAGGTCGCCGGACGGCTGCCTTTTCGTACCTGGGGTAATTGTGGCGAAGCCTTGGTACTGTTTAATGGGTTGAGTTCCCCAGAGGGTTCTAGTGGATCGTCCTATTCTGAATGCCGCTCGTGCTCGGAGTCCGTGCTTTTTCCTTGACTGTAGCCACTGTGTATTGCCGCTGAGTGCCGTCCAATAAACGCCTTAACACATCTCAATACCAGCGAGGAACACTGGCCGCACGGGCATCGGGGACTCGCCATACATGCAGTTACATTCTTCGCCTTTCGCTTCTTGTTAGCTTGTGATGGCTCGTCGTCGGAGTAGTGCAGCTTCCACAGGCAGCAACGGCGTTTCTTCGCCGCCGACTGCTTCAAGTGAGATAGCCCCGACTAATAAAGCTGCTGCAATAAGCGCTGCTGAAAGGCAGCGATGTCGACGGCTGAATGTCTTGCCCTAGTGGAGCGTGACAGAGGCCAGCGGGACGTGGCCTCTGCGCGCGTTCGCGGCTTAAGCTACGATGCTCTGCCTCCCATATTGCGGAAGCGCAGTGGGATAGTGTATGCTTGAAGACAGGCGTACGTTAGCCTATTACTCGGGAGCACAAACCATGCCGTTTCTCTCCTTAATTGACGACGCTTTGAAGAAGTGTCGTCAATTAAGAAGTGTTGGTTGTGTATAATATAGAGAAACAAGTGTCCATCGAAAAAAATTCACCTTCTTTCGCTCGTTCTTTTGTTTAGCGCGTTTTTTGTACTTGTACCCAATAGTGGTCCTTTTTTAAGACTCTTAGTTCCGTCATACCTTTCCCCCACATACAGCTGTGCACATCTAACTTGCAGCTTTTGACATGCGCTTTCAATTTAACCTTTTCCTTGGGTGGCGAGGGGGCTCTAGGCACAAGATATGGCAAGTACTGCAGATTGGGCAAGTTGGTGCATTACAATATCGTTTTGGTATAGCGCAGCTCAGTTTGAGCATGAAGAAAAGAGGCTACAGCGAAGAAGGAAACACAGGCGACATGATGAGCACTAAGCTTGAAACTTTTGTTTATTTCATGACCCTACAGCACAATATATGGCTCACCTCACAGCACACGTGACGCATATGTAAACTTACCAAAAAAAATCCACGGGGTGAATGATGATGAGTGGGGCGAAGCTCCGGGGAGAATCATCGGTAAACCGTGAATACTCCGAGCGAAAGTGAAAGCGCGCCAACAGGGAGCGGATTTTATTACAACGGTCCCCCTGGCGTACGTCGCCGCACTAAATCGAACGATTGCCTGCCACCAATGACAAGTGCCATATGTGAATGTTCCATGAATTCTGCCCAGTACATCATCAACGACGTCAGATCGGGCGCGTTTATACTAAAGGGTCGATGAGGGTCATGGCGTCTTGCAGCTCACTTTAATTTTACATGTAAGCTGTGAATTTTTATTGTTTAATCACGCTCAGGAGAAATCTCACACAGGCACTACCTTGGAGGTCAAAATTCAGTGCGTATATATATGGGTTGGTCAGTGAACGGTTGTGCAGCGCGAGCACTCGGTTTTTTCAATCAAGAAACTGGCTAGCAGACGCTACCTAGAGCACGCATCTGCAACGCAGCGAGCGCGGAGCGTCGGCGTGGCGAGGCGAGAGGGGGGGGACTTTACCGATCGGCGCTCGCCCGTTGCCGATCGGGCGAGGTGGCTACATACTACTACTACAGAGGAGGGAACGACCCACACCCTAAGGAGCTTCACCCCTAAAACAACTAAACATGTCGCGCAGCACACGTGACCAGAAAGCGCCGTTTTCGCCATTGCACACGCTCAAGAAAGTCGATCTCTTTTTCAGATAAGGCTATAGATGGCGTACTCACACACAGCTTCACACATTTCGCAATAGAATTCGCCTCGATGATTTCACGAGTCAACTGATTACGACTGCGGCTCAGAACGACGCAATGATCAAACAAAGGAGTGCATACACAGGTCTTACAATGCGTAGCCAGGAAACTGCCTGAGGAAACCTTGTTTTTTACATTGCAACAATGCTCCCGCAGGCGGTAATTGCGAAAACATCTGTCCGATGTCCCGTCTGTCCGTCCCGTCTATCCTATGTAGACCACATCGCATGACAGAGGGAGTATATGCACGACAGCTAGAGAATATTCAACAAACCTATCCACATGCCTCTTTCCACAGGCGGCTTGGGACTCCTGAGGATTCTTCAGCTTCCATAGTCGACCTAGTTTCTCTGGAGCAGAGAACACTACGCGGACGTTTTCTGTCCGGGTTATCTTCTTCAATTGATGTGATACTTTATACACATATGGTATGACACCGGTTTTTCCAGCATCGGGCACACTATTGTTCTGCGAACGTCCCCGCTTACGTGAAACTTGCAACAAGCACTCAGCCACTGACACCTGCACCAACACTGGATAGCCTGCTAGGGATAATCGCTTGCTTTTTCCTGCAAAACTAGCGGCCATAGTGTGATGGCATGACTTCATCAAGGCATTCCTAAAGCATGCTCTGGCAACCCCTCGTTTAATTAGCTTCGAATGCGCTGAGTTTTACTGCAGGAGAGGCTTTTCTGAGCGTGGTTCATAGCACCACCAAGTATGTTCTACTGAACAAAACAGACGATGGTCAAGAAACCGGATACTACCTTCCGGTATTTCATACGTAACATCAAGGGGAACCAGACACTCCTTAATGGTTGGCAGAATTTCTGCAACCTGACGGTCAACGTCATTTGAAGCACACTCAATAAAAAAATGCCGGCAGATCCCACGCATTGTGGGAATCGATGTAATGCGAAGCAGCCAGCAAAGAGCTGCATACATCGTCTTGTATGCCGTTTAGCACAATGCGTGTCATGGTTTTCATGTTAACTCCTACTATTTATGTTCGTCACACAGTAACGTCGCGCAATACCAACTTCGGGGTAGATCAAGCTAGCGAAACGGCCGCCAGCGCACCATGAGCCTGGCACGTAAGTCATGCTGTACATGGCATGTGTGTCATGACTTTCATGTTAACTCGTGTTATTTATGTTCGTCACACAGTCACGTCGCAAGATACCAATTTCGGTGTATATCGAGCTAGCTAAACGGCCGCCAGCACCCCATGAGCGTGGCACGTGTCATGCTGTACATGACATGCGTGTCATAATTTTCATGTTAACTCGTGTTATTTATGTTCGTCACACAGTCACGTCGCGCAATACCAACTTCGGGGTAGATCAAGTTAGCGAAACGGCCGCCAGCGCACCATGAGCCTGGCACGTAAGTCATGCTGTACATGGCATGTGTGTCATGACTTTCATGTTAACTCGTGTTATTTATGTTCGTCACACAGTCACGTCGCAAGATACCAATTTCGGTGTATATCGAGCTAGCTAAACGGCCGCCAGCGCCCCATGAGCGTGGCACGTGTCATGCTGTACATGACATGCGTGCCATAATTTTCATGTTAACTCGTGTTATTTATGTTCGTCAGACAGTCACGTCGCAAGATACCAATTTCGGTGTATATCGAGCTAGCTAAACGGCCGCCAGCGCCCCATGAGCGTGGCACGTGTCATGCTGTACATGACATGCGTGTCATAATTTTCATGTTACCTCGTGTTATTTATGTTCGTCACACAGTAACGTCGCGCAATACCAACTTCGGGGTAGATCAAGCTAGCGAAACGGCCGCCAGCGCACCATGAGCCTGGCACGTAAGTCATGCTGTACATGGCATGTGTGTCATGACTTTCATGTTAACTCGTGTTATTTATGTTCGTCACACAGTCACGTCGCAAGATACCAATTTCGGTGTATATCGAGCTAGCTAAACGGCCGCCAGCGCCCCATGAGCGTGGCACGTGTCATGCTGTACATGACATGCGTGCCATAATTTTCATGTTAACTCGTGTTATTTATGTTCGTCAGACAGTCACGTCGCAAGATACCAAGTTCGGTGTATATCGAGCTAGCTAAACGGCCGCCAGCGCCCCATGAGCGTGGCACGTGTCATGCTGTACATGACATGCGTGTCATAATTTTCATGTTAACTCGTGTTATTTATGTTCGTCACACAGTAACGTCGCGCAATACCAACTTCGGGGTAGATCAAGCTAGCGCAACGGCCGCCAGCGCACCATGAGCCTGGCACGTAAGTCATGCTGTACATGGCATGTGTGTCATGACTTTCATGTTAACTCGTGTTATTTATGTTCGTCACACAGTCACGTCGCAAGATACCAATTTCGGTGTATATCGAGCTAGCTAAACGGCCGCCAGCGCCCCATGAGCGTGGCACGTGTCATGCTGTACATGACATGCGTGTCATAATTTTCATGTTAACTCGTGTTATTTATGTTCGTCACACAGTCACGTCGCGCAATACCAACTTCGGGGTAGATCAAGCTAGCGAAACGGCCGCCAGCGCACCATGAGCCTGGCACGTAAGTCATGCTGTACATGGCATGTGTGTCATGACTTTCATGTTAACTCGTGTTATTTATGTTCGTCACACAGTCACGTCGCAAGATACCAATTTCGGTGTATATCGAGCTAGCTAAACGGCCGCCAGCGCCCCATGAGCGTGGCACGTGTCATGCTGTACATGACATGCGTGCCATAATTTTCATGTTAACTCGTGTTATTTATGTTCGTCAGACAGTCACGTCGAAAGATACCAATTTCGGTGTATATCGAGCTAGCTAAACGGCCGCCAGCGCCCCATGAGCGTGGCACGTGTCATGCTGTACATGACATGCGTGTCATAATTTTCATGTTAACTCGTGTTATTTATGTTCGTCACACAGTCACGTCGCGCAATACCAACTTCGGGGTAGATCAAGCTAGCGAAACGGCCGCCAGCGCACCATGAGCCTGGCACGTAAGTCATGCTGTACATGACATGCGTGTCATGACTTTCATGTTAACTCGTGTTATTATGTTCGTCAGACAGTCACGTCGCAAGATACCAATTTTGGTGTATATCAAGCTAGCGAAACGGCCGCCAGCGCCCCATGAGCGTGGCACGCAAGTCATGCTGTACATGACATGCGTGTCATGATTTTCATGTTAACTCGTGTTTTGATGTTCGTCACACACTCACGTCGCGCGATACCAATTTCGGGGTAGATGAAGCTAGCGAAACGGCCGCCAGCGCCCCATGAGCGGGGCATACCAACTTTGGTGTACATTCGATTAACCAAGCGACCAGGAGAGCACAAAGTCGTAGGCGGATAGATAGATAGATAGATAGATAGATAGATAGATAGATAGATAGATAGATAGATAGATAGATAGATACGCTCAAAGTCGCAGAAGTTCGCTAAGAAATGCTTCGCATTTAAAAAGAAGAAATCATCAACATAACAAAACGCTTTGCGCAATTTTGTTTGGGTGAATTTATATCGGACAGAATGACATCGCGTCGGGACAAAAATCACACCATTTCCGCTATAGGGGATTATGAGACCATGCGAAGCAGCGTTTCGGCATGTCGAGGCCGAGTTTCAGGGGGAATGTGGAGAGAGGGAAGGGGAGAGGGAAGGGGAGAGGGGGAGGGGAAGTGGAAGAGGGTGAAGTGGGGGAGGAGGTGTGTGGAGAGGGTTCGCGCATGCGCAGTAGGGGTGGTCACGCCGCACACCAGCACAGGATTTAACTCCGCCATAAGATGCTTCACATCTAAAAAAGATCGCTGAGTATGGGTGCAATGCATAATCCTGTACATACCCCCTTCTTCTGTAGATAAACGGCATCACCCATTTAATAAAACTTCACACGAGATAAAAGTTTAAAAGCTCCGAAAATGGCTGCTAGATATCAAGGCATCATTCTGGAACTTGATGGCACCATATTCATCATTATACTGTTCCACTACTTCTAGCAGGTCTTTGTAAGGAATGGAGTAAAAACGATCCTTCATAACAAAGCAGAAAACTGGGCGAGTTGGTATGTATTCATCGTCACAGGAGAGCGCGCACTTACAACGGAGACAAAGGGAGAAGAACACGACAACACAAGCGCATTCACAACACAACACAAGATCCTTCATGTCAATGGAAATAGGTTGGTAAGCTTTATCAGCGTTAGTTTATAAAAAATTGATTATTTCATCCGAGTTCCTTATCATGAAGGGGTCGTCAATTGACAAACACTTAAGCTTGGCTTGTAAAAACAGTGCTACTGGCTTCTGCCAGGAGATATACCATTTCATTGCGTCGAGAAGTCCGTTTTATTGCAACATGATAAAGGTCTGTAAATGTTTTGTCAGCTCACAGTGCGGAGGTGTTAGATGTACTCAATAAGATTCAAGCGCTCATCATGTTCACTGCAGGGCTCTCTCCGGTTCCCGGCCGTTCGTCCTCCTTACCGGAGCAGCCAGGAGTCTGGCTTCTCAGAAGAGGTCCTTGGCGCTGGTGGTCCCCTTTACTGTCGCTGGCAGACGCCAGTGCTTTCAAATCATGACATATCATTCCGGCTTCACAGCTTCTATGCGCCTTCGAGCAACTGCACCGCCAACTACCTGCTGGTGGATGACGTGGTGCTGTGTCCAAACCCACCAGTTATCCATTCTGTTCTCATACACAGAGAGAACATCATCAACGCTCAGGTATGTCATAAAGCTGTGCACTATTTCCTGAAGTAGCCTTCAACTTAATGCATTGAGAATTAAAGAAGATCAACTTTAGAAAGTACAAGATCTGTTGAAAAACGTTTTGTCAGCAGAAACACATTTCTTTTTTATTACGACGCACGAATTTCTAATGGTCCTCAAATAGTCTCATCTGTGATGCACACCTTATTTGTGATGCGCACGTAAGAGCTCGCCTCCAACATGGCTCCGGCGTCTTCCTCACTGTGGGCTCTGTCATTCCTGTCGTCTGCGCCACTTAGACATCGTAGGCTGTCGACAGCCCCATGTTGATCCCAGTGCGCGCTGGCAATGCGAAGGAAGAGCAAGTCTGGTTGAAGGCAGTATTTATACAAACCGACCGCCCACCCAGGCTGCGCCCACCGAAGTCCTCCGCTCGAGTCCCGCTTGGTTGAAAAACAATCGCATAAACAGCGTACCGTCCCCCTAAAGGATAAAAAGAACTCGCGCGACACTCTCTTTCTTCAATGTTGCCAGTGTTGGCCGTCAATACGACGGACACAGCCGTCGAAGCACGCGGTATGGGCCCATGTATCGAGAAAGTAGCTTCTCAGAGAGGCCGGCACGTCGCGTTGGGGACCAGAGAAGAACGAGGGAACCCGTTGGAAGACGTTCGTCACGATGCCGCTCGTCGTAACGGTGCTTCTGTGTATCTTGAGACGCCGTCAATCTGTTGCGGGCAAGCTGACAGGCGTGGTCAGCGCGGGCAATAGCGTGGCGTGCGTGTTCTGTGGTCGACTCTGCAGCAGCCGGAAGGAAGGTATCCAATGCCAACGTTGGTTCGCGTCCAGACAAAAGGTAAAACGGTGAGTATCCAGTGGTGTCGTGCCGAGAAGAATTGTACGCGAACGTCACGTAGGGCAGTGCAAGGTCCCAGTCACGATGGTCGGTCGACACGTATTTCGAAAGCATGTCTGTCGGGGTCCGTTTTAAGCGCTCTGTCAGCCCATTTTTCTGGGGATGGTAAGAGGTCGTGAGCTTATGCTGGGTGGTACAGGAACGCTGAATATCGTCAATCACTTGAGAAAGGAAAGTACGGCCTCGGTCTATCAACAGTTGGCGTGGGGCACCGTGCACTAAAATAAGATCCCGAAGTAAAAAATCAGCGACGTCTGTAGCGCAGCTGGTTGGCAGGGCTCGCGTGATTGCGTAGCGGGTCGCGTAATCGGTAGCAACGGCAACCCAATTGTTTCCTGAAGTGGATGTTGGAAAGGGACCGAGAAGGTCCAAACCGACTCGGAAGAAGGGCTCCGGTGGGATGTCGACAGGCTGAAGATACCCAGCAGGAAGTCCCGACGGCTTCTTGCGGCGCTGCCAAACTTCGCAGGCGTTGACATAACGCCGCACAGAGCGTACAGCCAGGTCAGTAGAAGCGGCGGCGAACACGGTCATACGTGCGAGAAACGGCAAAGTGACCAGCGGTTGGGGCGTCATGAAGCTCGTGGAGGACTGTGGAATGCAGGTGCTTTGGTACGACCGGCAGTAGATCGGGTCCGGCGGGTGGCACATTACGCCGGTATAAGGTGTCATCTTTGAAGGCAAACATGCGTACAGAGACGTCGTGCGGGGAGGATCGCAGCCGTTGTATTATTTGACTGATAAGCGGATCCCGACGCTGCTCGTTGCCGAGGCGAAGCAGCGGGGAGAGGGAAAATACGCAGTCGATCGAGGCATTGCTCGTAGAGTGCCGGTCATCCACAGGGTAGCGTGATAGGCAATCCGCATCTTGGTGCAGTTTTCCACTCTTGCACACGACCGTGCAGGTATACACGTGCAAACGGAGTGCCCAGCGAGCGAGACGACCTATGGGATCTTTCAAAGAGGCGAGCCAACAAAGGGCATGATGGTCGGTGAGCACTGTGAACTGTCGGCCGTATAAATAAGGGCGAAATTTCGCGACTGCCCACACCAGAGCCACCTGAAGCCACCGGAAGCAAAATACAGTACATTTGCCCGAGAACTCCTCGCGGTATACCTCGCCATCAAACATTTTCGCCATTTATTGGAGGGCCGGGACTTTTACGTCGTTACGGACCACAAGCCCCTGATGTTTGCCTTCCATCGCAATCACAGCAATTACACTGCACGGGAGATCCGTGAACTACGCTTTATTTCCGAGTTCACTGTGGATCTCAGACACGTCCATGGGCCGGAAAATGCTGCTGCTGATGCACTATCCCGCATCGATGCCTTGTCGACCCAGCCACCACTAGACATGGAAGAGCTAGCAGCTGCCAAAAGCAACGATCCTGAGCTGCATCGTCTTCGTTCTTCATCCACGTCTCTATCGTTCACAGAGTGCCCGCTTCCATTTTCTGCCTCATCAATAACGTGCGAAACGTCTACTGGTGTCTCTCGGCCCTTCGTGCCTTCAGCTTTTCGTCGTGCAATTTTTGATCAATTGCACAACATGAGCCATCCTGGTATTCGTGCGACCCAGAAGCTAGTCACATCTCGTTTCCTTTGGCCAAGCATCAATGCTGATGTCGGACGCTGGGCGCGAACTTGCCTTGAGTGCCAGCGGGTTAAAGTTCACCGTCACACTGTCACGGCAACATCCCCCTTTCGGCCTCCAGACGCAAGCTTTTCTCACGTCCATCTCGACATCGTCGGCCCTCTTCCGTCATCGCAAGGAGCCTGTTACCTGCTGACATGTGTGGATCGCTTCACCAGATGGCCGGAAGCGTTTCCCATTTCCGACATTAAAGCACCAACGCTTGCTAAGGCTTTCACAAACGGCTGGGTGTCGCGCGCGCTTTGGATGCCCTTCTGTCGTCACCACTGATCGCGGTCGTCAATTTCAATCGGCCCTTTTCACCGCACTTGCCAATATCCTGGGCATTCGACACATCCACACAACTGCCTACCATCGTTCCGCCAATGGCATGGTCGAACGGCTTCATCGACAACTGAAAGCTGCCCTCACTGCTCACCAGCCAAGGGAACGTTGGCTCGACCACCTCCCCTTCGTACTTCTGGGCATCCGATCAGCATTGATAGCGAATCTCGGCTGCTCATCAGCCGAACTAGTCTGTGGCGTTTCCCTGCGTCTTACAGGAGAATTCTTCGAGCTGTGAAGAGGTTTATTGGTCGTTGAAAGACGTAATGGTCGTCAGCGGCAAGCAAGCGAGAAGAAGCGTCCAGAGGCACAGCGGCGATCCGAAACACGAGCCGAGCGAGCCGAGCGTTGGCGATGCTGCTGGATGGAGGCGCATCTTCTTCTCCACAATCGCCCCTGCTGAAAAAGGAGCCATCCTGGCGACCTAAGAAGTTTCAGGTAGAGGCTCATGGTACGGCTTGAGGCGGGAAACATGGACGATGTCACGTCCACGCCGGCGCATGTCATCCGATCGAGAAACTGGCTCGATAAGAGAATTAACTGGAGAGATTTTCTCCAAGATGGTGTAAGGGCCCTCGTACCTTGGAACGAGCTTCGAGGAGAGTCCCGGAGTCTGGTATGGGACAGAGAGCCATACGAGAGACCCTGGGGCATAGCTAGGGTCCGGAAGTGAAGTGCTGCGGTTTTCTTTCTGTCGCTGCTGCTCTTGCGAGCTTAACGTGCGGGCGAGCTGGCGGCACTCTTCGGCTTGTCGAGCAGCTTCGGAGACAGGTGGACACTCGGAAGCATCAGGACGGTAGGGAAGTAGGGTGTCAATAGTATGTGAAGGCTCGCGTCCGTAAAGGAGAAAGAAAGGCGAAAATCCGGTAGTTGTTTGTATCGCGGTGTTGTATGCGAATGTTACATAAGGGAGAACACGGTCCCAGTTGCTATGGTCAGATGCGACGTACATCGAGAGCATATCACCCAAGGTGCGGTTAAACCGTTCCGTGAGCCCGTTAGTCTGCGGGTGGTATGCTGTGGTTGTCCGATGAATGACGTGGCATTCCGAGAGCAGAGCTTCGACGACCTCGGAGAGAAAAACGCGGCCTCTGTCACTAAGGAGCTCTCGAGGGGCGCCATGTCGAAGGATAAAGTGACGTAAAATGAAAGAGGCGACATCCCGAGCGGTAGCGCTAGGCAAAGCGGCAGTTTCGGCGTAGCGTGTCAGGTGGTCGACAGCCACGATAATCCACCGGTTGCCATCTGCGGTCATTGGAAGGGACCGTAGAGGTCAACGCCGACGCGATCAAATGGCTTGGCAGGGCATGGAAGCGGCTGCAATGCGCCGGTCGCACGTAAAGGTGTCGATTTGCGTCGTTGGCAGTCAGGACAGCACTGCACGAATTTCCGCACAAAATTGTACATGCCGCGCCAGTAATAGCGATGGCGAAGGCGCTCGTATGTCTTGAAGACCCCGGCATGGTCACATTGCGGATCGTCGTGAAGAGAGGCGCATACTTGGGATCGCAAGCTGCGTGGAATGACCAGTAGCCATCGGCGGCCATCGGCAGCGTAGTTGCGGCGATGAAGCAGTGATCGCGGATGGTGAAATGGGAAGCTTGACGACGGAGGGATCGAGATACAGGAATGGTGGATGTTCCACATAGATAATCAAGAAGAGAAGCGATCCACGGGTCACGACGTTGTTCGGTGGCAATGGAGTCGAGATCGAGAGATGACAAGGGGTGGACGCATGTGGTTGCGCACGCTGGATCTGGCGGTAAAGGTGAGCGGGAGAGGGCGTCAGCGTCAGAGTGTTTGCGTCCGCAGCGGTATACGACGCGAATGTCGTACTCCTGGATGCGAAGTGCCCATCGCGCTAGGCGGCCAGAAGGGTCCTTCAACGTGGCGAGCCAGCAAAGCGCGTGGTGATCGGTTACTAGATCGAACGGGCGGCCGTATAAGTACGGCCGGAACTTTCCAAGCGCCCACCACCAGAGCCAAACACTCTTTTTCAGTCACGCTGTAATTCGTTTCGGCTTTCGTCAGCGTGCGACTAGCGTAGGCGACGACGTGTTCGGAATAGCCGGGCTTTCGTTGAGCGAGGACAGCGCCAAGCCCGACCCCGCTGGCGTCTGTGTGTACTTCGGTAGGAGCCGTCGGATCGAAGTGACGAAGAATAGGTGGGGAGGTGAGCAGGCGGCGCAGTGTAGCGAAGGCTACGTCACATGCAGAGGACCAGGAGGAGAGGTTCACGTCACCGTGAAGAAGCTGGGTTAACGGTGACATGATGGATGCAAAATTGCGAACAAAGCGCCGGAAATAGGAGCATAGACCTACAAAACTTCGAAGTTCCTTCATGGTCGTGGGCTTAGGGAATTCCGCGACTGCACGAAGTTTTGCAGGGTCAGGTAATACGCCCTGTTTGGACACGATGTGGCCTAGGATGACGAGCTCGCCGTGCAGCGAAGCGGCATTTCTTGAGGTTAAGCTGAAGGCCAGCGTTGGTCAGACAAGTCAAAACGTGCCTGAGGCGACGGAGGTGTGCAGGGAAATCATGGGAGAAAACCACGACATCGTCGAGGTAACACAGGCACATAGACCACTTTAGACCACGTAGCGTATTATCCATAAGTCGTTCAAACGTAGCAGACGCGTTACAAAGTCCAAAGGGCATGACGTTAAACTCGTATAGGCCATCAGGTGTAATAACGCAGTCTTCTGGCGATCGGCTTCAGCATAGGAACTTGCCAATAGCCAGACCGCAAGTCCAGTGACGAGAAGAATTCTGCTCCGTGAAGGGTGTCAATGGCGTCGTCAATGCGCGGCAAAGGATAGACGTCCTTGCGGGTTATCTTATTCAAACGACGGTAGTCCACGCAAAACCGGATAGGTCCATCTTTCTTACGCACCAGTACGACAGGAGACGCCCAGGGACTGTGCGATGGTCGAATAACGTCTTTACGAAGCATGTCTTCGACTTGGTTGTTAATGACGCGGCGCTCTTCAGCGGAGACGCGGTATGGTCTTGACGCAGCGGCTGGTGTAAACCGGTGTCGACGTAATGTTGTACTTGCGACGTGCGGCCCAGTTGAGGTTGCGACACATCGAAAGAATTCCGGAACTCGTGCAGAAGAGCAAGTAGGTCAGCGTGTTCGGCAGGGGTGAGGGTATCCGCGATGGCACTGGAAAATATATCACTGGATGACTCCCCGAGTGCCGACAGGGCATTTGGTGGGTCGCAGCAGTCATCCGGGACGTCAACCAAAGACGAAGAGTCGAGATCTTCCACGCGGCCGAGACATTCGCCTGCAAGCAGCGTGACAGGTGCAGAGAGCGGATTCAAGACGAATATATTGCTGCTGCCGGCGGCGATGTCAATCGTTGCGAAAGGTAGCGGCAGAGCTCTACGACTCGTGAGGACATCGGACGGCGTGAAAAAGACTGTAGCGTCGGTGTGGGCGTTGCAGGAAACAGGGACCAGTGCGAAAGTGCCAGGCGGAATGTCGGTATCCTCACGAACGAGCAGCTTGGGCGGCTGATGAAGTGCTTCAAGTAATGGGGCGTCACACAATGGGGAAAACTCAACTTCGGCGCGTGCGCAGTCGATGACGGCATTATGGCGGGATAGGAAGTCCCACCCGAGGATGACGTCATGCGAACAGGCAGAAAGGACAATGAACTCAACGATGTACAGATTGCCTTCAATGACCACTCTTGCAGTGCAGGCTGCGAGAGGCGTCACTTGCTGCGCGCTTGCGGTGTGGAGCGACAGTCCCGAAAGCGGCGTCGTTACCTTTCGTAATACACGGCAGAGATTAGCGGCTATGACAGAAACGGCGGCGCCGGTGTCCACAAGGGCAAAAGTACGAACACCTTCAACAGTTATGGCGACCACGTTAGTTGGGGAGGAGTGAGGGCTTGGACAGTTCGGAGATGGCGCAGTTCTTGCCTCTTGAACTGCGGCGTTTAGTTTTCCTGGTCGGAGGGTCCGGGCCGGCGACGCATGGGGGACGGCGATCGCCGCCGAGGAGATGGTGAGCGCTGCGGCTGGAAGTCAGGGCGGTGAGTAGGGGCATCGCGCGGTGATGGGCCAGGAACGTATTGGAGGAAGGGCTGGCTTCCGGCTTGCGACGACCGGGCACGGTCGCCGAAAGTTTGGGGGCGGCGGCGGCAGTAGCGGGCGACCTGTCCAGGAGTGTAGCAGGCGTAGCAAATCGGTCGATTATCAGGCGTCCTCCATGGATTGGCGATTGTCGGTGCTGCCCAAGTGGAAGGATAGACAGGCGGTTGCGTGGGCTGCGAGTGCGTAGTGTAAGGTGGTTGCGGAAGCCTACGCAGAACGTCAGCATACGTGAGGGGCGCGGCTACAGGCTGCACGGCTTGCGCATAGGCGACAGGAGCGGCCACAGGCTCCGATGCACGCGCGTAGTGAACAGGGCTGGATGGAGGCGGCTCGCGGCGCGCAAGGGGAACAGCGTGGGCAACCTCCTCCGAAATAACAGTGCGGAGCGGGGTGGGCAGACGGGTGGTAGGCTCGTGAGTAAAAGGCATTAAGGAAAGTTGGCGGGCAACTTCCTCGCGGACGAAGTCTCGAACCTGCTGAAGCAACGTCGAATGATCAGGCATGGTGTCGAGACTGCACAGCGACTCGCCACCCCGTGGAGGCTGCCGAGTCAGAGCGCGCTGCTTCTTCAACTCGTCGTAGCTCTGACACAAGCTGACGACTTCTGAAACTGTGCCCGGATTCCTAGCCAAGAGCATTTGGAAAGCGCCATCGTCAATGCCCTTCAGGATTTGTTTGATCCTGTCAGCTTCGGGCATGGTGTCGTTGACAAGTCGACAAAGGTCGACGACGTCCTCAATATAGCTTGTGAAGCTTTCTCCAGTCTGCTGTGAGCGGACGCGCAAGCGTTGCTCTGCGAGCTGCTTGCGGACAGCTGGTCGACCGAATACTTCAGAGCAGGACGTCTTGAAGACGGTCCATGTGGGGATGTTCTGTTTGTGGTTGTTGTACCACAATTCGGCGACGCCAGTCAGATAAAATATGACGTAGCCTAGCTTGTCGGGGTCATCCCACTTATTATGCGCGCTCACCAGTTCGTAGTGGTCAAGCCAGTCTTCCACGTCGGTCTCATCTACACCGCTGAAGACCTTTGGGTCCCGGAGCCGAGGAAGCCCGGTGCAGGTGACGGACAGGGACGAAGGCGCCGGTGGGTTTGCGTGGTCAGTCATGATCGGCGGTAACGTCCGGCTACGCAGCTCCAGGGTGTAGCGACGGTGATGAACAGCACCCTCCACCAAATGTGAAGAGGTTTATTGGTCGTTGAAAGACGTAATGGTCGTCAGCGGCAAGCAAGCGAGAAGAAGCGTCCAGAGGCACAGCGGCTATCCGAAACACGAGCCGAGCGAGCCGAGCGTTGGCGATGCTGCTGGATGGAGGCGCATCTTCTTCTCCACAGAGCCATCATCACCACCTTCCACTCACGATGCCTCCGCGTACATTCGAGAGCTGCGCACCGCGTTTCGGGACCTTGCTCCTGTGATTCCTGCCGACCGACACCCCCAGTCTGTCTTCGTCAGTCAGGATCTGCATGACTGCAGTCACGTCTTCGTTCGGCGTGACCAAATACGGCCACCACTCACACCAGTCTATAATAATAATAATAATATCTGGGGTTTAACGTCCCAAAACCACGATATGATTATGAGAGACGCCGTAGTGGAGGGCTCCGGAAATTTCGACCGTCTGGTGTTCTTTAACGTGCGCCTAAATCTAAGCACACGGGCCTCTACCATTTCGCCTCCATCGAAATGCGACCGCCGCGGTCGGGATCGAACCCGCGACCTTCGGGTCAGCAGCCGAGCACCCTAACCGCTATACCACCGCGGCGGACTCACACCAGTCTATGATGGCCCATTCTGCGTACTCCATCGTACACCTAAGACGTTCACGCTGGGGCATCAATGGCCGTGAAGACGTCGTGGCTGCCGATCGACTGAAACCTGCGTATATCGCCGTTCTCGCGTCCGCGGGGCTTCAATCTTCAGTCTGGATGCCCACATCCAAGCATATTCACTGGGCGACTCCTACGGATCTAGTTCTACGGGAGGGAGCCCTGTAGCGCCTCAGAATGCGGCGCTCGTCAAGGAAGAAGTTGGCATTCGGCCGCGCGGCTGGTGCAGCGCGATAATAAAAAATCACTTCGAAAGCTGAACTCTGTCAGGGCTGGATCTTACTCTTGTTAGCTCCGACAGTCTTATTTAGCCGCTAGGTGAGGCCATAGGTCTGAGGGTGGCAGGCAGTGAGCCGGCGGTGGCTTGTCTGACTGTACCTCAAGATCGCCTGAGTTAGCTCCGCAGTAAACGCCGTACCTCTGTCAGTGATGAGGACCTCTGGGGCGCCATGACGCAGAACGATGTATTTAACGAAGAACTTCGCTACCTCGGCGGCACTGCCTCTAGGTAGGGCATTTGTTTCGGCGTAGCGGGTCAGGTAGTCGGTAGCTACGACGATCCATTTATTACCACTAGTCGACGTTGGAACGGCCCCAGGAGGTCCATCCAAATCTGCTGGAACGGTCGCCTCGGTGGCTCGATCGGCTGAAGAAAGCCCGTTGGTCTTGTTGGCGGTGTCTTGCGTCGCTGACAGTCTCGGCATGTCCTTACGTAGCGAGTGACGTCGGTGGCAAGGCGCGGCCAGTAGTACTTTTTTTGTATTCTTGCCAGTGTGCGGGAAACACCGAGGTGTCCTGCTATCGGGTCGTCGTGCAGGGCCTGGAGGACTTCTGGTCGCAATTCTGAAGGCACCATAAAGAGGTGCTTGGCTCGGTGTGGTGAGAAGTTCTTCTTTTGGAGAACGCCGCTGCGTAAGAAAAACGACGCCAGTGCTCGCTTAACACTTTCGGAACGACGGCGTTCTTGCCCTCCAGGTATTCCATAAGGCCTCTGAGTTCCGGATCGGATCGCTGTTGTTCAGCGAAGTCGTCGGCACTTATAGTTCCCAAAAAGTAGTCAGCGTCCTGATCGTCTTGCGGCGGCGGGTCCACGGGGGCACGAGACAGGCAGTCAGCGTCAGAGTGTTTTCTTCCGGACTTGGATACGACGGTAATGTCAAATTCTTGAAGTCTCAAGCTCCATCGTGCGAGACGACCTGAAGGGTCCTTCAAGTTAGCTAGCCAACACAGGGCGTGGTGGTCGCTCACAACTTTGAAGGGCCTGCCGTAAAGGTAGGGGCGAAACTTTGATGTGGCCCAGATTATGGCAAGGCACCTTTCTGTCGTAGAATAGTTGGCTTCCGCTTTGATAGCGACCGGCTAGCATAGCTGATTACCCTTTCCAATCCGTCAGTCCTCTGCACAAGAACGTCGCCGAGTCCTACATTGCTTGCGTCGGTGTGCACTTCTGTTTGGGCGTATTCGTCGAAATGCGCGAGTAACGGAGGCGTCTGCAGGCGTCGTTTTAGTTCTTGAAACGCTTCCTCCTGCGGCGTTTCCCACTTGAACTCGACGTCGGTCCTGCTAAGGCTAGTAAGTGGCTCGACGATGCGGGCAAAGTTTTTGACGAACCGCCTGTAATAGGCGCACAAGCCGAGAAATCGACGCACGCCCTTCTTGTCGGCAGGTGGCGGGAATGTAGCGATGGCGACTGCCTTCTGCGGGTCAGGGCGTACTCCAGACTTGCTTATCACGTGTCCCAAGAACAAGAGCTCCTCGTACGCAAAGCGACACCTTTCTGGCTTCAGGGTGAGTCTGGAGCTCTTTATTGCTTGAAGTACAGCTTCAAGCCGCCGTAGGTGTTCGTCGAAGTTTGAGGCAAACACAACGACGTCGTCCAAGTACACGAGGCAAGTCTGCCACTTCAAGCCAGACAGTACTGTATCCATGACGCGTTGGAAAGTCGCGGGTGTCGAACAAAGACCAAGAGGCATGACATTGAACTCGAGCAGGCCGTCTGGTGTTATGAAGGCAGTCTTTTCTTGGTCTCTCTCGTCGACTTCGATTTGCCAGTAACCGGTGTTGAGGTCCATCGACGAAAAGCACTTGGCGTTGTGGAGTCGGTCTAGGGCGTCGTCTATTCGTGGGAGAGGGTACACGTCCTTCTTCGTGACCTTGTTCAGGCGACGATAGTCGACGTAAAACGTAGGGTTCCTTCCTTCTTCCTCACTAACACCACAGGTGACGCCCACGGACTCTTGGACGGCTGGATGATGTCGCCGCGTAGCATTTTGTCGACCTGTATCTTGACGGCCTCGCGTTCTCGCGTCGAAACTCGGTACGGGCTCTGACGGATTGGTCGGGCACTTTCTTCTGTTATGGTGCGATGTTTCGCGACTAGGGTCTGTCGAATTCTTGACGGCGACGAGCAGTCCTTGAATTGTAGGAGCAGGGCTTTTAGCTGGTCTTGCTTGTGCTTCGGGAGGCTCGTGTTGACGTCGAAAATGGGTCGGCTTCGTAGATCCGTCAAAGCAGGTTCGGTAGCATCCACGAGGGCGAAAGCATTGCTGGCGTCCACGAATTCGTGGATGTAGGCGACCGTCGTACCAATGTTGAAGTGCCTATATTCGTGGCTGAAGTTTGTCAGCACTACCTTTGTTTTGCCATCACGTAGCTCAGCTATGCCTCTTGCGACGCATATCTGACGGTTCAGAAGTAAGTGCTGATCGCCCTCGATGACACCTTCAAGGTCTGCGGGTTCTTCGGTGCCGACGGAAATGATGATGCTGGAGAGAGGCGGAATGTTGGCGTGCCCTTCTATCACATTCAATACGGGGTTTTCTGGCGTCGTGTGTGGCGGCAGTGCTTTTTCTGAGGTTAGTGTTATTGACTCAGACCTCAGATCGATAACGGCGCCGTGGTGGCTTAGGAAGTCCATCCCAAGTATCACATCCCTGGAGCAATGCTGTAAGATTACAAAACTCGCAGGATAAGTCCGGTTATTGATGGTGACTCTTGCGGTGCAGACTCCAGCCGGAGTTATTAGATGGCCCCCAGTGGTTCGGATTTCGGGGCCTTGCCAAGCGGTCCTAACTTTCTTCATCCTTGTGGCGAATGGTCCACCGACGACGGAATAGTCGGCTCCAGTATCGACGAGAGCGGTGACGTTGTGGCCGTCGAATAGTACGTCGAGGTCGCTAATCCGTCGTCTTGCGTTGCGGTTAAATCGCGGCGCCGGGTTACGGCTAGGTCGGCTTGTCCCGCTGCTTCTACGTCGCGTCGACAGGTCTCTTCAGGGACCGATGTTTCGTCGTCAGGGATTTGTCTGCTTCGCGTCGTGTTCTGAAGGTTCGGTCGTGGCGTCGTCGTCGGCGGCGGAGGATCTTCGGTAGTTCGTCGTACAGCAACCGCACCTCCACCGGTTACTGTCCTTAGATTTCCGGATACGGGCTAGGCGACCGGCCCCGGTTTGGGCCAGTGTACTGACGGCGGTGCGGTGACATGTAGCGGCCGGGCGACGGTGAGCGGGAAGGTCGTCGTACTTGCCAGTGGGTTCCGGTGAGGTATTCGTCGATGTCGCGAGGCCGTTCGCCTGTCTGCGGGCGCGGCGCGTTGACGGCGAATCCGCGTAGCCCCATCTGTCTGTACTGGCAGCGGCGGTACGTGTGGCCGGCCTCCCCGCAGTGGTAGCAGAGCGGGCGGTTGTCAGGGGCACGCCAAACGTCGGTCTTCCTTGGCGCATAGCGCGGGGCATAGCGCTGGGCGTCAGGAGTACGGCAGAGCGTCGGTGGTGATGGCGGCCGAACTGCTGCGGCAGCGCGGTGTCTTGACGTGGGCGAGGAGGGGGGACGTTGCGTCGGGCTGCAGCAGCGTAGTTCATGGCTTGCGGCTGAGGCAGTGGCGGTTCAAGTTTGTCCAGCGACTGCTGGATTTGTGATAGAACGACCTCAGTGATCCAGTCTACTTTAGGCTGTGGCGAGGGTAATAGCTTGCGCAGTTCCTCCCAAACGATCGCTCGGATCGTTTCGCGCAGGTCGTCGGAGGCGAGGGCGTGAACAGCTGGGCTGTCTTCAATCGAACGGCGATTGTACTGGCGGGTTCGTATTTCCATCGTCTTCTCAATCGTCGTCGCTTCTGAGACGAATTCTTGGACTGTCGATGGTGGGTTCCGCATCAGACCAGCGAAGAGCTCTTGCTTTACCCCTCGCATGAGGATGCGGACTTTCTTGTCCTCGGGCGTGGCAGGGTCAGCGTGGCGAAACAGCCGGGTCATTTCCTCTGCCACGCTTTCATTTGGAAGTTGGACCCGTGTCTCCAGCAAGGCTGCGGCTTTTTCCTTTCTGACGACGCTTGTGAACGTCTCCAGGAAAGCGCTACGAAAGGCGTCCCAGGTTCGAAGAGTGGACTCCCGATTCTCGTTCCAGGTCCTTGCTGCGTCTTCCAGAAAAAAAGTAGACTTGGCGCAGCTTCGGAGTCCCAGTTGTTGAATGTTGAGACCCTTTCGAACATCTGGACCAGGTCTCGGGGTCTTCATTTGGTGATCCATGGAAGGTCGACGGCGCTCTGACCGGCTGCATTACGATTGCTGCTGGGGACACCGCGGCCGTCATCGTGCCTGTTGTCTTCGTCGCCGTCGCCTTTGGCTTGTCCGGGAGGAGTCCGTACTGGGGGGGGGGGGAGTCCTTTTTTTAGTCTGCGGCTGGCTCGACTGTCCGTGATGGTGTCGGTGTCTTCGCCACGAATGGGGCTGGGTTCACGGTTTGACGGCATCGTCCGGAACATGAACGAACAGCACCTCCACCAGATGTCACGTGGTCATGACGTCGACGAAGGCAGCAGTCAGCACGTCACAGATGAAAGTCTTTATTTGGCCGAACTTGTGGCCGGGAAACTGAAAGGCAAACTACAGCAATAGGCTGATAGCGGCGACCAGAGCGTCGACCGTCGATCAACTGACAAGCGGTGAAGCGCGTCGGCATTTATACATGTGCCGTCGAATATTCCCGCGTTATCGCTGGTTGTCGCGCAAGTTCTAGAATAAGCTCGAGTGTTCGCGTCTTCCGCGCAATCTTAACAAAACAATCTACAATAATCGGGAAGCTTCTCGCACAATGAGGCGCAGTTTGCACTGAGCGTTGCTGACAGTCTTTGTGGGCGAAAACCGAATGCAGCAAAAGTGATAAGAAACGCACGTGGCAATATATATGCGCGACATGCACAAAATGTGTATTCGTTGCTGCTACGTGCTCCGCAAGAATTAACGACGTTATTGGCACTGCAGAAAAAAAGGCGTGCTGGAAAGCAATATGATCAGTGTTGGCTGCTTTGGGTTATTAGCATTTTTCTCCGCATTCGACAGGGAAACATTAAAAGTGACCGTAATTTAACATATATTACGTACATTATGAAAATAGTGCGCATATCTAGACGTCTTTCTCTACAAGATATTGCCACGCCCACTTCTTGTCTTGTTTAGATGTATTCGGGTTTGACCGCCAGGGACGGTTATCAACGCCCGACGCTGTCCGCGAAGTAGTGGTCTAGAAGAGTCGCGATTGTAGTAGATCGGTTTGTTAAGATTGCGCCCCGCACGCGAATGTTCCAGCTTTGTCTAGAGATTACGCCGCCACCAGCGATATTGCTGGAAAGTTCGATAGCGCCTGTATAAAAGCCGACGCGCGTGACCGCTTGTCAGTTGATCGACGGTCGACGATCTGTTCGCCGCTATCAGTGTATTGCTGTAGTTTGACTTTCAGTTTCTCGGCCACGAGTTCGGCCAAATAAACAGTTTCATCTCAGACGTGCGGACTGTTGTCTTCGTCGACGTCATGACCACGTGACATCTGGTGGAGGTGCTGCTTCTTCCATGATCCGGACGCCCCCGCGAAGCGCTGACGCAAGCCCAAGCCGCGAGGAGGACGACAGCAAAGAAAACCCGGATCGTCGAACAAGCCGCAGGCAGAAGGGACTGCAGCCAGAGTACGGGCTCCTTCCCGAAAACACCAGGCAGCCCCAGGTCCCAACACCGACCGCAGCGACGATAACCGACCCCCTGCAGCCTGCGCCGATACTTCTCCGGCAGCCCAAGGAGCCGCCAACTTTCCGCGGGTCTTCCTTCGAAGACCCGGAAACCTGGCTCGAGACCATCGAAAGAGTCTCAGCGTTCAACAACTGGGACTCCGAGGACAAGCTATGGAACGTGTACTTCGCCTTGGAAGACACCGCTCGAACATGGTTCGAGAACCGAGAGGCCACGCTCACAACCTGGGACCTTTTTCGCGCCGCTTTCCTGGACACGTTCACGAGCGTCGTCAGGAAGGAAAGAGCCGAAACTCTGCTAGAGACTCGTGTACAGCTGCCGAACGAGAACATCGGCATGTACACAGGCGTCCACTGTTAAAGGGAACATCGGAGCGTGTGGCGGCAGCTCGACGCCACCGCCGGCCAGCGGCTGCAACGAGCTTCGCGCAGGCGCAGTGCACGTTGTGAGTCGTGCTCTTTCGTTGTCTGCTGCCGTCTGCTTCCGCGCTGCGAATGGTCGCGAAGCGAACCGCTGACGCGACGAAAGAGCACTGGGCACGGTGCTCACTGCGTCTGCGCGAATCTCGTTGCAGCCGACGGCCGGCGGTGGCGCCAAGCTGCTGCCACACGCTCCGATGTTCCCTTTAACAGTGGACGCCTGTGTACATTGAAGAAATGGTCCGCCTTTTTCGCCATGCTGACCCCGCTATGTCCGAGGAGAAGAAGATCCGCTTCCTAATGCGAGGAGTCAAGCAGGAACGCTTTGCCGGCCCTGTTCGTAACCCACCTAAGACGGTCGCGGAATTCGCCTCGGAAGCCACAACGATCGAAAAGGCGCTTGAAATGCGTACGATGCAGTACAACCGCCGGATTCCCACGACGACCTACGGGGACGTTCAAGCGCTGCAATCCGACGACCTGCAAGACACCATCAGAGCTATCGTGCGGGAGGAGCTACGAAAACTGTTGCCGTTTTCGCAGCCTGAAGTAGACTCGATTACTGACGTCGTGCGCCAGGAAATACAGCAATCCCTGCGAGCACCTCAACTAGTGCAGCCTGAGCCAAAAGGAATCAGCTACGCCGCTTCAGTCCGCCGCAACGCTCCTCCTCGCCCGCGTCAAGACGCCGCGCCGCCGCAGCAGTTCCGCCGCCACCACCGACGTCATACCGCCCGCCAGCCGGCCAGCGATCCGCGCCGAGGAAGACCGACGTTTGGCGCGCCCCTGACAACCGCCCGCTCTGCTACCACTACGGGGAGGCCGGCCACACGTACCGCCGCTGCCAGTACCGACAGATGGGACTACGAGGATTCGCCATCAACGCGCCGCGATCGCAGCCAGGCGAACGGCCTCGCGACATCGACGACTACCTAACCGGAACGCAGGGGGAAGAACGACGTCCTTCACGCTCACCGTCGCCCGGCCTCTACATGTCACCGCACCGCCGGCCGTACACTGGCCCAAACCGGGGCCGGTCGCCTAGCCCGTATCCGGAAAACTAAGGGCAGCAACCGATGGAGGTGCGGTTGCTGTACGACGAACTACCGAAGATCCTCCGCCGACGACGACGACGTCGCGACGAAACCTTCAGAACACGACGCGAACCAGACAGACCCTTGACGACGAGGTCTTGCGGACCCAAGAAGACCCGACGACGCAACATGGAAGCAGCGGAACAAACCGACGCAGCCGTGACCCGACGCCGAGACCCAACCGCAACGCAAGACGACGAACTAGCGACCTCGACGTTCTCATCGACGGCCACAATGTCACCGCTCTCGTCGATACTGGAGCCGACTATTGCGTCATCAGTGGGCCCTTCGCCACGAAGTTGAAGAAAGTTAAGACCGCTTGGGAAGGCCCCGAAATCCGCACCGCTGGAGGCCATCTAATAACGCCGTCTGGAGTCTGCACAGCAAGAGTCACAATCAATAATCGCACGTATCCTGCGAATTTCGTAATCTTGCAACACTGCTCCAGGGACGTCATACTTGGCATGGACTTCTTAAATCATCACGACGCCGTCATCGACTTGAGAACCAAATCAATAACCCTATCGGCGGACAAAACGACACCGCCGGATACGAGTCCATGTCAACATGCCCTTAACGTGCTCGAGGATCAAGTTACCATCCCGCCTCGCTCCAGCGTCATAGTTTCCGTCAGCACCGAAAAAGCTGAAAACATCGAAGGTGTCATCGAGAGCGATCAGCGTTTGCTGCTAGACCGTGACATTTGCGTCGCAAGGGGCATTGCTCGGTTGCATGAAGCAAAAGGAAGCGTGATGCTAACGAACTTCAGCCACGAATACAGACACCTGAGCAGGAGCACGACGATTGCATACATCGAAGAAATCTTGGCCGTCAGCGATGCGTTTGCCTTTTCAGATTCTGACGAAGCTACGACGACGATCCCTGAGCCACCCTTCGACGTAAACCCAAGTCTTCCCGCTCGCCAACAGCAACAGCTTCGACGCCTTCTGCAGGACTACAGGGACTGTTTCTCGTCGGCCTCGCGGGTCCGACAAACACCCCTTGCTAAGCACCGCATTATAACAGAAGAAAATGCTCGACCACTCCGTCAGAGTCCCTACCGGGTTTCGACGCGGGAACGGGAGGCCGTTAAGAAACAAGTCGATGAAATGCTACGCGACGACATCATCCAGCCGTCCAACAGCCCGTGGGCGTCTCCCGTGGTGTTAGTGAAGAAGAAGGATGGGACCCTACGTTTCTGCGTCGATTATCGTCGCCTGAACAAAATCGCAAAGAAGGACGTGTACCCTCTCCCACGGATAGACGACACCCTGGATCGACTCCACAACGCGAATTACTTTTCGTCGATGGACCTCAAGACCGGCTACTGGCAAATTGAAGTCGACGAGAGAGACCGAGAAAAGACCGCCTTTATAACACCGGTCGGCCTGTTCGAGTTCAAGGTTATGCCTTATGCCTTTCGGTCTTTGCTCGGCACCTGCGACTTTCCAACGAGTCATGGATACTGTATTAGCTGGCTTGAAGTGGCAGACTTGCCTTGTTTACTTGGACGACGTCGTTGTGTATTCCTCGAACTTCGACGAACACCTCCAGCGACTTCAATCCGTACTTCAAGCAATCAAGAACTCCGGGCTCACCCTGAAGCCAGAAAAGTGCCGCTTCGCATACGAGGAGCTCTTGTTTTTGGGTCACGTGATCAGCAAGACTGGAGTGCTCCCAGACGCGCAGAAAACAGCTGCCATTGCCGCTTTCCCGCCACCCACCGACAAGAAGGCCGTGCGCCGATTTCTCGGCTTGTGCGCCTATTACAGACGCTTTGTCAAAGACTTTTCACGGATCGCCGAGCCACTAACGCAGCTCACGAAGACCGACGTCGAATTCAGGTGGCAAACAGCGCAAGTCGAAGCATTTCATGAACTGAAACGACGCCCGCAGACACCTCCGATACTTGCGCATTTCGACGAATACGCCGATACGGAGATTCACACCGATGCAAGCAGCATAGGACTCGGCGCCGTCCTTGTGCAGCGGACGGGCGGACTGGAAAGGGTTATCAGTTATGCTAGCCGGTCGCTGTCTAAAGCAGAGGTCAACTATTCCACAAGAGAAAAAGAGTGCCTCGCCATCATCTTGGCTACGACAAAGTTTCGCCGCTACCTCTACGGCAGGCCCTTCAAAGTTGTGAGCGACCATCACGCCTTGTGTTGGCTAGCTAACTTGAAGGACCGTTCAGGTCGCCTCGCACGGTGGAGCCTAGGACTTCAAGAATTTGACATTACTGTCGTGTACAAGTCCGGAAGGAAACACTCCGACGCCTAGTGCTTGTCTCGTGCCCCCGTCGACCCACCAACGCCCGACGACCAAGATGATGACAGCTTCTTGGGAGCCATAAGTACCGAAGACTTCGCCGAACGACAGAGAGCCGACCCGCCGACCCCGCCGAGAGCCGACCCCGCCGACTCTCAGGCGAGGATTGGCATCATTTGCCTTGAAAAACAACATCCTCGTAAAGAAGAACTTCTCTCCGGCCCGAGCCAGCTACCTTATCGTTGTACCTTCGGGAGTGCGACCAGAAATTTTGCATGCGCTGCACGACGACCCAACGGCTGGACACCTCGGACTTTCCCGAACGCTCGCACGAGTACAGGAAAAGTACTATTGGCCGCGCCTTGCCGCCGACGTCACTCGCTACGTAAGGACGTGCCGAGACTGTCAGCGACGGAAGACACCGCCCACAAGACCAACAGGCTTCCTTCAGCCGATCGAGCCTCCTCGGCGACCATTCCAGCAGATCGGGATGGACCTCCTGGGGCCGTTCCCAACGTCGACTTGCGGAAATAAATGGATCGTCGTGGCTACCGACTACCTCACCCGCTACGCCGAAACAAATGCCCTGCCCAAAGGCAGTGCCGCTGAGGTAGCCAAGTTCTTCGTTGAGAACATCGTCCTTCGGCACGGCGCCCCAGAGGTTCTCATCACCGACAGAGGTACGGCGTTCACGGCTGACCTAACTCAGGCGATCTTGGA